>NC_084577.2:2190000-2520000 GCF_033978685.3 Nerophis lumbriciformis
AAAAAAAAGATAGACACTATACATTTTTCACATACAAACTCCGTTTCCATATGAGTTGGGGAATTGTGTTAGATGTAAATATAAACGGAATACAATGATTTGCAAATCATTTTTAACCCATATTCAATAGAATGCACTACAAAGACAAGATATTGATGTTCAAACTCATAAACTTTATTTTTTTTTTGCAAATAATAATTAACTTAGAATTTCATGGCTGCAACACGTGCCAAAGTAGTTGGGAAAGGGCATGTTCACCACTGTGTTACATCACCTTTTCTTTTAACAACACTCAATAAACGATTGGGAACTGAGGAAACTAATTGTTGAAGCTTTGAAAGTGGAATTATTTCCCATTCTTGTTTTATGTAGAGCTTCAGTCGTTCAACAGTCCGGGGTCTCCGCTGTCGTATTTTACGCTTCATAATGCGCCACACATTTTCGATGGGAGACAGGTCTGGACTGCAGGCGGGCCAGGAAAGTACCCGCGCTCTTTTTTTACGAAGCCACACTGTTGTAACACGTGCTGAATGTGGCTTGGCATTGTCTTGCTGAAATAAGCAGGGGTGTCCATGAAAAAGACGGCGCATAGATGGCAGCATATGTTGTTCCAAAACCTGTATGTACCTTTCAGCATTAATGGTGCCTTCACAGATGTGTACGTTACCCATGCCTTTGGCACTAATACACCCCCATACCATCACAGATGCTGACTTTTGAACTTTGCGTCGATAACAGTCTGGATGGTTCACTTCCCCGATGTCGAATATTTCCAAAAACAATTTGAAATGTGGACTCGTCAGACTACAGAACACTTTTCCACTTTGCATGAGTCCATTTTAGATGAACTCGGACCCAGAGAAGCCGGCGGCGTTTCTGGATGTTGTTGATAAATGGCTTTCGCTTTGCATAGTAGAGCTTTAACTTGCACTTACAGATGTAGCGACAAACTGTATTTAGTGACAGTGGTTTTCTGAAGTGTTCCTGAGCCCATGTGGTGATATCCTTTAGAGATTGATGTCGGTTTTTGATACAGTGCCGTCTGAGGGATCGAAGGTCACGGTCATTCAATGTTGGTTTCCGGCCATGCCGCTTACGTGGAGTGATTTCTCCAGATTCTCTGAACCTTTTGATGATATTATGGACTGTAGATGTTGAAATCCCAAAATTTCTTGCAATTGCACTTTGAGAATCGTTGTTCTTAAACTGTTTGACTATTTGCTCACGCACTTGTGGACAAAGGGGTGTACCTCGCCCCATCCTTTCTTGTGAAAGACTGAGCATTTTTTGGGAAGCTGTTTTTTCACCCAACCATGGCACCCACCTGTTCCCAATTAGCCTGCACACCTGTGGGATGTTCCAAATAAGTGTTTGATGAGCATTCCTCAACTTTATCAGTATTTATTGCCACCTTTCCCAACTTCTTTGTCACGTGTTGCTGGCATCAAATTCTAAAGTTAATGATTATTTGCAACAACAAAAAAAAAAGTGTATCAGTTTGAACATCAAATATGTTGTCTTTGTAGCATATTCAACTGAATATGGGTTGAAAATGATTTGCAAATCATTGTATTCTGTTTATATTTACATCTAACACAATTTCCCAACTCATATGGAAACGGGGTTTGTAAAAAATTTTAAATAATACTGCTGTAAAGGCTTTTAGGTAATGTATTGTGTCCAAATCTCACTGAAACAGTTGTGCTACGTTTGTGCGATTATGATTTTAATGTTATGACAACTTCTTTATGTGTGACTTAAAATAAAACTGTGAAACATTACAGCCTTAAATGCACCACCATAAAACCCACTATTAAACACCTGCTATTACACACACAGCTAACATCACTGTAAAACATAAGGGCAGAAATGCAGTAAAACATCAAATAAACATAAAAAAAAAAGAATAGCTCTATTATCTGTCCTCTGTTCCGTCACCTTATCGCTTCCCAACTGGTGTAGACCTACGCCCCACACTGACTTTGTATTTAAAGAAATGTATCATTCAAGACCTTCTGTAAGGCTGTGATTTGTTTAAAATGTCATTTCACAGTCATTACTATTGCGGTATTGTTGAATTTGCTCCAAAAGTACACACTCTGAAATCTTTTTTTTTTTTTTTTTATAACTAAAATAAATTTACACATTGTTGGGAAAGCCACTATTTTCCATGTTTTATATTTCTTATGCTTCACTGATAGTGTTTTAATCTTAGTATTTTGTCTGTTTTGTTGGCTTTTATTGTTTTAAATCTTAGTTTGTACAGTAGTGTAGCACTTTAAAATGTATTTAAAGAGAACATGCACAGCAAATAAAATACATTGTTATTATTCATTATTTCTGGCAGGGGTTGTAGCATCTTACTCTGTTCAGCGGTTCTTAAACACATCTTAAAAACACCTGTGTCTCGTATTCCTGGGAGTATATAACGATCACTCAGTCCTAAGAGAGCACAGCTTGTAGGTTCAATGTGCACAATTATACATCTTATTTGCTCAGATAGCAATGTGTTTATATAAGTTTAGATTGAGGTATGTCGTTTCTTAATGGGGAAAGACGTTAATGTCTCTTGTTTTCATGTTAGCATTTCATTTAGCAAGCTGTCACCAGTCAGTCTGTAAGTTTATCAAGTTGCAGCTATCAATCACCGTTCTTCGATCATTTGAAACGATAATACTGCTACCGTATTTTTCAGAGTATAAGTCGCACCTGCCGAAAATGCATAATAAAGAAGGAAAAAAACATATATAAATCGCACTAAAGCCCGGCCAAACTATGAAAAAAACTGCGACTTATAGTCCGAAAAATACGGTAATTTTAACTGCGGTTATCATTATTAGCGTTTATCGTTACATCCCGAGTACAGGCTGACCGCCGACTGGTGATTGGATAAGCATGAGTAAGGCGAAGAGAAAGAAAGAGGCAGCCGGTATTTGCCTGAGAAAGACGTTGGCTATGGCGTCAAAGACTGTTGACCTCTGTCAGCAAGTCTCGGCGGCGTCTCAAATAGATTGTTTACAACCTGAAAGCTTGATTTATTTTGTACTATTTACTTCAATTTGCTCAAATAGATAACTGTATTGTTTTGTTGATATCATTTAATTGTCTTATATTCTTGTGTTTGTTGTTGTACCAAAATTATTTCAATTACTTTTTTGGTACTTTTCAGTACGTTTCTACATAAAGGGGACTACAAAAAAGTGCATTATTGGCTTTATTTTAACAACAAATCTTAGGGTACATTAAACATATGTTTCTTATTGCAATTTTGTCCTTAAATAAAATAGTGAACATACAAGACAACTTTTCTTTTATTATTAAGTAAACAAACAAAGGCTCCTAATTTAGCTGCAGTAACACATGCAGTAACATATTGTGTCATTTATCATTCTATTATTTTGTCAACATTATTAAGGACAAGTGGTAGAAAATGAATTATTAATCAACTTGTTCATTTACTGTTAATATCTGCTTACTTTCTCTTTCAACATGTTCTATCTACACTTCTGTTCAAATGTAATAATCACTTATTCTTCTGTTGTTTGATACTTTACATTAATTTTGGATGATACCACAAGTTTGGGTATCAATCCGATACCAAATCGTTACAGGATCATACATTGGTCATATTCAAAGTCCTCATGTGTCCAGGGACATATTTCCCGAGTTTATAAACATAATATAAATACAAAAAAAAATGAAAGAAGATGTTGTGATGCCAAAAAATATCGACGTAATCATAGTAGTATCGACTAGAGACGCGTCTGTACTTGGTATCATTACAGTGGATGTTAGGTGTAGATCCACCAATGGCGTTTGTTTACATTTTGACGCCGGTGAGCTACGGTGTGTAGTGAAGCATGTTTAGCTATTCCTCGTCCTGCAGGGATGATACTTGTAAGAAACTTACTTTATTTGTCGCCATGGAGGCGAGGATTAGTGATTTAGAAGAAGCTAAAACACTGCCAACTGGGGCTGGACTGGCATGTCTTAAAGTACCTCTTCCGGTGGGCGTTTCAATGTTATAACTTTACCTTTATCTTTAGTTTTTAAGCCAAAATGCGTCCGTTCTCCCTTTTCTGTCTACACACTGTGTCTGCTTGTAAGTACTCCGTGATTGTGCGCTGCCGAACATGCTCGTCAGCTCGTTGTCAGGCTTGTTCCTGACAGTTTGGTTAAGTTTTAGTTTTTCCTCTGTTTGTTTTATTTCCTGTCAGCGCTCTTATTTTGGTTCAGTTTCCTGTTTGTCTCTCTGAGTGCTGTCCCCTCAGCTGTGGCTGATTGACACCAGGTGTGGCCAGGTGTCAATCAGCCACAGCTGAGGGGATAGCACTCAGAGAGACAAACAGGAAACTGAACCAAAATAAGAGTGCTGACAGGAAATAAAACAAACACAGGAAAAAACTAAAACCTAACCAAACTGTCAGGGACAAGCCTGACACTCGTAAATGAGCAATGAATGACACGACGTGACGGGCGCGCGGGTAGGTGGCGGACCGATACTTTTCAGAGGCGGTATAGTACCCAATATGATTCATTAGTATCGCGGTACTATACTAATACCGGTATACCGTACAAGTATGTTGACATCTAAGAAGGTTGGCGAAATGCAGTGTTCCATCAGCACCCGGATGTTGCACCGAGTCCACCAATGGTGGGTGGACATCCATGGAGTGGACCATAGGACCCTTACCGCCCTCTGTGGTCGCCATCTCTGATCGTCTTTACCGGTGAGAACACTACAACAGTCACATATGTGAAACCGCACAAAAGGGTCAAAATGTGCACACTTTGCATTTTTGAAGTGCACTGATAGTGTATATAATCAACTCAAGGCGTGGTCTTTATCACATGAATTATCCTGATTATAATTATGATTAACAAATAGGAATATCAAAATATTTTTTTTAAAAGTTGAATCAAAGGTCAATTCTAGCCTTGTATCAAATCAATTCCTACTTTGTAGTATCGCCCATTTGTAGAAGGGCCATCATTTTTTCAAGCAAATACTAAGGTCAAACATGTTAAAAATATGAATATAAACTAATTATGATACAAATATATGAATGATATTTTAATAAAAAACAATCATGCTGTATGATGCTACCATCTGAACCCAGGTCTCCTTGTTCTGTATGGAAAACACTGCATTTTATTTTATGGATGCGTTTTTCATATTCACCACAAGAGGGCAACATTGCTACACATAAGCAACGGTGCTGAAGCTTGGACATGAGAGGCAGATTTCTGAGTCATACTCGCTCCTGATGGCAGCTGTCCGCCCTCAGTGTGTCAATGCAGAAATAATGTCAAAGTGCTTTGAGTACTTTGAAAGTAGAACGGAATGTTTTGGATTTTGGAATGTCAATTTAATTTAAAAAAAAAAAAGTGCAATTTGAACTGAATTGAATTGTTCCTGTAATTGGAATTACAGTAAGTAGAATTACTGTAAACTCATTAGAATTCCGAGAAACTCCTTATAGCAAAGGCTTTGTGTTAGAAACTAACTATAAACACACTTTCCTTCCATTTTTAATATTTGAATAAAGTTCGGTTCAGTTTCAGTTTATTTGGAACATGCATATACGATACAATAATTTGATTACATGCTATAGTATGATTTTATCGTCATCATTTTATTGCATGATTTTTGTATCCCTTTAATTTAGGTAGCCAGGGACTGCAGATGGAAATGAGCTATTTAGCTATAATCTGGTACAGAATCTGTCTTTGAGCTTAATGTTTCTGTGCATTGTCGCTTCAAATAAATACTAAACTAAACTAAACCAAACCATGTAATGCATCACAAAATTCCAGTTGTTTCATTACAGCACGTCCAAAAAGGAGTAGGAAGAAGCAGAGTTTATTTAATCCTACCCTTGTTCATATCATAGCAATTGTATCCCATTTCCTTGTTTTCTGTTTGTAACAGAAAAGTCTATATATATATATATATATACATACCGTATTTTTCGGAGTATAAGTCGCACCTGCCGAAAATGCATAATAAAGAAGGAAAAAAACATATATAAATCGCACTGGAGCCCGGCCAATCTATGAAAAAAACTGCGATTTATAGTCCGAAAAATACGGTATATATACATATATACACATCCACGTTTACGGATGTATGTTATATTGTCTTTATAGTCCAGTGAGTTAATCCGTTTTGGGGGAATTGAAGGGACTATTATTATGCGTTCAAGAGTCTTTGTATATTAAATGTTATTATAAATGTGCGTGTTACTACATTACATATATACCGTATTTTTCGGAGTATAAGTCGCACCGGAGTATAAGTCGCACCTGCCGAAAATGCATAATAAAGAAGGAAAAAAACATATATAAATCGCACTGGAGCCCGGCCAATCTATGAAAAAAACTGCAACTTATAGTCCGAAAAATACGGTACTTACATCATGTACGATATGTAAAATATTAATGGAGGTGTTTGTATGTTTTTTTAAGTGTTTGTATGTTTTTTTTAAGGGCTTTATAGGCAGAATGGAGCGGCTCCGAGTCTCATAGGCTCCATTGTAAGCAGACTTTTGATCGCATTTATTTCCTCTTTAGAATGCATTTAAGGAAAAACATCCGTCGTCCTTTAAGGCCATGTCTACACTAAGTCGTTTAACCCCTTAAACGAATAATTATTTAGTCTAAGCCCCGTTTCAGCCACACTAAACCAGCGTTTAAGGTCCCCCTCCTCGGACAAATTTTTACTCGGCTAAGTGCGCCGTGTAATTTTTGAATCTCCGGCACTTAGCTTTGTATGGACTCATTGATCGTTTACAAAGTGAGTTTGGAGAGGAAGTGACACCAGAAAGACAGAAAGAACGCGCCACAGCCAGCTTCATAATAACCGAAGCTAAAAAGATGAAGGCGAGTTATCCAGACATGCCCGTGTTTCTACAGACGCTTGTGGAAATCACACATGAATACCTTAAGAGAAGGAAACACGCGATTGCAGCTATTTCGGATACAACACATCTCAGACGGCAAGTGAACTTGGTCCCTTCCTCCCGTGGATGTGATACAGGCAGTGTGTGGCTACAAATATTGCTTTATGGATGTGACTGTGCAATGGCCAGGCAGTGTGCATGATGCCCGCAAGATGGAACCATCCCCTCGTGTCCCAAACAACTGCTGGAAGATGAAGATCCAGTCCCTGTTTTTCTTTTGGGTGGCCCAGCTTATCCCCTGAAGCCGTATCTCATGAAAGAATACCCCAACGGCGGAGTCAAACCACAACAATGTTTTTTATGTAAATATATATATATATATATATATGTCAGGTTCAAACACTGATGACATCTATTAAACAAGACAAGAAGCAAGGAATTAATCTGAATCAGAATCGTTTTATTGCCATTGTTTGAGAACGGGTTCACAAACTAGGAATTTTTCTTGGTGCAATCGTGTAACATAAAACACATATAACACAGATTTGGTAATAAAAAGAGCTGTAACTGAGCTATCAGATCTTGTTATAGACAGAGAAAGAATTAAATTTGGCTCAATTGAGGAGAGACGTCTGGACGGTACTCTTTGTACGGTCTCACCACGCTGTGGCGAAAGATTGTACGCCTCCTCGTTTGTTTGGACTTTCCCTGATTACATAACGACAGCTGTTTCTAAGGGGCGGGGGTCGTAAACAGCCATTGCCTTTGATTACAACTGTTCAAAGAAAGGTTCGTAAAACAGTTTAAAGAAAAGGTCGTAAAACAGGGCAAAGAAGAGGTTCCTGGAGGGGAGTCAGGTCCTGCTTCCTCTTCGCTTTGTAGATCTCGGGTCAAGACAATATCTTTCTGTTGATTACAATACATGAAAGAAACAGAACACCTTCATGTTGCTTCCCATCCTACACAGTGGAGTTTTACAAGCCTTTTGTTTGGTAAGACAAAAGACAGCTTTTGTCCTCTCGCCGGGAACTCATTGAAACACAAAGTTTTGTGATAACTTAGATACAATTATTCTAACAATATATACGTTTGTATATATATATATATATATATATATATATGTATATATATATATATATATATATATATATATATATAGATCCCTAGATTAATTGTTGTAAAATGTTCTTTATCGCATTGTCTACTTTCTCATGTCGATTAAAGATTTGATTAATTTATGATGTCTCAGGTGTGATTGACTACAATAGGGCCCCACAGCACACTGGATTCTAGTTAATTGAAATACCACAACACTGGATATTGTTCAAAGGAGATACATTTTAATTTAAAAACTTGCACACAACACATCAAACAAATGTAAAATGCAGAGCAAACTACTTACAATATAGCTCTTTTAAATAACTTCACAGTGAAGTAAAGTCATCTACTGGAGAGCGAGGAGCAGATGGACGCTCAGGTGGATTTTTATTTTTATTTTTTCCACGCATGCGTACTAGGTCGCGTTGCGCCGGTGAGCGGAGGTGGGCAGAGGTCTTAAACGGTGGCATTGTTGTGTGTGGACACGGATAAGATTAGGTGTGATTTACCCTGGATAACCTTAGTGTAAACGAGGCCTAAGAAACACTGATTTAACCCTTGTGTAATGTTCATATTGTTGTTACTCAGCCAGCGTTTATGGGTCTGATGGACCCGTTGCATTTTGTGGCTTTTAATGTCTCACAATCAAACACCTTTATGTTAAAATACTGAACAGATGTTTACCTTATCCCAATAAACAACAATCTGTTCAGTATTTTAACATAAAAGTCCATCTGACCCACAAACGCTGGCTGAGTAACAACAATATGAACGTTGCACGAAAAATTCCTCTGCCACTTTCTGCATCCCACAGGGATTCTTCTTTTGTGTTTCTGCACCTGCGGTTCCCACACAAGGTTGCAACAATCTTTGTCAACACTGTCTGCTCTCAATTTCTCGCACATTTGACCCTCTGATGTTCTGTGTACCTACACTCTGTCCTCCTCCTGTCTAGGCCTGTTGTGTGTGTGTGTGTGTGTGTGTGTGTGTGTGTGTGTGTGTGTGTGTGTGTGTGTGTGTGTGTGTGTGTGTGTGTGTGTGTGTGTGTGTGTGTGTGTGTGTGTGTGTGCGCGCGCGCGCGCGCGTGTTTGATTGATTGATTGATTGATTGAAACTTTTATTAGTAGATTGCACAGTACAGTACACATTCCGTACAATTGACCACTAAATGGTAACACCCGAATACGTTTTTCAACTTGTTCAAGTCGGGGCCCATGTTAATCAATTCATGGTAAATTTATGTTCTTTGTGGTACACAAAACATAAAATTCCACACTTCTATTAGCCCCGGGTCCAGTGGACCCGGACATCTTATATGTAATAGAAATGTGTAGGGGGGGTGTATGGTGTGCGGTCATTAAAGGCCTACTGAAATGCGATTTTCTTATTTAAACGGGGATAGCAGGTCCATTCTATGTGTCATTCTTGATCATTTCGCGATATTGCCATATTTTTGCTGAAAGGATTTAGTAGACAACATCGACGATAAAGTTCGCAACTTTTGGTCGCTGATAAAAAAAGCCTTGCCTGTACCGGAAGTAGCAGACGAGTAGCATGACGTCACAGGTTGTGGAGCTCCTCACATCTGCACATTGTTTACAATCATGGCCACCAGCAGCGAGAGCGATTCGGACCGAGAAAGCGACGATTTCCCCATTATTTTGAGCGAGGATGAAAGATTCGTGGATGAGGAAAGTGAGAGTGAAGGACTAGAGGGCAGTGGGAGCTATTCAGATAGGGAAGATGCTTTGAGAGGCGGGTGGGACCTGATATTCAGCTGGGAATGACTAAAACAGTAAATAAACACAATATACTCTATTAGCCACAACACAACCAGGCTTATATTTAATATGCCACAAATTAATCCCGCATAACAAACACCTCCCCCCTCCCGTCCATATAACCCGCCAATACAACTCAAACACCTGCACAACACACTCAATCCCACGGCCCAAAGTACCGTTCACCTCCCCAAAGTTCATACAGCACATATATTTCCCCAAAGTCCCCAAAGTTACGTACGTGACATGCACATAGCGGCACGCACGTACGGGCAAGCGATCAATTGTTTGGAAGCCGCAGCTGCATGCGTACTCACGGTACCGTGTCTGCATATCCAACTCAAAGTCCTCCTGGTAAGAGTCTCTTTTGTCCCAGTTCTCCACAGGCCAATGGTAAAGCTTGACTGTCATCTTCCAGGAATGTAAACAATGAAACACCGGCTGTGTTATCCGGCACACCAGTCAAGGGGTGCATTCTACGGCGGGGGTGCGTTATCCGGCACAACACCTGTTGCAATACACCTCTTCCCACCTACAGCTTTCTTCTTTGCTGTCTCCATTGTTCGTTGAACAAATTGCAAAAGATTCACCAACACAGATGTCCAGAATACTGTGGAATTTTGCGATGAAAACAGACCACTTAATAGCTGGCCACCACGCTGTCCCAAAATGTCCTCTACAATCCGTGACGTCACGCGCTGACGTCATCACACCGAGACGTTTTCAGCAGGATATTTCGCGCAAAATTTAAAATTGCACCTTAGTAAGCTAACCCGGCCGTATTGGCATGTGTTGCAATGTTAAGATATCATCATTGATATACAAACTATCAGACTGCGTGGTCGATAGTAGTGGCTTTCAGTAGGCCTTTAAATATGTATTCTGATTTATGTTCTTCAAAGAAAATGAGCCAAAGTGAGTTTCAGTTTGAAAAATTAATTAATTGTACCGTTTTTCTTTTAATACAAAATGAAAACGGGTCCCACAGACCCGAACAGGTGTGATGAGCGTACGACGTCTGTGTCGAATGAGCACTGAAGTGTTGGACGCTTTGCTGCTACCAGAGGGAACTAACCATTTTGCACGTTTGCAAGGTTGCGTTACACATTCCTAATTAGATTCTGAGTTTTGACAAAAAAAAAATGTAATCTGAACTTCTATGACGTCATATTTTGTACTGCATTCCACTCCACTCCACACATCAAACGCCCCGTCAATTTCCTTCAGTCTTCCATGTCTTCCCGCTTTCTCAGTTTGTCTTTCATCACAGTGACATGCTGTGTGCCGCGTGTCCACGTCCTTCACTGCCAATATGCCGCGTGATTCAATTGACTTCATTAGTGTGGCATTCAAAGCCCAGCATTACCTCACGTTAATTACTGTTCTCAAAGGAGACGCAAGACAGATACGCTCTTTGCTGTGAAGGCACATTAATCAAATATGAATTTTGTCTGTATTTTCATCCCAATCATGGCCACTGGTATAGTGCACTTTTGTCTCGCTGGGAACTTTGATGTTGCACTGAGGGCACAAAGAGTTGCCGTGTTCCCACACAATTTAATGACGTTGCCTTTTATCTTCCTTATGGAAGCACTTTTTTTGGGGGGGGGGGGGCAGGGAGGAAATGTGCTGTTACAGTCAGTGTATGCATCAGCGCCAGATGAAAAGTAGACACAGCGTGTGCGGCGCTCAAGGAAAACAAATGACTAACCTTTTTTGAGAGAGCTTTTATATTTCAGGCAGAAAACAAAAGTTCTGTGCAACTGCAGTTGTTTCATAACAAGTTTTCAGATGTTGGTATCATTACCAAGTAGATACAGGTAGGATGCTGCAATTTGTTCTCTAATTTGAAAAGATTTTAGGCAAACAAACGCATTTGCAAAATATTAGTGTTGTCCCAGTACCAATATTTTGGTAGCGGTATCAAAATTATTTCAATACTTTTTTCGGTACTTTTCTAAATAAAGGGGACCATAAAAAATGGCATTATTGGCTTTATTTTAACAACAAATCTTAGGGTACATTAAACATATGTTTATTATTGCAAGTTTGTCCTTAAATAAAATAGTGAACATACAAGACAACTTGTCTTTTAGTAGTAAGTAAACAAACAAAAGCTCCTAATTTAGCTGCTGACATATGCAGTAACATATTGTGTCATTTATCCTTCTATTATTTTGTCAAAGTTATTAAGGACAAGTGGTAGAAAATTAATTATTAATCTACTCGTTCATTTACTGTTAATATCTGCTTAATTTCTCTTTTAAAGGGGAACATTATCACAATTTCAGAATGGTTAAAACCATTAAAAATCAGTTCCCAGTGGCTTATTATATTTTTTGAAGTTTTTTTCAAAATTTTACCCATCACCCAATATCCCTAAAAAAAAGCTTCAAAGTGCCTGATTTTAACCATCGTTATAAACACCCGTCCATTTTTCTGTGACGTCACATAGTGAAGCCAACACAAACAAACATGGCGGAAAGAACAGCAAGCTATAGCGACATTAGCTCGGATTCAGACTCGGATTTCAGCGGCTTAAGCGATTCAACAGATTACGCATGTATTGAAACGGATGGTTGTAGTGTGGAGGCAGGTAGCGAAAACGAAATTGAAGAAGAAACTGAAGCTATTGAGCCATATCGGTTTGAACCGTATGCAAGCGAAACCGACGAAAACGGCACGACAGCCAGCGACACGGGAGAAAGCGAGGACAAATTCGGCGATCGCCTTCTAACCAACGATTGGTATGTGTTTGTTTGGCATTAAAGGAAACTAACAACTATGAACTAGGTTTACAGCATATGAAATACATTTGGCAACAACATGCACTTTGAGAGTGCAGACAGCCCAATTTTCATCAATTAATATATTTTGTGGACATACCCTCATGTCAGCAGGCCAGGGAAGCTAGGGTCGATATTCTTCTCTTGATCATCTTCGGTGTGAGCCAAGACATCCAGGGGGTTTAGCTCGCTCGTCTGCGGGAACAAACTGCCGCCATTGCTTGCCGTGCTACCGAGGTCCTTTGTCCCTGAATTGCTCACACACTCCGGCAGATTCAATGGGGGTCTGGCGGCAGATTTCTTTGACTTTATCGTTGGAAATGCATCTGCTTTGAGTGTCGCAGGATATCCACACATTCTTGCCATCTCTGTCTTAGCATAGCTTTCGTCGGTAAAGTGTGCGGAACAAACGTCCAATTTCTGGCCACTTTCGCATCTTTGGGTCACTGGTGCAACTTGAATCCGTCCCTGTTCGTGTTGTTACACCCTCCGACAACACACCGACGAGGCATGATGTCTCCAAGGTACGGAAAACAGTGGAAAAAACGGAAAATAACAGAGCTGATTTGACTCGGTGTTTGAGAAAATGGCGGATTGCTTCCCGATGTGACATCACTTTGTGACGTCATCGCTCCGAGAGTGAATATTAGAAAGGTGTTTAATTCGCCAAAATTCACCCATTTAGAGTTCAGAAATCGGTTAAAAAAATACATGGTCTTTTTTCTGCAACATCAAGGTATATATTGTCGCTTACATAGGTCTAGTGATAATGTTCCCCTTTAACATTTTAACATACACTTCTGTTAAAATGTAATAATCACTTTGTGGAAGTTGCTTCCAAGCAGCTCCACTGTCAGACACTGCACAGGAGCCCAGCGTGCAGGTTTTAACAAGGTTATAATGATCATATGTTTTAACAAAGTTCTCTCTCCAGCAGGACTCATACTTACCAACCCTCCCCAATTTTCCGGGAGACTCCCGAATTTCAGTGCCTCTCCTGAAAATCTCCCGGGACAACCATTCTCCCGAAAATCTCCCGATTTCCAGCCGGACAACTATATTGGGGGCGTGCCTTAAAGGCACTGCCTTTAGCGTCCTCTCTCACCTGAAAAGGAGACTATTATATATGTCTCCTTTATCCATAGGTTTATCTATAACTCAAAACACGGTGGCCGAATGGATAGTCACTCATGAACGGTCATAGAAGCACAAGGCTGGTCACAGCCCAGTATTATGGGTCACCTTGCAAGCAACATTCCGTTCTCATTTGCGGATGTTTTCAACAAATCCGTGAAGGATATGTTCCCGGATCGCTCGCCAGTACTCAAATGGCAGAACAAAAGCTACTCAAATAGTGAAAGGTAAGTGTTTTTTTTTTTTTTAAGTAAGCAGCAAGTAAGTACAGTTAGTAAAACAACTGTGTTTTCATTACTGTTCACTGTACTATATATATATATATATATATATATATATATACAGGTAAAAGCCAGTAAATTAGAATATTTTGAAAAACTTGATTTATTTCAGTAATTGCATTCAAAAGGTGTAACTTGTACATTATATTTATTCATTGCACACAGACTGATGCATTCAAATGTTTATTTCATTTAATTTTGATGATTTGAAGTGGCAACAAATGAAAATCCAAAATTCCGTGTGTCACAAAATTAGAATATTACTTAAGGCTAATACAAAAAAGGGATTTTTAGAAATGTTGGCCAACTGAAAAGTATGAAAATGAAAAATATGAGCATGTACAATACTCAATACTTGGTTGGAGCTCCTTTTGCCTCAATTACTGCGTTAATGCGGTGTGGCATGGAGTCGATGAGTTTCTGGCACTGCTCAGGTGTTATGAGAGCCCAGGTTGCTCTGATAGTGGCCTTCAACTCTTCTGCGTTTTTGGGTCTGGCATTCTGCATCTTCCTTTTCACAATACCCCACAGATTTTCAATGGGGCTAAGGTCAGGGGAGTTGGCGGGCCAATTTAGAACAGAAATACCATGGTCCGTAAACCAGGCACGGGTAGATTTTGCGCTGTGTGCAGGCGCCAAGTCCTGTTGGAACTTGAAATCTCCATCTCCATAGAGCAGGTCAGCAGCAGGAAGCATGAAGTGCTCTAAAACTTGCTGGTAGACGGCTGCGTTGACCCTGGATCTCAGGAAACAGAGTGGACCGACACCAGCAGATGACATGGCACCCCAAACCATGTGTGCAATGAATAAATATAATGTACAAGTTACACCTTTTGAATGCAATTACTGAAATAAATCAAGTTTTTCAAAATATTCTAATTTACTGGCTTTTACCTGTGTGTGTATATGTATATATATATATATATATATATATATATATATATATATATATATATATATAAGAAATACTTTAATTTCAGTGAATTCTAGCTTTAAATATGCTCCTCCCCCTTAACCCCGGCTACCCCCCCGACCCCACCCACCACCCACCCCCCCAATCTCCTGAATTTGGAGGTCTCAAGGTTGGCAAGTATGGCAGGACGCGACTTTTCTGCCATGTCCATATCCTCTCTCCCCTCCTGCTCCCGGCCGCTTACTGTTAAAGACAACAGATGATTAGATTAACATGTACCACCTGTGAAATCTAATCACCTGCCAGCTGTGTCTCACTGTCAGCACTGCCACGCCCCCGTCTGATGGTGTTCTGTCCTCAGCACCATGGACAGAGGCGGTGGCCACATCTCCCTCCACACACTTATTCTTCTGTTGTTTGATACTTTACTTTAGTTTTGGATGATACCACAAATGTGGGTATCAATCCGATACCAAGTCGTTACAGGATCATACATTGGTCATATTCAAAGTCCTCATGTGTCCAGGGACATATTTCCTGAGTTTATAAACATAATATACATTTAAAAAAAACAAAAGAAGATGTGATGCCAAAAAATATCAACGTGATCGTAGTAGTATTTGTCGCCATGGAGGTGTGTAGTGAAGCATGTTTAGCTATTCCTCGTCCTGCAGGGATGATACTTGTAAGAAACTTACTTTATTTGTCGCCATGGAGGTGACGATTAGTGATTTAGAAGTAGCTAAAACACTGCAGACCGGAGGCTGGACTTTAGCCGCTCGCTAGCTAGCTAGCCTTGTCTTAAAGCATCTCTTCCTGAGGGCATTTCAGTGTTATAACTTCACCTTTATTGTTAGTTTTTAAGCCAAAATGCATCCGTTCTCCTTTTTCTGTCTACACACTGTGTCTGTTTGTAAGTACTCTGTGATTGTGCACTGCCGAACATGCTTGTCTGTTCGTAAACCAGCAATGACACGACGTGACGACGACGGGCACGCGGGGGTGGGTGGAGGACAGGTACTTTTCAGAGGCGGTATAGTACTGAATATTAGGGGTGTGGGAAAAAATCAATTGGAATTGAAATCACGATTCTCACGTTGTACGATTCAGTATCGATTCTCATTTTTCAAAAATCGATTTTTATTTGTATTTATCTATTTTTATTTTTTATTTTTTTTATTAATCCAACAAAATAATACAAATCAATACCATAACAATGCAATCCAATTCCAAAACCAAACCCGACCCAGCAACACTCAGAACTGCAATAAACACAAACACGACACAGAACAAACCAAAAGTAGTGAAACAAAAATTAATATTATCAACAACAGTATCAATATTAGTAACAATTTCAACATAGCAGTGATTAAAAATCCCCCATTGACATTATCATTAGACAATTACAAAATATATATATATATATATATATATATATATATATATATATATATATATATAAAATAAAAAAGAACAATAGTGTCACAGTGGCTTACACTTGCATCGCATCTCATAAGCTTGACAACACACTGTGTCCAATATTTTCACAAAGATAAAATAAGTCATATTTTTGGTTAATTTAATAGTTAAAACAAATATACATTATTGCAATCAGTTGATAAAACATTGTCCTTTACAATTATAAAAGCTTTTTACAAAAACCTACTACTTTGCTTGCATGTCAGCAGACTGGGGTAGATCCTGCTGAAATCCTATGTATTGAATGAATAGAGAATCCTTTTGAATCGGGAAAATATCGTTTTTGAATCGAGAATCCCGTTTATACGAAAAAATCGATTTATAATCGAATCGTGACCCCAAGAATTGATATTGAATCGAATCGTGGGACACCCAAAGATTTGCAGCCCTACTGAATATCATTCATTAGTATCGCAGTACTATACTAATACTGTAATTACCATTATTGATTAGTAATGCAACCGTGTCTAAGATGACAAACAACCATTTCACAGCTTTATTTCAAATGCTAATTACCGTATTTCCTTGAATTGCCGCCGGGGCGGTGATTATTTTAAAACCTCTTCTCACTCCGGTGCTTACCAAAGGCATGCGGTAAATTTAGGCCTGCGCTTATAAATTTGAGTGTGATGTAAGGATACCATCATGAAAAGCACATTTAATAAAAAAAACTTTATTCTGGTCTTACCTTTACTTATAAATGAAGTCCATGCGCAGCTCCTTCTGACCAAAAGCATCGATAACTTGTTTATCGAAGTCTTCCTTATATTTCTTCAGTTTTAAAAGTCTCTCTGTCTCGATGGAGATCTTCCTTTAATTATTACCTCCTGCTTCGATTGAAAGTCCAGTTTCGAAAACTGTTTTATTTTAGATATGTAATCCTCCATGGTAAAAGTGCAAGCGAGAGGAAAAAATAAACGATCGCTGCTCACTGTTGCTGCTTGTTGTCACTTCTTCTGCAGCCGAGTAGTCGCAAGAAGGATCACTAGCGCCCTCTACCACCAGGAGGCGGGAGTCATTTAATGACTCATATTTGACACACACAGCTACGGTATATTAATAAAACATAGCTGCTTACTGTTCTTTTTAGCATATTCAATAGCTTGGACCTTAAATCCTACTGAATAGCTCTTAATCGTCTTCCCTTTTTGCGATTTCAAATTATTGAAATCAGCCTCCTCCATTTTGAAAATGATGACAGGTCACTCGTGACGTGACGAGTTTGACCCGGCGGAAGTTCTAGGCAGGCGCATACTATATACCCGGCGGCAATTCAAGGAAATACGGTACTCAAGAAAAATTGTATCTGTCATGCTGTAAAGAGGAAATGACATGGCTGAAAATTGTAGTACTTTATTGCTGTTTTAAATGATATTGGTCAATAACGATAATTATTGATATTTTTTAAGACCTATTGAAGTTATGGATCCGGAGTAAAATGTAAGTTTAAATGTAAAAATGTATATTTAAAATATAACCTTTTTGTGAGTATAATCCCCTCAGCTATCAAAGGCAGAAAGGAAAGGAAATGTCTACACAACCATGGAAAACATCATTCTTAAATCACAATAACCTCTTTCAATTAAGGTGCAAAAATAAGAAATATTTAATAAATGCTTAATAAAGTCTAACAAAATAGTGCAAAAAATGTAAAACACCTGACAAAAACACATTTTGCAGATTTACTGCCAGGAAGTTTCGTAGTCTGTGTAACATTGAATTTGGTCTGTTATTCTTATCTAAAGGAATTTATGTAATGCAGTAATTGTTATTTAAATAATATTGGACCAACTTATTGTTTTAAAGTAGAACATTTATTATATATTATTTTCTTTATTTTTTTTTACACAGTCCCGCACTTTAGTTCCTACCTCTTGTTTCCGTACTTCCGAAAAGGGAACGGACAAGAGTTGAAAAGAAAAGATGAGCGCAGCAAAGGACGAGCTGTTTGTTTGAAAAAAAAAAAAAAAAAAACTGCTAGACGGTCGAGGTGACTTTTCCTGTTTTGTCCACAATTTCTTCGTTCTCTGCAGCACTAATTTTTACTCTCTCTTCTTATCCGAATTTATTATAATGTAGCACTTTATGAATATGACAATATAGCATTAGGAACAATACAAGAAAAGACACATATTGTTATAGTAATTATGTATATATTATCACATAACTCTTATTCTTAAGGGTCGTTGCTATAGTTATTATCAACTGTGCTGAAATTTTATTTTTCTTTGTCTGTGCAAAGCTGGCAATCCAAAAGATTGCAAGCCAGTCTCGTATCAGTGTTTGTTTCCAGAATCGGCCTGCTGACTGCCAAGGCCGAACATCGAGTACCGTGACGCAGACAGAGCAGAGACAAGGCGATATCACGACTGTCAGCCCATTTGCATTTTGTATAATCATATATTGTGTCTAACTGGAGCTGTCGAGATTACCCCCTTCCCTCGGCGACAGCTTCAGTGATGTAACCAGGGACCTCCCAAATAAATAGAGGAAGCACGTGGGCTGGACTTTTAGAGCGTAGTTTGGATCTGTAACTAGAGTAAAAAAAAATGTCTCTCTTCAATTGAGCAAAATTTAACTCTGTCTCTGCATGATTCCTTGCTTCTCGTCTGTTTAATAGATGTCATCAGTGTTTGAACCTGATGAAAAACCTGAAAATATCGATTTTATCATGCTAGTATTGACTCGATACCAGTATATCAATCACTTAATCAAATGTATTTATATAGCCCTTAAAAGTGCCTCAAGGGCTTCATAAAGTCACATTTGTTTGCTGAAAATTCAAAATGTATTTTCATGTCCAATTGTATTTTCATGCAACCTGTCATTTGTGTGTTTGGGACATTTCAGCTTTCTTTTCATATAAATTCAGCTAACTTTAGGTTTAGCTTCAGCTCTTTAACCGCTGTTGCTGCCCCTAATGTTCATCAAGGAGTAAAAAAAAGGCTGACTTGGTTCAGTGGTTTGCAATTTTTGTATTTCCAGAGTTATGAATAATGCCTTATCTGCACCCCAGAAGGTTCTATGTTGTATTTTTAGCTTTGTTAATTTGACTTAAACTGACAATGCTTGAGTACACATGGAGAGGAGCCAGATGAGGTGGTTCGGGCATCTAGTTGAGATGCCACCCGAACGCCTCTCTAGGGAGGTGTTTAGGGCACGTCCGACCGGTAGGAGGCCACGGGGAAGACCCAGGACACGTTGGGAAGACTATGTCTCCCGGCTGGCCTGGGAACACCTCAGGATCCCCCGGGAAGAGCTGGACAAAGTGACTGGGGAGAGGGAAGTCTGGGCTTCCCTGCTTTGGCTGCTGCCCCCGCGACCCGACCTCGGATAAGCGGAAGAAGATGCATGGATGGATGGGTGTTTGAGTAAGGAACTTATAGCAATGTCAGCACCCACAGGTGCCACTAGGGTTTTAATGATGGGTGCTTTATTGAACAAGTTTTAATGAACAAAGTTGGAAAAGTAAGTGAAAGTGTTGTGATCGGGTGTTGTCACTTTCTGGCCCGCGGTCCCTTTAAGTGTGTCCACCACTTCTGCTCTTCTTAATGTTGTTGTGTTGTGCCATTTGGAATTGTTGTGACCTTTACTAGTCAGTAGCCAAAACAACAACAACAAAAACACTTCCTCATTATGTACCAAAGCCGGTTACGGAGCGAGGTTACATTCAGGAACACCCGGAATTATGAGCATCAAATATTACGACACAAATGAACCCTCTGGGGATCAGTTAAATGTGCAGCCATAGAGACAAAAAAAAGAACACGTTTGGATTCATATTTTCTGCTTCTATTTTATGCCATATCTATTAACTTTGGTGCTATATAAAAAATAGCAAACATGTCATTTTTTTACTTTAAATTTTAGCACTTTGAATGCCCATTTGATCAAATAATGTCAGGGTTTTTTTTTCATTTTGAACAATTTGAACATGAGTTATCATCCACATATAGTAAATGTTAAAGGGCTGAAGTACCGATGTAGAGGTCAGCCATACTTAAGATTGGTAATAAAATAAGCTTTGATTAGAGATGTCCGATAATGTCGGACTGACGATATTATCGGCCGATAAATGCTTTAAAATGTAATATCGGAAATTATAGGTATCGGTTTCAAAAACCACCCTCGGTGGCAAGGCCCCGGGGGTGGATGAGACCCGCCCGGAGTTCCTTAAGGCTCTGGATGCTGTAGGGCTGTCTTGGTTGACAAGACTCTGCAGCATCGCGTGGACATCGGGGGCAGTACCTCTGGATTGGCAGACCGGGGTGGTGGTTCCTCTCTTTAAAAAGGGGAACCGGAGGGTGTGTTCTAACTATCGTGGGATCACACTCCTCAGCCTTCCCGGTAAGGTCTATTCAGGTGTACTGGAGAGGAGGCTACGCCGGATAGTCGAACCTCGGATTCAGGAGGAACAGTGTGGTTTTCGTCCTGGTCGTGGAACTGTGGACCAGCGCTATACTCTCGGCAGGGTCCTTGAGGGTGCATGGGAGTTTGCCCAACCAGTCTACATGTGCTTTGTGGACTTGGAGAAGGCATTCGACCGTGTCCCTCGGGAAGTCCTGTGGGGAGTGCTCAGAGAGTATGGGGTTTCGGACTGTCTGATTGTGGCGGTCCGCTCCCTGTATGATCAGTGTCAGAGCTTGGTTCGCATTGCCGGCAGTAAGTCGGACACGTTTCCGGTGAGGGTTGGACTCCGCCAAGGCTGCCCTTTGTCACCGATTCTGTTCATAACTTTTATGGACAGAATTTCTAGGCGCAGTCAAGGCGTTGAGGGGATCCGGTTTGGTGGCTGCAGGATTAGGTCTCTGCTTTTTGCAGATGATTTGGTCCTGATGGCTTCATCTGGCCAGGATCTTCAGCTCTCACTGGATCGGTTCGCAGCTGAGTGTGAAGCGACTGGGATGAGAATCAGCACCTCCAAGTCCGAGTCCATGGTTCTCGCCCGGAAAAGGGTGGAGTGCCATCTCCGGGTTGGGGAGGAGATCTTGCCCCAAGTGGAGGAGTTCAAGTACCTCGGAGTCTTGTTCACGAGTGAGGGAAGAGTGGATCGTGAGATCGACAGGCGGATCGGTGTGGCGTCTTCAGTAATGCGGACGCTGTATCGATCCGTTGTGGTGAAGAAGGAGCTGAGCCGGAAGGCAAAGCTCTCAATTTACCGGTCGATCTACGTTCCCATCCTCACCTATGGTCATGAGCTTTGGGTTATGACCGAAAGGACAAGATCACGGGTACAAGCGGCCGAAATGAGTTTCCTCCGCCGGGTGGCGGGGCTCTCCCTTAGAGATAGGGTGAGAAGCTCTGTCATCCGGGGGGAGCTCAAAGTAAAGCCGCTGCTCCTCCGCATCGAGAGGAGCCAGATGAGGTGGTTCGGGCATCTGGTCAGGATGACACCCGAGCGCCTCCCTAGGGAGGTGTTTAGGGCATGTCCGACCGGTAGGAGGCCACGAGGAAGACCCAGGACACGTTGGGAAGACTATGTCTCCCGGCTGGCCTGGGAACGCCTCGGGATCCCCCGGGAGGAGCTGGACGAAGTGGCTGGGGAGAGGGAAGTCTGGGCTTCCCTGCTTAGGCTGCTGCCCCCGCGACCCGACCTCGGATAAGCGGAAGAAGATGGATGGATGGATGGATGGGTTTCAAAAAGTAAAATGTATGACTTTTTAAAACGCCGCTTTACGGAGTAGTACACGGACGTAGGGAGAAGTACAGAGCGCCAATAAACCTTAAAGGCACTGCAATTTGCGTGCCGGCCCAATCACATAACATCTACGGCTTTTTCACACACACAAGTGGATGCAATGCATACTTGGTCAATAGCCATACAGGTCACCACCGTGTCAAAGTCCACTAAAAAACAGTTGACCAACATATGACAAAGTTTACTCTTTTTATCCAAAGTGAAACCTTGAAACTAGAAAATGCAGGATTACCGTATTTTTCGGAGTATAAGTCACTCCGGAGTATAAATCGCACCGGCCGAAAATGCATAATAAAGAAGAAGAAGAAAAACATATAAGTCGCATTTTTTGGGGAAATGTATTTGATAAAACCCAACACCAAGAATAGACATTTGAAAGGCAATTTAAAGTAAATAAAGAATATTGAACAACAGGCTGAATAAGTGTACGTTATATGAGGCATAAATAACCAACTGGTATGTTAACGTAACATATTATGGTAAGAGTCATTCAAATAACTATAACATATAGAACATGCTATACGTTTACCAAACAATCTGTCACTCCTAATCGCTAAATCCCATGAAATCTTATACGTCTAGTCTCTTACGTGAATGAGCTAAATAATATTATTTGATATTTTACGGTAATGTGTTAATAATTTCACACATAAGTCGCTCCGGAGTATAAGTCGCACCCCCGGCCAAACTACAGGTAAAAGCCAGTAAATTAGAATATTTTGAAAAACTTGATTTATTTCAGTAATTGCATTCAAAAGGTGTAACTTGTACATTATATTTATTCATTGCACACAGACTGATGCATTCAAATGTTTATTTCATTTAATTTTGATGATTTGAAGTGGCAACAAATGAAAGGCACGGGTAGATTTTGCGCTGTGTGCAGGCGCCAAGTCCTGTTGGAACTTGAAATCTCCATCTCCATAGAGCAGGTCAGCAGCAGGAAGCATGAAGTGCTCTAAAACTTGCTGGTAGACGGCTGCGTTGACCCTGGATCTCAGGAAACAGAGTGGACCGACACCAGCAGATGACATGGCACCCCAAACCATCACCCAACCATGCAAATTTTGCATTTCCTTTGGAAATCGAGGTCCCAGAGTCTGGAGGAAGACAGGAGAGGCACAGGATCCACGTTGCCTGAAGTCTAGTGTAAAGTTTCCACCATCAGTGATGGTTTGGGGTGCCATGTCATCTGCTGGTGTCGGTCCACTCTGTTTCCTGAGATCCAGGGTCAACACAGCCGTCTACCAGCAAGTTTTAGAGCACTTCATGCTTCCTGCTGCTGACCTGCTCTATGGAGATGGAGATTTCAAGTTCCAACAGGACTTGGCACCTGCACACAGCGCAAAATCTACCCGTGCCTGGTTTACGGACCATGGTATTTCTGTTCTAAATTGGCCCGCCAACTCCCCTGACCTTAACCCCATAGAAAATCTGTGGGGTATTGTGAAAAGGAAGATGCAGAATGCCAGACCCAAAAACGCAGAAGAGTTGAAGGCCACTATCAGAGCAACCTGGGCTCTCATAACACCTGAGCAGTGCCAGAAACTCATCGACTCCATGCCACGCCGCATTAACGCAGTAATTGAGGCAAAAGGAGCTCCAACCAAGTATTGAGTATTGTACATGCTCATATTTTTCATTTTCATACTTTTCAGTTGGCCAACATTTCTAAAAAATCCCTTTTTTGTATTAGCCTTAAGTAATATTCTAATTTTGTGACACACGGAATTTTGGATTTTCATTTGTTGCCACTTCAAATCATCAAAATTAAATGAAATAAACATTTGAATGCATCAGTCTGTGTGCAATGAATAAATATAATGTACAAGTTACACCTTTTGAATGCAATTACTGAAATAAATCAAGTTTTTCAAAATATTCTAATTTACTGGCTTTTACCTGTATATGAAAAAAAATGCGACTTATAGTCCGAAAAATACGGTATATTGTGTAATGGCTGTACAATTAAAATGTGTCGTTATAATGGTAGTCAATGGGGAAATTTAGCCCCCATGATACTATATAATATTTGTAATCGGACACAGCAAAAAATTAAACAATGCACCAAAATAACTTTTTTATTATTATAATTATTATGTATATGTAGGTCTTATATTTACACCAGTACATCAGCCCTTTAACATTTACTATATGGTTAATAACTCATGTTATACAATTAAAAAAAAAAAAAAATACAAATAAAAAGACATAAATAGATCAAATTGGTATTCAAAGGGTTAAAAAACATGACATGTTTTCTACATTTATTTAGAACTAAAGTTAATAAAGAGATTTTAGCACCAAAAAAAAACCCTCTGTGGACTTTTTCATCCTGTAGGCACTCTCGGGCAAAACACATTCCCAGTGTAGCGTTGACGAAGAAATATTAAAATTAAACATGACAAAACAACTGAGAAAGAAATAATTCCATTAGGTGTAACACAACCAAAGTTATGGCCGAAAATACAACAAAAATGTACCTCAAAAGCCCTCAAATACACTGAGGAGATTTTTACACATTGTCTATGTTCTGCAATAATTACGACATTTTGCTGTTAATCCTATTTCCTCTTTTTGCATGTATTACTTGGTCATAATTTAATTTGAATTCAAGGTTATTTAAATTCCTAGTCTGATCAACTTAAATGTCACAAAACAGTTTAAGAACAACATTCCTCAACGAACTATTGCAAGGAATTTAGGGATTTCACCATCTACGGTCCGTAGTATCATCAAAAGGTTCAGAGAATCTGGAGAAGTCACTGCACGTAAGCGATGATATTATGGACCTTCGATCCCTCAGGCATCAAAAAACGACATCAGCGTGTAAAGTATATCACAACATGGGATCAGGAACACTTCAGAAAACCACTGTCAGTAACGACAGTTGGTCACTACATCTGTAAGTGCAAGTTAAAACTCTACTATGCAAAGCGAAAGCCATTTATCAACAACACCCAGAAACGCCGCCGGCTTGGCTGGGCCCGAGCTCAACGAAGATGGACTGATGCAAGTGGAAAAGTGTTCTGTGGTCTAACGAGTCCACATTTCAAACTGTTTTTGGAAACTGTGGATGTCGTGTCTTCCGGACCAAAGAGGAAAAGAACCATCCAGATTGTTATAGGTGCAAAGTTCAAAAGCCAGCATCTGTGATGGTATGGGGGTGTATATAAACGCGGGCCAGAGGATCACTGCATGTCCTCTTACATCTCTAGAGGACCTGCATAAGAGACACTGCAACAAGAGAGCAAACAGCATCCTCAAGGACTCATCCCACCCAGGTTACCACTGGCTTGAATTCTTGCCTTCAGGGAGGCGCTATAGGACCATCAAAGCAAGGACAAATAGACTGAAAAACAGGTTCTATCCTAGAGCTGTTATTGCCCTAAACTCTGCACTTACCTGAACACTCACCACTTTATTACTTGCTTACCTCTGATAAAGATCTACTGTGCAATATGTTTTTTTTTTACATTTTATTATGTTTTTAAATTTAAAATTGTTTTATTATTGTGGTTTTCTTAAGACTATTTTATGTAGGTTTGTTTTAAAAGCACTGAGCTGGATTGCTGTCCAATTTTGTTGTTTCCATACAAGGACAATAAAGGTATTCTGATATTAGTGCCCAAGGCATGGGTAACTTACACATCTGTGAAGGCACCATTAATGCTGAAAGGTACATACAGGTTTTGGAGCAACATATGTTGCCATCCAAGCAACGTTATCATGGACGCCCCTGCTTATTTCAGCAAGACAATGCCAAGCCACGTGTTACAACAGCGTGGCTTCATAGTAAAAGAGTGCGGTGCAGGTACTAGACTGGCCTGCCTGTAGTCCAGACCTGTCTCCCGTTGAAAATGTGTGGCGCATTATGAAGCCTAAAAAACCACAACAGAGACTCCGCACTGTTGAACAACTTAAGCTGTACATCAAGCAAGAATGGGAAAGAATTCCACCTGAAAAGCTTCAAAAATTGGTCTCCTCAGTTCCCAAACGTTTACTGAGTGTTGTTAAAAAGAAAGGCCATGTAACATAGTGGTAAAAATGCCCCTTTCCAACTTTTTTGCAACGTGTTGATGCCATTAAATTCTAAGTTAATGATTATTTGCAAAAAAAAAATGTTTCTCAGTTCGAACATTAAATATATTGTCTTTGCAGTCTATTCAATAGAATATATGTTGTAAAGGATTTGCAAATCATTGTATTCTGTTTTTATTTACAAACTACACAACGTGCCAACTTCACTGGTTTTGGGGTTTGTATATTTTGTTAGTGTATAGCAGACCTGGGCAAATTAAGGCCCGGGGGCCACATGCGGCCCGTTAAGCTTTCCAATCTGGCCCGCCGGACATTCCCAATTTTTTTTTTTTTAGATGTTCAAGATGGAAAGTGTAGCTGCCATTATGATGTGCAGTCATGTTTTCTAATGACCGTAAGTCTTCAACTATACAAAGTATTTCAATGGTTGGAATCGGCGCTTATGGATGATATACTAGTTACTATGGTAATCTAATTAGTTACTATGGTAGTTTAATTAGCTACTATGGTCATCTAATTAGTTACTATGGTAATCTAATTAGTTACTATGGTAGTTTAATTAGCTACTATGGTCATCTAATTAGTTACTATGGTCATCTACGTCACAGCAGCTCAGACGAAGCACCAAGCAGTGTGGGTGGGGAGCGTTTCCACAGACGCGGAAGGAGATTTTCACAACAAAGTTCTAAAGCTTAGTGATATATCAGATATATCAGATTGTAGGTGGGTTTATTTTGTACCCTTCGCGTTCATATTTCACTGTTTGTTGCATTTTTGTTGATTGTAAAATATGTCGATCGAAAGAGGTTTGTGACGTTCATATTTTGTCAATACTTAGTGTTTTATTGTTCATAGAAAAATAAAAAATTCTATTACGTTTTTTAAGGCGGTCTGTCATAACGTTTTTAGCATTCAATCAGACATTATTGTGAGGTTTTGTATTAGTGTTCCTAAAAATAGATATACCACATTTTTTTCTCTAAATGTGGCCCCCGAGTCAAAATAAATGCCCAGTCCTGGTCTATAGTGTATCAATATGTTTGGTGTTGATTGGAGTTATCAGCTCCCTCCATCTTATTCTGCGCAGAACCAAACTGCACCGTAGCAATTGGTGGAAACACGATTTGGCCTGTTGAAGGGTTCTAGTGCTAAAGATATATTTGATGTATTAGTATCTCGTCCTGAATACAGGAATGTGCTCTTGCCTGTGGTTGTTTATGGAGTTATGCATGCTAAACGTCTCGGCTCGCCTGACCAGCATCCCTCGGCAATGTGCTCGCTTTGATCAAACCTCCATCTGAGAGTCCTGGTCTCGCTGCTTATAAGCGGCGCAAATCACGCCATGTTTCACTCGCGCATGTTCCCTCAGGATAAACCTGGACGTGGTCCAAAGTGTCCTCACCTGTTCCACACAAGCACCCTTATGATCATGTAAAGAAAACATGATAGAGGCTTTTTACCAGCGGACTCTTTTTTTTTCTCCCTTTTTTCTCCAAACTTGTTTTCAGGAAGTTTGAGAAGGGCTGTGAGTGGGTGACGATGCTAAATATTTCATGTTTTCTTCTCGGTAATTCTGTTCGCTCGCAATGAGACCTCGTTTTTCTACACACACACACACACACACACACAAAAAACCAACTGTGGGACTGATTGCAGGAACCTGGGAAGAGTTTCTCTCTATTTTTTGCTTCTCTGCTCTGAAATTGGCCTGGA
Source organism: Nerophis lumbriciformis (assembly GCF_033978685.3). Taxonomy (NCBI): domain Eukaryota; kingdom Metazoa; phylum Chordata; class Actinopteri; order Syngnathiformes; family Syngnathidae; genus Nerophis; species Nerophis lumbriciformis. Next base: position 2,217,827 of record NC_084577.2, read on the forward strand.
ATGTGATGCATTATGCATGGGGCTTCCGATGTGGAGCGGGAAAAGGGCTGTGGGTCCTAAGGGATCAGGCAGGGAAAAGGGTGCCCAGATTCACATTCCGCAGTGTGCACGGGGGCCGAGAAGATGGAGGAGAAAGATGACTTTGCCCTGTTCTCACTGCCATGTTTTGGTGTTAGTGGGCCAATGACTGCAAGGTTATTTTTTTATCATCTCTAAAAAAGTGAAACGTGATGAATTATTTCCTATAAGCTCCTCATGCGAGGTATGTTAGGACCTCGGCTTAGGAGTTTAATTGATTCTGTGACAAAGCTCTCAACCTAAAACATTCCTATCTCAAATCAGTCTTTCCCATTGAAATTAATTAAAGTTTGACATTGGAGAAAATGACTCATATATTACATTTAAGGGAAGACCTCCTAATATTATTTTTGAAAAAAATATTGATTACATATGTTTGGTACAGAAAGTTACAGTTAACGTACCACTGATTGTCACACACACACTAGGTGTGGCAAAATTAACCTCTGCATTTGACCCATCACCCTTGATCACCCCCTGGGAGGTGAGGGGAGCACTGAGCAGCAGCGGTGGCCGCGCCCGGGAATCATTTTTGGTGATTCAACCCCCAATTCCAACCCTAGATGCTGAGTGCCAAGCAGGGCAGTAATGGGTCCCATTTGTTTATAGTGTTTGGTATGACTTGGCCAGGGTTTGAACTCACAACCTACCTGTGGAAGTTGCTTCCTAGCAGTTCCACTGTAGACATGTGCAGTTTTTAACAAAGGTTTTAATGTACATAGGTTTTATCAAAAGTCTTTCTCCCCCAGAACGTGACTTTTCAGTCAAGTCCGTATCCTCTCTCCTCTCCTGCTCCCGGCCGCTTATTGTTAAAGACAACAGATGATTAGATTAACACGTACCACCTGTGAAATCTAATCACCTGCCAGCTGTGTCTCGCCGTCAGCACTGCCACGCCCCCGGCTGATAGTGCTCTATCCTCAGCACCATGGACAGAGGCGGTGACCTTTGCTCCTGCAGGCAGTGCTGGCCACATCTCCCTCCACACTACCAATCTCAGGGCGGACACTTGACAGTAATACAATAAAAATGTACATCTTTTTTTTTAAGTTTTGTTTTAGTTCAACCCTTTATATTCGTATTAGGTCTATGTACTGTGTATTTGTTCCCTCTAAAAATATGAATAAAAACAATTAAGTCAAATTCTAATTAAATAATATTAAATTAATCTGTCACCATTTTAACATGCAAGCGTACTTTTTAATAAGAAAAACAAACTTATAAATATTGTACAAAAAACAATACAATAGACTGTACTACAGACAATTACTGTAGTTTCAGGTTTAATCTAAAAGTTTTTTTTTTAGATTAAATACTAAATCTAAATGTTAAACACAAATGTTTGAATGTAAATATAAATGTTGAATTTAAATATCAATATTAAATATAAATGTAAAACATAGATGTTGACTCTAAATATAAATGTTAAGTCTAAATGGAATGCTGGGAGGCATGGGAATGATGGGATGATTGCAAATTTTTTAAATGTTTAAGTCGGGGGTCAGCAACCCGCGGCTCCAAGGATCTTTTTCAAAAATGGAAAAAGATGGGGGAAAAATATATATATATATATATATATATATATATATATATATATATATATATATATATATATATATATATATATATATATATATATATATTTTAATAATGTTTCTGTAGGAGGACAAACATGACACAAACCTTCCTAATTGTTAGAAAGCCCACTGTTTAATATGTTTGTGTGTATGCTTCACTGATGAGAGTATTTGGCCAGCGCCGTTTTGTCCTACTAATTTTAGCGGTCCTTGAACTCACCATAGTTGGTTTACGTGTACAACTTTCTCCGTCGCTGCCACAGAAAGACGTGTTTTATACCACTCCTTCTTTGTCTCATTTTGTCCACCAAACGTTTTATGCTGTGCGTTAATACACAAAGGTGAGCTTTGTTGATGTTATTGACTTGCGTGGAGTGCTAATAATCCATGCTAACATGCTATTTAAACTAGCCGTGTGTACATATTGCATCATTATCCCTCCTTTGTAGGTATATTTCAGCTCATTTAATTTCCTTTACTCATACTCATACGTTTCTCATAGTTGTTTTTGTGCATGTTGTTCCAGACCACAGCAAACGTTACCCAGCTTGCAAAGATTGTAATAAATCCATTAGAAAAAGACAGCCTGTCCTTTCCTTTAACTTGGGCACATACATCTATACCTTTGGCAGTTTTAAGCCTGTAATTTCCAGGAGTTATCTAACCCTCTGAGACACTTACTTAATGTGTTGCCTTCATCATAACACTTATTTAAGGCTTTTAACTTTTTGCGGCTCCAGACATATTTGTTTTTTGTATTTTTGGTCCAATATGGCTCTTTCAACATGTTGGGTTGCCAACCCCAGGCATAAGTTTTAGAGCTAATATTTAGATTCAACATTTATTTATGTATTTAACATTTAAATGTAACTTTTAGATTCTTATTTAATGTATACCTCAAATGTGAGGAAAATGAGCTAAATATTCAAAATACATCAGCTAGAAAAGTGTGATTTGATTTTTACATTCGGCACCCCAACGGTAACAATATCTGGTACACTTGTGTGTGTCAATATGGTAATAAATGTTTGTTACTAATGTATATTTCTAAATATTTTATTATTAATGTACAAAACCCAAAACCAGTGAAGTTAGCACTTTGTGTAATTCGTAAATAAAAACATAATACAATGATTTGCAAAGCCTTTTCAACCTATATTCAATTGAATGGACTGCAAAGACAATATACTTAATGTTTGAACTGAGAAACTTGTTTTTTTTTTGCAAATAATCATTCACTTAGAATTTAATGGGAGCAACACATTGCAAAATGTTGGCACAGGGGCACTTTTACCACTGTGTTACATGGCCTTTCCTTTTAACAACACTCAGTAAACATTTGGGAACTGAAGAGACCAATTTTTGAAGCTTTTCAGGTGGAATTTTTTCTCATTCTTGCTTGACGTACAGCTTAAATTGTTCAACAGTCCGGGGTCTCCGTTGTAGTATTTTAAGCTTCATAATGCGCCACACATTTTCAATGGGAGACAGGTCTGGACTACAGGCTGTCCAGTCTAATACCTGCACTTTTTTACTATGAAGCCACGCTATTGCAACACGTGGCTTGTCATTGTCTTGCTAAAATAAGCAGGGGCGTCCATGATAACGTTGCTTGGATGGCAACATATGTTGCTCCAAAACCTGTATGTACCTTTCAGCATTAATGGTGCCTTCACAGATGTGTAAGTTACACATGCTTTGGGCACTAATACACCCCCATACCGTCACAGATGCTGGCTTTTGAACTTTGCGCCTAGAACAATCTGGATGGTTCTTTTCCTCTTTGGTCCGTAGGACACGACGTCCACAGTTTCCAAAAACAATTTGAAATGTGAACTCCTCAGACCACAGAACACTTTTCCACTTTGCATTGAGCTCGGGCCCAGCAAAGCTGGCGGCGTTTCTGGGTGTTGTTGATAAATGGCTTTCGCTTTGCATTGTAGAGTTTTAACTTGCACTTACAGATGTAGCGACGAACTGTAGTTACTGACAGTGGTTTTCTGAAGTGTTCCTTAACCCATTTGGTGATATCCTATACACACTGATGTCGCTTTTTGATGCAGTACCGCCTGAGGAATCCAAGGTCACGGGCATTGGCGCTTACGTGCAGTGATTTCTCCAGATTCTCTGAATCTTTTGATGATATTACGGACCTTAGATGGTGAAATCCCTAAATTCCTTGCAATATCTCGTTGAGAAATGTTGTTCTTAAACTGTTCGACAATTTGCTCACGCATTTGTTCACAAAGTTGTGACCCTCGCCCCATCCTTGTTTGTGAATGACTGAGCATTTCAAGGAAGCTGCTTCTATAACTAATCATGGCACCCACCTGTTTCCAGTTAGCCTGTTCACCTGTGGGATGTTCCAAATAAGTGTTTGACGAGTCTGTGACGGGATGTGACGTCACGTGCAACCCAGTTGTCAAAAAATTGATACCGATCGGACTTCAGTCAGTACTTGAAAAAGTACCTAATTTGATACCCATTCCTAGTTATGTAGCAGATGCACTCATTTAAAAAAAAGCGCCATTCATTCCATGAAATAATACAGGAGCAAACAGAGTAGTTTAAGTTTAGCCATACGATAACTGAAACGGTATAATAAAAATGTAAGCATAATTTTGCTAAAAACCATATCGGACGAAAACGGACCGTACATTGAAGCCAATAAGAGGAATGTTGGATACAATCCATTTTTCAAGCAATATAAAAGCCCAATACAAACAAGGATACCGTTATTATATATGCCTTTCTACCTGTAAGGCTTGTGAACTTCAGCACCCCTGATGTGAGGCGAGAGAGGAGAAAAGAGGAAATTCTGGCCCCGGTTCACAACTAATTTTTTTTTCACTTATTTGGCCTTTCTGCCTGTGAAGCTTTCAATCTCACACAGGCCTTCTGGGGGTCCAGATTATCTCTTCCGTTTGGAGAAAATGAGCTGAGCTAGAAGCTACATTACCCCGGCCTTATGTGAGCTCATTTTCCCCCACACCACCATTAGCTCGCTAAATCCATTTGGAGATGCACAGTGAAGTGTTTCCATGATCATCAGAGAGTGCCTGGCATACCTTCAGTCAATTATCACCAGAATGGTCTCTGGGTGATTATTCACTCCCTAGGCTTGTGTGTTGGTGTCTCTAAAGATATGCAGAGAAAATAATGTTTGGAGTAGAGCTGTTAAGCTATCGGGCTTGTTTTCAGTCATAACTCGTCCTGACTGATTGGTTGTGCTTCAATTACTTAGTTCAAGAAAATGTTTAACCATTGGGAAGTAAATGAGAAGCATTGCATTTTGTTTGATATAGACTATCGTTAGTTGTTCAATATTTAATTGACTAGTCATTTTGTCATAGTCCTTGACTAACATCGAGATGATAACTCGGGATGGCTGTTAAATTCGATACAGACCAAATTCCATCAGGTATTGATTCGCTTAAAACCAAATGGCACCATAGATCGACAACTTTGTTGCACATGACGTCAGGTCCGTATACTAACCTCTTTCTCTTGGTTGTCCACCGAATCCGATGATAACGTCCATATTTGAGCATTAGTTGTTCATTGTTTCATTGACTAGTCATTTTAGTCATGGTCCTTGACTAAAATTGAGATGATAACAAGGGAATGGTCTCAAATTCGATTCAGACATAATTACGTCAGGCATTGATTCGCTTAAAACCAAATGGCACCATAGATCGACAACTTTGTTGCACATGACGTTAGGTCCGTATACTAACCTCTTTCTCTTGGTTGTCCACCGAATCAGATGATGACGTCCACCTTTGAGCATTAGTTGTTCATTGTTTCATTGACTAGTCATTTTAGTCATGGTTCTTGACTAAAATCGAGATGATAACAAGCGAAGGGTTTCAAATTCGATACAGACCTAATTTCCGTCAGGTATTGATTTGCTTAAAACCAAACGGTACCATAGATCGATAACTTTGTTGTACACAACGTCAGGTCCGTATACTGACCTCTTTCTCTTGGTTGTCTACCGAATCAGATGATGACGTCCACCTTTGAGCATTAGTGGTTTATTGTTTCATTGACTAGTCATTTTAGTCATGGTCCTTGACTAAAATCGAGATGATAACAAGGGAAGGGTCTAAAATTCGATACAGACCTTATTAAGTCAGGTATTGATTCTCAAAAAACAAAACGGTACCATAGATCGATAACTTTGTTGCACATGACGTCAGGTCCGTACACTAACTCTTTTTCTTGGTTGTCCACCGAATTCGATGATGACGTCCACTTATGAGAATGAGTTGTTTGTTGTTTCATTGACTAGTCATTTTAGTCATGGTCCTTGACTAAGATCGAGATGATAACAAGGGAAGGGTCTAAAATTCGATTCAGACATAATTACGTCAGGCATTGATTCGCTTAAAACCAAATGGCACCATAGATCGACAACTTTGTTGCACATGACGTCAGGTCCGTATACTAACCTCTTTCTCTTGGTTGTCCACCGAATCAGATGATGACGTCCACCTTTGAGTATTAGTAGTTCATTGTTTCATTGACTAGTCATTTTAGTCATGGTTCTTGACTAAAATCGAGATGATAACAAGCGAAGGGTTTCAAATTCGATACAGACCTAATTTCCGTCAGGTATTGATTTGCTTAAAACCAAACGGTACCATAGATCGATAACTTTGTTGCACATGACGTCAGGTCCGTATACTAACCTCTTTCTCTTGGTTGTCCACCGAATCCGATGATAACGTCCATCTTTGAGCATTAGTTGTTCATTGTTTCATTGACTAGTCATTTTAGTCATGGTCCTTGACTAAAATCGAGATGATAACAAGGGAATGGTCTCAAATTCAATACAGACCTAATTCCGTCATGTATTGATTCGCTTAAAACCAAACGGTACCATAGATCGATAACTTTGTTGCACACGACGTCAGGTCCGTATACTAACTCTTTCTCTTGGTTGTCCACCGAATTCGATGATGACGTCCACTTATGAGAATTTGTTGTTTGTTGTTTCATTGACTATTCATTTTAGTCATGGTCCTTGACTAAAATCGAGATGATAACAAGGGATTGGTCTCAATTTCAATACAGACCTAATTCCGTCGGGTACTGATTCACGTAAAACCAAACGGTACCATAGATTGATATCTTTGTGACGTCACGTCCATAAACAGACTTTCTCTCGGTTGTCCATCGAATTCCATGATGACGTCCGCTTATGACTTTAATGATGGACTATCTGACGGCTGTAGAGTCCAATCCTGGAGCAGCATACTTTATTGCAGGTTGTTGTAGTGATGGTCCTGGCATCTCTAAAAAATTGTTTTCCATGCCAACGAAGCAAGCATGCTTAACGGAAAGCATGCTTGGGATATGCCATAACCATGCTTCTGATTAGCATTAGCAACTTTACATGGCAATTTCAAAATTTCTGAATTTGGTAATCAAAACTACAACTATGATGTTCGTTACTATCAAACAGCGGCGGTGTAATGGATATAATACTTACAGTATAGACACTTTGTACATGTTCTGAGGTATAACCCTTGGATTGGTATTCAAACAATCCTCTCACCTTAAAGCAGAGGTGTCCAAAGTGCGGCCCGCAGCTCATTTTTTTAACGACCCGCGACACATTCTAAAGACAAAATTAACACATACTGGACTAGAATACCGTATTTTCCGGACTATAGGGCGATTATAAGGCGCACTGCCGATGAATGGTCTATTTCCGATCTTTTTTCATATATAAGGCGCACCAGATTATAGGGCTTATTAAAGGAGTCATATTATTATTAGTTTTTTCTAAATTGAAAACACTTCCTTGTGGTCTACATAATATGTAATGGTGGTTCTTTGGTCAAAATGTTGCATAGATGATGTTTTACAGATCATCTTCAAGCCGCTTTCTGACAGTCACTTCGGGATGCACCGTTTTGTGGGCGGTCTTATTTACATGGCTCACTTTTGGCAGCGTCTTCTCCCCGTCATCTTTGTTGTAGCGGTGTAGCGTGCAAGGACGGGTATGGAAGAAGTGTCAAAAGATGGAGCTAACTTTTTTAGTGACATTCAGACTTTAATAACGGAGCAGCATCTCCTCATCCGTCGGAAATGTGTTCCATGAAAAACCGTCCGACTGGAACTGTGTAATAATTAAAGTTCCTTGAGTGAATAATGTAAACTCACTACACCTGTATGTTTTAGCGCTTTCATGGCAGATATAAGTAAGAACTTTACACTACTTTATATTAGAAATGGCAACAGCGGAGAATGAATGCCCAATAACATGAGGATAGAGAAAAAAAAAGAAACTTATAGACTACGGTGTCGACACGGACTACAAAGGTGGACCCGCGCATTTTTTCAGGACTTATGCAGATCCCAAAAACAGATCAGCAGGTACCAGAAGGTAAGAAAAGTTGCTTTTGCATATTATTGCGAAACTAAATGCAAGATAATATGTATTACCTTATACACACACTATAATAATACTCCTATGTTGAAGCACAGTACAATCCATCAAGCGGTGCGGCTTCATAGCTTACCAAAGTCGTACTAAAACGTGTGTAATGTTCTATATTTTCAATGGAACATATAAAATGTTGGCGTTGTTACTTGAGTCATATTGCAGTCTACACATATATCTTATGTGTGACTGCCATCATAGTGCAGTCTACACGTATCTCTTGTGTGTGACTGCCATCAACTGGTCACACTCATCATTACACAATGTACCATATAAAATAGCTTCTGTCACACCGCGGTGAGGGAAGTCTTGTCTTGGTTTTTTCTGTCTTGTGATTTGAAAAGCAACTCCTTTTGTTTCAGATCACGGGTCCTTCCTCTTGTGTCACCAGTCTGACGTCATTCCTGACCCTTGATTGTTTCCACCTGTTTCCCATTACCCTCATGTTCCATATAAGCCCATGCCTCCCCTTGTTCTGTGCCAGATTGTCTCGAGCTTTCGTGCCTGTCTTGCGGTCCATGTTCATGTTTATGTCCATGCCTTGCCTTGTCCCACGTCTACGTCCTTGCTTCCAGAATATCCCACGCTGTAATTTTTAATTAACTTTTTTCCTCCCTCAGAGCGACTTTTGTTATTTATCCTTTTTCTACTGCAGTGGTGAGTTATAATTTTTCCCTAAAGATTTTTCCTCAAAGTTTTTGAGTGATTTTTTGTTTACATTTATTAGAGTAGTAAGTTTTATAGTCTTTATTTTCTTCCTCCTGTTGGAGCGTTTTTTGTTAAAGTTTTTTGATAACAGATACGGTGCTAATTATAATTGTCCTTATTTTTGTTATTCCTCCTTTTGGAGTGATTTTCGGTTTTTCCCTTTTGGAACATTTTGTCGATAGCTATTTTTGTAATTTCATAGTATTTGAATTTACTCGGCTATGGAGGCTTAAAGAGTTTTTCAAAATAAAAGCTTTATTTGGAATCACATCTCTGCATCTGAGTCCCTTCCTTCGTCCAAGCCTGACAGCTTCGAGGTCGGTAAGCAAAACCAGAATTATTCCTTACATTAGGCGCACTGTCGAGTTTGGAGGGAAAAAAAAGATTTTAAGTGCACCTTATAGTACGGATAATACTTTATATATATCTTTTACTTTTTAGGATGCACAGAAAAGTGAAAGACGCGTGTTTTTGTCTCATACAAGGATTGTGGACGATGAGCAAAGTTCTCCTTTAAGGTAATCAAAAATGGTGTTCCGACCTTCATTTAGAAAAATGCCTGTCTAATATCAATCTACTCTCCTTAAAAGCATTACTTTAAATGACGTTGATGATGGTTTATCAGATGTATTCTCTCGTATTTGAGCCTTTAATAACAGCTTCTAACCTTTCTTTACCGTCTGTTCCCGGCCCAGGGCTGCACTGTCGCGGCCAACATTTATTGCCAGTTATGTGCCCTATGAATAATTGATCCTGAATCTATTTAAGAACCTGACTAGGACAAATGGTACAGGGCAGCACTGGCCAATATTTCTCCCTCCACTGCACAAATAGGGGTCTTCTATACCAGCACTACTGCAGTCATTTTTTTCTGCTTTTTATATTCTCTCTCGCTTTCATCTTTCCATTCCTTTCCGTGTTCTCTCCTCTCAGCCTACCTTCTTCTAAATGCCTGACACTATTTTAAGAACTGGAACCATTACAGAGAATATGTGAGGATATTTCAAAAGTGCTACTGGCGCGTGTTGACAGATTACACCTTTACATGTCACATGCAGTGGCAACGCGATGTTTCTCCGTGTTCTCATGGTGGATAAGTCCTTCTCTGTCATCGCCAGGGAAGGTCATTTGGGAAAAGCATCACAGTACCAAAGACCATGTTTTTTTGTTGTTGTGCGAGGCCAGCACTATGATCAAAGCTTGGTATTTTGGGCCACTGTCTGTGCTGGTGGTCAAATTTATATAGGAACAGGGAAAATGAACCATAAGATCATCCACAGGAATGTAGCTTTCCAGAAGAAAGCTACATACAGTAGAAGCATTTAAGTCCCATCTTAAAACTAATTTGTATACACTAGCCATTAAATAGACCCCTTTTTAGACCAGTTTTTCTGCCGTTTCTTTTCTTTTCTCAGGTCCGGTGGCCATGGATGAAGTGCTGGCTGTCCAGAGTCGGGACCCGGGGTGGACCGCTCGCCTGTGCATCGGTGGGGGACATCTCTGCGCTGCTGACCCGTCTCCGCTCGGGATGGGCCCACTATGGACTGGACTCTCACTATTATGTTAGATCCACTATGGACTGGACTTTCACAATATTATGCTAGACCCACTCGATGTCCATTGCATCCGGTCTCCCCTAGAGCAGTGGTTCTCAACCTTTTTTCAGTGATGTACCCCCGTGAACAATTTTTTTTATTTCAAGTACCCCCTAATCAGAGCAAAGCATTTTTGTTTGAAAAAAAGAGATGAAGTAAAATACAGCACTATGTCATCAGTTTTGGATTTATTAAATTGTATAACAGTGCAAAATATTGCTCATTTGTAGTGGTCTTTCTTGAACTATTTGGAAAAAAAGATATAAAAATAACTAAAAACTTGTTGAAAAATAAACAAGTGATTCAATTATAAATAAAGATTTCTACACATAGATGTAATCATCAACTTAAAGTGCCCTCTTTGGGGATTGTAATAGAGATCCATCTGGATTCATGAACTTAAATCTAAACATTTCTTCACAAAAAAAGAAATCTTTAACATCAATATTTATGGAACATGTCCACAAAAAATCTAGCTGTCGACACTGAATATTGCATTGTTGCATTGTAATGAATGGAATAGTCTACTTGATTTGATGTTCAGTTTATGAACTTACCGTATTTTTCGGACTATAAGTCGCAGTTTTTTTCATAGTTTGGCCGGGCTCCAATACGACTTATATATGTTTTTTTCCTTCTTTGTTATGCATTTTCGGCAGGTGCGACTTATACTCCGGTGCGACTTATACTCCGAAAAGTACGGTACATTCATATTTTGTTGAAGTATTATTCAATAAATATATTTATAAAGGATTTTTGAATTGTTGCTATTTTTAGAATATTTAAAAAAAAAAATCTCACATACCCCTAGGCATACCTTCAAGTACCCCCAGGGGTACGCGTACCACCATTTGAGAACCACTGCCCTAGAGAGAGAGAGCGGCGGGCGGGGGTCGGGGGGGTCACCCACATCTGCGGTCCTCTCCAAGGTTTCTCATTGTCATTTACATTGACATCCCACGGGGATGTGAGTTTTCCTTGCCCTTATGTGGGCTCTGAACCAAGGATGTCGTTGTGGCTTGTGCAGCCTTTTGAGACACTTGTGATTTAGGGTTATGTAAATAAACATTGATTGATTGATGATTAGTAGAAAATCACTATTCTGTGTTCTTGTTTCTACAGATGTACAGTAATTAATCATACCAAGAATAATAATACATTCTAATTGACTCTCAGGAGTCTTTCACCTAGCTTAAAATGCAGGTGCAGCATTATAGGTGTTGCAGCCCCACAGACACGTTCTAACACGGACCAAAAGTGCAATCTTTAAATGGTGAAAATCAGTTGAGGAAAACCAGATTTATGATTATCAATCAATCAATCAAAGTTTATTTATATAGCCCTAAATCACAAGTGTCTCAAAGGGCTGCACAAGCCACAACGACATCCTTAGCTCAGATCCCACATCAGGGCAAGACAAAATTCAACCCAATGAGATACAATGAGAAACCGTGGAGGGCACCGCAGATATGGGGACCGCCCCCCCCTGGGCGACCGGGGCAATGGACGTCGAGTAGATCTAGTTAATAGTGTGAGAATCCAGTCCATAGTGGGGCCAGCAGGGGATCATCTTGAGTGGATACAAGTCAGCAATGTAGAGACACCCCCAACTGATGCACAGATGAGTGGTCCACCCCGGCTCATCTGTGGTCACCTAATAACCTCTCCATGCAGGATAGGGGGGCAGAGCAGAAAAGAGACGGCAGATCAACTGGTCTAAAAGGGGGTCTATTTAAAGGCTAGTGTATACAAATGAGTTTTAAGATGGGATTTACAAACATCGTTTCCATATGAGTTGGGAAATTGTGTTAGATGTAAATATAAACGGAATACAATGATCTGCAAATCATTTTCAACCCATATTCAATTGAATATGCTACAAAGACAACATATTTGATGTTCAAACTGATAAACTTTTTTTTTTTTTTGCAAATAATCATTAACTTTAGAATTTGATGCCAGCAACACGTGACAAAGAAGTTGGGAAAGGTGGCAATAAATACTGATAAAGTTGAGGAATGCTCACTTCTTTGGAACATCCCACAGGTAAACGTGGAAATTGGGAACAGGTGGGTGCCATGATTGGGTATAAAAGTAGATTCCGTGAAATGCTCAGTCATTCACAAACAAGGATGGGGCGAGGGTCACCACTTTGTCAACAAAGGCGTGAGCAAATTGTTGAACAGTTTAAGAAAAACCTTTCTCAAGCAGCTATTGCAAGGAATTTAGGGATTTCACCATCTACGGTCCGTAATATCTTCAAAGGGTTCAGAGAATCTGGAGAAATCACTGCACGTAAGCAGCTAAGCACGTGACCTTCGATCCCTCAGGCTGTACTGCATCAACAAGCGACATCAGTGTGTAAAGGATATCACCACATGGGCTCAGGAACACTTCAGAAACCCACTGTCAGTAACTACAGTTGGTCGCTACATCTGTAAGTGCAAGTTAAAACTCTCCTATGCAAGGCGAAAACCGTTTATCAACAACACCCAGAAACGCTGTCGGCTTCGCTGGGCCTGAGCTCATCTAAGATGGACTGATACAAAGTGGAAAAGTGTTCTATGGTCTGACGAGTCCACATTTCAAATTGTTTTTGGAAACTGTGGACGTTGTGTCCTCCGGACCAAAGAGGAAAAGAACCATCCGGATTGTTATAGGCGCAAAGTTGAAAAGCCAGCATCTGTGATGGTATGGGGGTGTATTAGTGCCCAAGACATGGGTAACTTACACATCTGTGAAGGGGCCATTATTGCTGAAAGGTACATACAGGTTTTGGAGCAACATATGTTGCCATCCAAGCAACGTTACAATGGACGCCCCTGCTTATTTCAGCAAAACAATGCCAAGCCACGTGTTACATCAACGTGGCTTCATAGTAAAAGAGTGCGGGTACTAGACTGGCCTGCCTGTAGTCCAGCCCTGTCTCCCATTGAAAATGTGTGGCGCATTATGAAGCCTAAAATACCACAACGGAGACCCCCGGACTGTTGAACAACTTAAGCTGTACATCAAGCAAGAATGGGAAAGAATTCCACCTGAGAAGCTTAAAAAACGTGTCTCCTCAGTTCCCAAACGAGTGTTGTTAAAAGGAAAGGCCATGTAACACAGTGGTGAACATGCCCTTTCCCAACTACTTTGGTACGTGTTGCAGCCATGAAATTCTAAGTTAAATATTATTTGAAAAAAAAAAGAAAAAAAGTTTATGAGTTTGAACATCAAATATCTTGTATTTGTAGTGCATTCAATTGAATATGGGTTGAAAAGGATTTGCAAATCATTGTATTCCGTTTATATTTACATCTAACACAATTTCCCAACTCATATGGAAACGGGGTTTGTAAATGCTTCTACGGAGGTAGCATTCCTAACTGTTACCGGGAGGGCATTCCACAGTACTGGAGCCCGAGTAGAAAACGCTCTATAGCCCGCAGACTTTTTTTGGGCTCTGGAAATCACTAATAAGCCGGAGTTCTTTGAACGCAGATTTCTTAACAATGGTTACCACAATTTGTCTTTTGTAAGTGCCTTTGGAGCAGCAAAGTAAACAGGCAATTAAACTTGACACCATACTTCCTATTGGTGGAGAAAAATCCTCATCATCAACTGTTATTCCAAAGCATGAACAGCCGTTTGGTTGCAGAGGGAGAGGCGGGGAAAGAAAACCAGCAGTGCCATCAAGTGGCCAACTGATGTGATGACTTTCACAGACCTGACTTTGCCCTTTTCTTCAGTGATGTTACATTCAGTTCTCTTGAGGTTATTTGTTGCGTTCAAAGTAATTAAATATCAAGCGCTTGATCTTTTGAATTAAAACATTTGCAAACTTGAAAAGTGAATCTACTAAACTAAAACGCAGAGGATTGCGTCTCTTAAGTGATCAAAATAAGGAGCGCAGGCCATTTAGCATGTCTGTCTTCATGGATATGCAGAATATATGCTGATTATAACAATTCTGCTGAGAGGAAGAGGTGCAAATATAATCATTTAGCACTTGCCATGTGATTTATCAAGACTAAAACTGTTCTGCTGCCACTGTTTTGCGTCTTTAAATGAAGATAAAACTGAGATGATTGTTTTTGGTGCTAAAAAAGAAAGGTTAAACTCATCCAACACCTTCAATCACTGTCCCTGAAAACCTCAAATAAAGCCAGAAATCTTGGGGTTATTTTAGATTCTGATTTACATTTCGACAGTCACATCAAATCAGTAACAAAATCGGCCTACTATCACCTCAAAAATGTAACAAGACTTAGAGGACTCATGTCAGCTCAAGACGTAGAAAAACTTGTACATGCTTTTATTACCAGTAGGCTAGACTATTGTAATGGTCTCCTTGCAGGTCTTCAAAAAAAAATGTCAGGCAGCTGAAGCTTGTTCAGAACGCTGCTGCTAGAGTTCTAACAAAGACCAAAAAATGTGAGCATATTACACCAATTCTGAAATCCTTACATTGGCTCCCTGTACATCAGAGAATTGATTTCAAAATCCTCCTGCTCACATATAAATCACTACATGGTCTAGGGCCGAAGTATATCACTGATATGCTCCCACTATATAAGCCCTCTGGATCACTAAGATCTTCTGAGACCAATCTGTTAGCGGTTCCCAGAGTAAACTCAAATCAAGGAAGATCATCATTCAGTCACTATGCAACAAATAGCTGGAATAAGTTTCCTGAAGATGTCAGACTTTCCCCAACTCTG
The DNA here is from genome assembly GCF_033978685.3 of Nerophis lumbriciformis. Taxonomy (NCBI): domain Eukaryota; kingdom Metazoa; phylum Chordata; class Actinopteri; order Syngnathiformes; family Syngnathidae; genus Nerophis; species Nerophis lumbriciformis. The sequence continues at coordinate 2,232,945 of NC_084577.2, forward strand.
ACTACTTTTAAAACTATCCTGAAAACTTTTATGTTCACCTTAGCTTTCAGCTAAATCTTTTAAAGGGGAACATTATCACCAGACCTATGTAAGCGTCAATATATACCTTGTTGTTGCAGAAAAAAGACCATATATTTTTTTAACCGATTTTCGAACTCTAAACGGGTGAATTTTGCCGAATTAAACACCTTTCTATTATTCACTCTCAAACGTTGTGACGTCACATCGGGAAGCAATCCGCCATTTTCTCAAACACATTACAAACACCGAGTCAAATCAGCTCTGTTATTTTCCGTTTTTTCGACTGTTTTCCGTACCTTGAAGACATCAGGCCTCGTCGGTGTGTTGTTGGAGGGTGTAACAACACGAACAGGGACGGATTCAAGTTGCACCAGTGGCCCAAAGATGCGAAAGTTGCAAGAAATTGGACGTTTGTTCCGCACACTTTACTGACGAAAGCTATGCTACGACAGAGATGGCAAGAATGTGTGGATATCCTGCGACACTCAAAGCAGATGCATTTCCAACTGGACTGGACAGATCAGCTTTCAGGAAAAGAGAGCGAATGAGGGTATGTCTACAGAATATATTAATTGATGAAAACTGGGCTGTCTGCACTCTCAAAGTGCATGTTGTTGCCAAATGTATTCCATATGCTGTAAACCTAGTTCATAGTTGTTAGTTTCCTTTAATGCCAAACAAACACATACCAATCGTTGGTTAGAAGGCGATCGCCAAATTCGTCCTCGCTTTCTCCCGTGTCGCTGGCTGTCGTGTCGTTTTCGTCGGTTTCGCTTGCATACAGTTCAAACCGATATGGCTCAATAGCTTCAGTTTCTTCTTCAATTTCGTTTTCGCTACCTGCCTCCACACTACAACCATCCGTTTCAATACATGCGTAATCTGTTGAATCGCTTAAGCCGCTGAAATCCGAGTCTGAATCCGAGCTAATGTCGCTATACCTTGCTGTTCTATCCGCCATGTTTGTTTGTATTGGCATCACTGTGTGACGTCACAGGAAAATGGACGGGTGTATATAACGATGGTTACAATCAGGCACTTTGAAGCTTTTTTTAGGGATATTGCGTGATGGGTAAAATTTTAAAAAAAACTTAAAATAAGCCTCTGGGAACTGATTTTTAATGGTTTTAACCCTTCTGAAATTGTGATAATGTTCCCCTTTAATCTTTTAACTTTTAACGTCGGCACTGTGAAACTATGAAAAGTGCTATACAAATAAAGCTGCCTTGCCTTGCCTTGCCTTTATTCAGCACCTTTGAAACTGGCACAGTTACACACAAATGGCACGAGAAAAAGAGGCAATCGCTCTGCAAATACAGACAATGGACAGAGAATCTCTGTGTTCGTGTCAGCATATTTGGATTGTCAGAAATAAAACTATTTGACATATTGTCTATTTGGCAATAGAACTTTATATCTGCTGGATGACGTAAAGAGCTGATTAAAACTAATTAAACTAATTTATTTTGTTGTCTGCTTGCATTGTTTTTTGATGGCGTTCGTTCATTATGTCTCCTATATGAAGAGCTTCTTGCAATGTGCATATTCTTGCAGCTTGATCATTTCAGACGCACCATCACAACAATATTAAAACATAACGATACAGCCACGTGTGAAATTGTACTGAAAAAAAAAAGAACAAAGATAAAGCCGTTTTTAAGGTTATTTCTAGACTGCAATATTGTTCAATAAAGGACACTTATTACGCATGTCTAGCTTGTGTGCTGTTGTGCGCTTCGCTGCTGTGTAGCCACTAGCTTCTAGTAGCCTACAGCCATGTTTACCTTTTGTAAATGACTTCACTAAAATACAAGAAAAGACCAACCATGTGTGCTTATTAGAAGACATTTAGGTGTTAATTGATTTTGTACAAGCAGGGACTGCTTGCATCTGAGATTTTATTTGCAAGCCGATATCAACTGATATAATTTTAGGACATCCCTATTTTTTTTTTTTTTTTGCCTCAAGTTGTCTTGTCATGTATTTTCTTCTCTGGCTCTGGACGAAGACGGTCTCCCGCTTTGTTTCTTTTGTCCTTCTCTTCTCCTGTCTTAACTTTCCAAGAGCCTTTTTTTTTGCACTGTTTTCTGAAACGTGGAACATGGAATTAATAAACTGGTCCCTCAACTCTATTGACAAGATCTTCTCAATGGGAAGAAACCTACCTGTCCTGATGTGTCGTTTGCTACTTGGTACACGAGGGACTCTTGGGAGAAGTAGCGAGTCATATGCCTTCAAAGACATTGAAGATATCTGTCTATTTGGAACTTTGATAACAGGGCATCTGCTGATTGGATTGAGCATTGCTCTGGTCTATCGACAAATTGAGAAGACGATGGCAGCCGTTCCATCGTCTTCCTTTGGGCTCCCGTTCAAGGAGCCCAAAGGCTGCCCGTCGCGATGTATGGGATGGGCCGAGCTGTGAGCACATAGACTTTGGCGATAGCGGAATCGAATCGCAAATTGGATAACATCTCGGAGAAGCTTTATGCTTTGCGAGGCGAAATTGTGATCAATTTGAGAGTCAGAATGAACAATTAGAGCTGAGAAACCATCGGAATGTGTTTGCTCGCCTAACCAAAAACAATTCGACTCCCTTAGCAAGGCTGTGCTAAAGGAGTCCTGACCCTTGTTGCAAGTCTTGAGTGATGCTTTGTGTGTCCTGAATTGTGCTCACATGAGTTTACGATTGCTCAAGGTTTTTTTTTGTCTGGTCTCAAACTGTGCCCAGATGGGCTAGTTTGGGAGTTCCTTTTTTTTCTGCCCCCCCCCACCCAGAATTTTTACCCTATCCTACCCTTTTTTTTACGGGACCCGCCACTCTTGCGATTCTATATATCCCTGTCACTGTATTGTATGTCTGCTCCTGGACGGTTGTACTGAAAATCAATCTTGTTGTATTTTTTTAAGTGCAAAGACAATAAAGCTATTCTATGCTATTCTATTTTTAGAATAGTCACGATGAATTAAGTAAAAGGGAACACGCATAAAATCATTGAATGATCTCGAAAATGATCAAGTAAAAAGTAATAGTGTCAGTGATTGTAAGCCAGTATTTACTTTAAAAGTGCGGCGTCGCCCACCCCTAATGTTCTATAGTTTTTTACGGGTCCGTTTCTTTGGTCAATACGTTGTACAAAACCCAAAACCAGTGAAGTTGGCACGTTGTGTAATTCGTAAATAAAAACAGCGTTCCTGGGTGTTGTTGATAAATGGCTTTGGCTTTGCAAAGTAGTGTTTTAACTTGCACTTACAGATGTAGCGACCAACAGTAGTTACTGACAGTGGTTTTCTGAAATGTTCCTGAGCCCATGTGGTGATATCCTTTACACACTGATGTCGTTTTTTGATGCAGTACCGACTGAGGGATCAAAGGTCCGTAACATCATCGCTTACGTGCAGTGATTTCTCCAGATTCTCTGAACCTTTTGATGATATTACGGACCTTAGATGGTGACATCCCTAAATTCCTTGCAATAGCTCGTTGAGACATGTTGTTCTTAAACTTTTCGACAATTTGCTCACGCATTTGTTCACACATCCATTCAAACATCCTTGTTTGTGAATGACTGAGCATTTCATGGAAGCTGCTTTTATACCCAATCATGGCACCCACCTGTTCCCAATTAGCCTGTTCACCTGTGGGATGTTCCAAATAAGTGTTTGATGAGCATTCCTCAACTTTTTTGCCACTTGTGCCAACAGTTTTGAAACATGTTGCAGGCATCAAATTCCAAACGAGCTAATATTTGCAAAAATAACAAAGTTTTCCAAGGATTTGCAAATCATTGTATTCTGTTTTTATTTATGATTTACACAACATGCCAACTTCACTGGTTTTGGGTTTTGTATTTATGATCCAAACATCAGCTGATTATATATTTCAGTAATAATAATAATACTACTTTCATTATAATGACTTACTGATACAGTGGTTGTCTTTCAGCTTTTTCCATTGGGGGTCGCCACAGTGAGTTTCCCTTGAGGTTTGTTTGGTTCCACTTTTAAGCCCTTTACTGACAATTCATCCAAGCTCTCTACAAGAGAAAAAAACAACACCAAAAAATAAATATTGTAATGTTCTGTAAGGGTTATCAGCAAGCCTCTTTTAATGTGTGTATTGTTAGGATATTGTTATCTCAGGTACACATACTTGCATAAGGAACAGAAACCGGCATGCAACTTAAGTGTCCTTAAGCGTATCCATAGCTTTGATGTTTAAAGCACCAACACGAGAATAGCAGCATGGTGATTACTGTGATGTAGCTTACAGAAGTCAATTAAGGTACAGTATTTCTATTTATCCTTCCATTTTATCCTGTTATCCTGTTTGTGTAAGCCAGCTGGCTTTGGGGAGCAGAAGACACCCTGGTACACCCTAAACGGCACATCGGTCACATTAGAGACAAACAACTGTTAAAACATACATTTATACTGTCAGTGGGATCTGAGTGACTCATTTCCTTTTTTTAAAAACAAAAACCTAACATTACTTCATGACATACTTGCCAACCTTGAGACCTCCAATTTCGGGAGGTGGGGGGTGGGTGCGGGGGGCGTGGTTGGGGCGGGGGCGTGGTTGGGGGCGTGGTTAAGAGGGGAAGAGTATATTTACAGCTAGAATTCACCAAGTCAAGTATTTCATATATATATATATATATATATATATATATATATATATATATATATATATATATATATAAGAAATAATTGACTTTCAGTGAATTCTAGCTATATATATATATATATATATATATATATATATATATATATATATATATATATATATATATATATATAAAAGAAATACTTGAATTTCAGTGTTCATTTATTTACACATATACACACACATAACACTCATCTACTCATTGTTGAGTTAAGGGTTGAATTGTCCATCCTTGTTCTATTCTCTGTCACTATTTTCCTAACCATGCTGAACACCCTCTCTGATGATGCATTGCTGTGTGGCACGCACAAAAGTGCTTTCATCAAATGCACTAGATGGCAGTATTGTCCTGTTTAAGAGTGTCACAACATTACTGTTTACGGCAGACGGACTGCTTTACTGTAGACGTTCTTTATATTGTGGGAAAGCGGACTCAGGTCCGCATGGAGCTGGAGGGGGCGTGGCTTCCAGCTCCGCCTGAATTTCGGGAGATTTTCGGGAGAAAATTTGTCCCGGGAGGTTTTCGGGAGAGGCGCTGAATTTCGGGAGTCTCCCGGAATATCCGGGAGGGTTGGCAAGTATGCTTCATGACTAGACTCTAATTTACTATGACCTGCATTTTTATGCAGGGGCCACATCCCAAAACCCCTTGCAAATGGTGAAAAAATCACAAATAATCGGCGCACCCACAAAAAATTCACTTTTTTTGTAATATATCCCATCATTCACAATCCTTATGTGAGACAAGAACGCATGCCATTTTCTTTTCTTTGCCTTTTAAATAGTGAAAAACTGATAACAAGAGGTGGCTAACAATGCAGGTAATAGGTAGTCATTTAATCTGCCTATAAATCCCTCTAAAAAACATTAGACACCAACATTTGCTCTATTGCAGTGTTTTTCAACCTTTTTTGAGCCAAGGCACATTTTTTTCATAAAAAAAAATACGGAGGCACACCGCCAGGTTGTCGTACCTTATTTTGAGTTGGTTGTTGTTTCCCGAGTGTAGTGCTTTAGTTTCTGTCTTGCGCTGTTATTTTGGTGACCCTTCCTGTTTTGTTGGTGTTCTCCTGTAGCAGCTTCACACCTTCCTTTGAGTGCTATTGCCCGCACCTGCTTTGTTTTCGCAATCAAGACTATTTAAGTTGTGTGTACGCTACCCTTCTTTGTGGGGACACTGTTAATTGTCATGTCATGTACGGGATGTACTTTGTGGACGCCGTCTCTGCTCCACACGCTGTAAGTCTTTGCTGTCGTCCAGCATTCTGTTTTTGTTTACTTTGTAGCCAGTTCAGTTTTACTTGTGTTTTGCTCAGCCATCCCTATACTTCAGTGCCTTTTCCTAGCGGGACTTGCCTTTTGTTTATTTTTGGTTTAAGCGTTACATACCTTTTACATGCCAAAAAAGGTTGAAAAACACGGGACTAGACAACGGCACATTATTATAATTATTGATTTGCAAAAAATATTTTTGGGACCAATTAGGCGAAGTTGCATAATATCCCACGGCACACCAGACAATATCTCAGTGGTTGAAAAACACTGCTCAATTGGACCTGCATATAAAAGGGGCCTTGTCATGCAAAACCAACTGTTCTTACCTTTTGGTACCTGGTGTTGTGCATTTGGGATTTTCATAAGTCCCGAAAATTTGAAATCAAAGCATGAAGTCATTGCGAAGATATTCATAAAACAATCTGACCTTCCTATCTACTTCTTCCAAATGGTTCATTTGGAATGATGACACCAATTGGGCACATTGTAAGCAAATTATCCATGTATGGTAAGCGAGAAGGTCCTGGGTTCGCCTCCAGGCTCTGGGTCTTTCTGTATGGAGTTTGCCTGTTTTCCCAGTGGGGTCTCTCCAGTTACTCTGGCTTGGGGATATGGGGATAGGCTCCAGCCCCCCGCAACCCAGAGAGGAACAAGTGGTAGGAAATGGATGGATGGAATAAATACAAACTCAACAGGTATAGATTTTTCTTTGTCCCACTGGCAATCAAAGCACTTAACAGAAAACTACTGTAATAACCGGATGCAATAATAAGGAGTGCAATATCGGGATAGTGCAATACGGGAGTTGTGCAATACGGGGGGAGTCTAATGTGTGATCTCATAACTAACTCATATACTTGCACACTGTCGTCACTGTATTGTCGGATGAACTGTATGTATGCATGTAAAACGTTGTGTCTTCTCCTCGGAGACAATAAAGCTAATTACTATTATTAATAAATCTACCAAAACTGTCTTGCACGCGTCCGCGATTATTATTATCGGCGGTCACTCGAACGAGTATGACGATCCTCCGGGTAGGGATGTATCCCTTTATGGAGGATGCCTGTGCGTGACTTTGTTTTACATGGGGAGACTGGTGCACAGACAGTCATCACACGATCCTTGACAAAAATGGGTCAGGGTCCAGTGGCATGGAGTCCAAGACGACTGGGGACCCTTTTCTGCTGCAGCCTTCTTCCGCCATCACAGCCGTTGTGGTAGTTCTTAAATCTACCGTCTTTGGCCTGCTCCGCCATTGAGGTCTTCACCGTATCCCTGGCTAGGGGGCAGTCAGGTACTAGGCCTTTGCCAAGGGCCACCTGGGGTAACAGTAGTAAAGGGGTTAACCTCCTAGTGCCCCAAGACCCCATAGAGGAGCCTCCACTGCCGGATGCACTTTAATGTCATGCCCACAATGATCCCCTGCTGGCCCCACTATGGACTGGATTCTCACACTATTAACTAGATCCACTCGACGTCCATTGCACCGGTCGAACCCAGGGGGGGTCCCCACATCTGCGGTGCCCTCCAAGGTTTCATATCGTATCCCATTGGGTTGAGTTTTTTTCTTACCCTGATGTGGGATCTGAGCAGAGGATGTCGTTGTGGCTTGTGCAGCCCTTTGAGACACTTGTGATTTAGGGCTATATAAATAAACTTTGATTGATTGAGTGATTGATTGATTGACCTTTTCAGGACTGTGTCCCAGGTGTGGGGAAGTCGGTACGCCCCCTCGTCCCGGTTCACAGTTTGGGCTGCCATTCCATCCATCCATCCATCTTCTTCCGCTTATCCGAGGTCCGGTCGCGGGGGCAGCAGCCTAAGCAGGGAAGCCCAGACTTTCCTCTCCCCAGCCACTTCGTCCAGCTCCTCCCGGGGGATCCCGAGGCGTTCCCAGGCCAGCCGGGAGACATAGTCTTCCCAACGTGTCCTGGGTCTTCCGTGGCCTCCTACCGGTTGGACGTGCCCTAAACACCTCCCTAGGGAGGCGTTCGGGTGGCATCCTGACCAGATGCCCGAACCACCTCATCTGGCTCCTCTCGATGTGGAGGAGCAGCGGCTTTACTTGACAGAGCTTCTCACCCTATCTCTAAGGGAGAGCCCCGCCACCCAGCGGAGGAAACTCATTTTGGCCGCCTCATTATCTTGTCCTTTCGGTCATAACCCAAAGCTCATGACCATAGGTGATGCTGGGAACGTAGATCAACCGGTAAATTGAGAGCTTTGCCTTCCGGCTCAGCTCCTTCTTCACCACAATGGATCGATCGATACAGCGTCCGCATTACTGAAGATGCCGCACTGACCGCCTGTCGATCTCACGATCCACTCTTCCCTCACTCGTGAACTAGACTCCGAGGTACTTGAACTCCTCCACTTGGGGCAGGGTCTCCTTGGTTTGGGCTGCGCGCTTCCGAATCTCTATGGTGGTATTTGTTGCTCTCGGTGCGGATGGCATGTGCGTTGTCCCAATCCATCAGATGGTTCTTTCTCTTGCAGTGGTTCGGTATGGCAGACTTGACCTGTTCTTGTTCTGCTTGTCGTGTGGTGGCTCGTGAGCAAGCTTTTGATGTTTCATTTACACATTCTTTTCTGTGGTCTTTCTTCCTGATGTTAAAGGCTCTGCCAGTTTCTCCCACCTATGATTTGTTGCACGACAAGGTATCTCATATTGCATGTGTGTTCTTGGTCTATTTTGTCCTTAGGGTGAACTAACAACTCTTATAGTTTAGTGTGAGGTTTGAGCGGAGTATTGATATTGTGTTTGTTCATGGTCCGCTGTAGCCTCTCTGTGACCCCCTGACGTATGGAAGTATGACCATGGCCCTGTTTTGTTTATCATTACTTTTCTTTGTTTTTTGTTTCCTCTTGATGATGTTTTGTTTAGCGAGTTGCTGCCCTGTGTCTACGGCCCACCTTGGGGAGTTCTTAGTGTGTTTGTAATAGGGTTGTACGGTATACCGGTATTCGTATAGTACCGGGATACTAATGAATCATATTTGGTACTATACCGCCTCTGAAAAGTACCGAACCGCCACCCTTCCTCCTACCCCCATACCCCTATTGTGTCATTGCTAGTTTACGAGAAGACGAGCATGTTCGGCAGCGCACAATCACAGAGTACTTACAAACAGACACAGTGTGTAGACAGAAAAGGGAGAACGGATGCATTTTGGCTTAAACACTAAAGATAAAGGTGAAGTTATAACACTGAAACGCCCTCAGGAAGAGGTGCTTTAAGACATGGCTAGCTAGCTAGCAGCTAATGTCCAGCCCCAGTCGGCAGTGTTTTAGCTACTTCTAAATCACTAATCCTCGCCTCCATGGCAACAAATAAAGTATGTTTCTTACAAGTATCATCCCTGCAGGACGAGGAATAGCTAAACATGCTTCACTACACACCGTAGCTCACCGGCGTCAAAATGTAAACAAACGCCATTGGTGGATCTACACCTAACATCCACTGTAATGATACCAAGTACAGTAGGGTATCTAGTAGATACTACTATGATTACTATGATATTTTTTGGCATCAGAACATCTTCTTTCGTTTTTTTTTAATATATATTATATTTATAAACTCAGAAAATATGTCCCTGGACACATGAGGACTTTGAATATGACCAATGTATGATCCTGTAACGACTTGGTATTGGATTGATACCCACATTTTTGGTATCATCCAAAACTAATGTAAAGTATCAAACAACAGAAGAATAAGTGATTATTACATTTTAACAGAAGTGTAGATAGAACATGTTAAAAGAGAAAGTAAGCAGATATTAACAGTAAATGGACAAGTAGATTAATAATTAATTTTCTACCAATTGTCCTTAACAATGTTGACAAAATAATAGAATGATAAATGACACAATATGTTACTAGTGTGCCGTGAGATACAGTCTGGTGTGCCGTGGGTTAAAAATATTTTTTGCAAACCAGTAATTATAATCCACAAATGTGCCATTGTTGAGTGTCTGCACTGTCTAGAGCTCGGCAGAGGAACCGTGTAATACTCTATAGGTGGCAACAGGTAGGTTATTGCTTTGTCGATAGTTGTCATGATCACAATATGCATATGACAGCGGGAGGCAGTGTGCAGGTAAAAAGGTATCTAACGCTTAAACCAAAAATAAACAAAAGGCAAGTGCCGCTAAGAAAAGCCATTGAAGCTTAGTGATGGCTATGCAAAAAGAAACTAAAACTGAACTGGCTGCAAAGTAAACAAAAACAGAATGCTGGACGACAGCAAAGACTTACAGCGTGTGGAGCAGACGGCGTCCACAAAGTACGTCCGAACATGACATGACAATCAACAATGTTCCCACCAAGAAGGATTGTGTCCGCACAACTTAAATAGTCTTGATTGCGAAAACAAAGCAGGTGTGGGGAATAGCGCTCAGGGAAGACATGAAACTGCTACAGGAAAACACCAACAAAACAGGTAAAGTCACTAAAAAAAGGAGCGCAAGACAATAACTAAAGCACTACACACAGGAAAACAGCAAAAAACTCAAAATAAGTCTTGGCGTGATGTGACAGGTCGTGACAGTACACCTACTTTGAGACAAGAGCTAAAGTGATGCATGGTTGGTTATGGTTTGAATTCATATCCAACAATTGCGAGAACGACTTTCTACTGTCAATATCGGCTGCTGGGTTAAATTTCTGTATGTTTTTTGCAGGTGGTGTGCCTCGGGATTTTTTCAATGAAAAAAATGTGCCTTGGCTCAGAAAAGATTGAAAAACCCTGTGTCAGCAGACTAAATAGGAGGCTTTGTTTGTTTACTTACTACTAAAAGACAAGTTGTCTAGTATGTTCACTATTTTATCTAAGGACAAACTTGCAATAAGAAACATATGTTTAATGTACCGTAAGATTTTTTGTAAAAAATAAAGCCAATAATGCAATTTTTGTGGTCCTCTTTATTTAGAAAAGTACCGAAAGTAGCGAAAAGTATTGAAATCATTTTGGTACCGGTACCGGTACCAAACTATTGGTATCGGGACAATACTAGTTTGTAATGTGCTGTTCCTCCTCCTTTCTGTCTTGTTCTTGTGTGATGAGATTGGTGCATTCAAAAAGTGTTCTTTCGAATGAGAGTCTGTGATTTATGGGGTGTTCTGATGTTCAAAGGAGGTATTGATCTGTATGAGTGGGTTTTCGATTTATTGGATTTTTTGTATACTGCCATCCTCCAAATGTTTTATGTCCAGGTCCAGAAAGTTTATCATGTTGTCCTTTTTTTTCCTTCGTGGGTGAATTTATATTGTTTGTTTTGTTCAGTGTGTTGAGGTGGTCTGTGAGTTCCTGTGTACAGTATGTCCTATTTTTATTATTCCCAAGACGTGAGGAAGACAGCGCCAACAACTGTTTAAATCAGTTGACCAGACACGTCACAGCAACATCGCGTGACAACCTCTGAGGAAGGACACAGTTGTAGCCGGAATCTTCAGGTACGGAAATAAACACAGGTCTGGCTATAAGATTAACAAATTGCATAATTCTTTAAAGACCCAATGAACCTAGTTGGATTTTCCAAGCAAATTATGCGAGTTATACAATGACATCATGTGGACCACGGCCCTGCCGCCATAGGTATTTTGGGCAGTTTAGGAGAAACCTTGGGTTGTATTAACCAAGACAGGACACTACTCAAACTTCCAGTTTGGTTTTTGCCCTCAACTGTGAAGAAGTCGCTTCGAGTGTTCGCAAAGAAGAGTCGTGCTTCATCAACAAACTTTCACAAACACATGGATTTTACGGAAAACTACTTTTAATTGCCGGCTCAGTGCCAACTATTTATGGCAATGGAGGGGACAATGAAATGGTAAGTCATAAGAGTAGGTTAGAAATGTGTGAACGATATGTAGCTAGCTTAGCCTTCTATTGTAAGACAACAGCATCCCCGTACTCCGGCAAAATAAAGAATTTGATTTTCCTTAAAAAGTCATTTTAATTGGATCAGTTCCTACTGTGTTTGGCAACGGACGTATAAATTATATAATCTGTTATCATGTTTGCGATGATGCACAATAAAAGCAAGTAAGCTAAAAAACTACAAAACGTTTCGGCCTGGAAGGGGTGAATGCTTACTGAGCGTGAGGGGGTGTGGTGAGGGGAGGTTCATTTGCATCTAACAACTCCATTCATCCATCCATCTTCTTCCGCTTATCTGAGGTCAGGTCGCGGAGGCAGCAGCTTAAGCAGGGAAGCCCAGACTTCCCTCTCCCCAGCCACTTCGTCCAGCTCCTCCCGGGGGATCCCGAGGCGTTCCCAGGCCAGCCGGGAGACATAGTCTTCCCAGCGTGTCCTGGGTCTTCCCCGTGGCCTCCTACCGGTCGGACGTGCCCGAAACACCTTCCTAGGGAGGCGTTCGGTTGGCATCCTGACCAGATGCCCGAACCACCTCATCTGGCTCCTCTCGATGTGGAGGAGCAGCGGCTTTACTTTGAGCTTTCCCCGGATGACAGAGCTTCTCACCCTATCTCTAAGGGAGAGCCCCGCCACCCGGCGGAGGAAACTCAATTCGGCCGCTTGTACCCATGATCTTGTCCTTTCGGTCATGACCCAAAGCTCATGACCATAGGTGAGGATGGGAACGTAGATCGACCGGTAAATCGAGAGCTTTGCCTTCCGGCTCAGCTCCTTCTTCACCACAACGGATCGATACAGCGTCTGCATTACTGAAGACGCTGCACCGATCCGCCTGTCGATCTCACGATCCACTCTTCCCCCACTCGTGAACAAGACTCCGAGGTACTTGAACTCCTCCACTTGGGGCAAGATCTCCTCCCCAACCCGGAAATGGCACTCCACCCTTTTCCGGGAGAGAACCATGGACTCGGACTTGGAGGTGCTGATTCCCATCCCAGTCGCTTCACACTCGGCTGCGAACCGATCCAGTGAGAGCTGAAGATCTTGGCCAGAGGAAGCCATCAGGACCACATCATCTGCAAATAGCAGAGACCTAATCCTGCAACCACCAAACCAGATACCCTCAACGCCCTGACTGCGCCTAGAAATTCTGTCCATAAAGGTTATGAACAGAATCGGTGACAAAGGGCAGCCTTGGCGGAGTCCAACCCTCACTGGAAACAGGTCCGACTTACTGCCGGCAATGCGGACCAAGCTCTGACACTGATTATACAGGGAGCGAACTGTCACAATAAGACAGTCCGTCACCCCATACTCTCTGAGCACTCCCCACAGGACTTCCCGGGGTACATGGTCGAATGCCCTCTCTAAGTCCACAAAGCACATGTAGACTGGTTGGGCAAACTCCCATGCACCCTCAAGGACCCTGCCGAGAGTATAGAGCTGGTCCATAGTTCCACGACCAGGACGAAAACCACACTGTTCCTCCTGAATCCGAAGTTCGACTATCTGGCGTAGCCTCCTCTCCAGTACACCTGAATAGACCTTACCGGGAAGGCTGAGGAGTGTGATCCCACGATAGTTGGAACAACTATCATCTAACATTTAACAACTCCGCCTCTCAAAATGCTTTTTTTTCAAAGGGAGCCAAAAAGTGGCTTGAAAATAGGTCTGAAAAACAAAATCCATGCAAATGTATCACCAAAGAGTTACATTACGTGTTATATAGACCACAAGCATTTGTTTCTGATGTAGAAAAAAATATGATGATTTGACTCCTTTAACTAAGCTTTAGTGACAGTGTTATTGTAAGAACTAACACAGAGGAACTACTTTTAGTAACATAGCAACTATTTATTTATTTATTTATTTATTTATTTTTTTATTTTTATTTTTTTTATTTTTTATTTTTTTGTGTCCTGTCCAGCTTCTCAGGCAAATCATATAGTTGATGTAGATGCCCATGTCGGCTGTTCAGATTTACTTTACAAAAGAGAAGTGTAGGATACTTCTCTTGTTGCCTTATTTGTATTTGACTTTATTAAATGTATTTATATTATCATTTAGTGCAGCCGGGCCGGAGCAGGAGGGGATAGAAAGAGAAAAAAAAAGAAGACAGAGGGGGAAATTGTGGGGACAAGAGGGGGATTAGACAGAGAGACAAAAACAACAACAGCAAACAACAACAACAACAACAACAATAGAGCAACATCAGCAAATATGACATGTACAAATATGATGGTAAAAGTAATAGCAAATAAGCAGTTAGCGAAAAATAATACAGAAATGACAATGAGCATTATTACACTACAAATGGATCAATACAAATACCAATAGAAATAGCGCTATTGATAATGAACAATACCAATAATTTACCTTTATTATCAACAATACAGTTGTTTAAATGCAACAATACATACGTAATGATAACTTGAGATACGAAAGAATGCAGAAAAATGGAGGGGGAGAAAGAGAAGCAACCTACATTAACCTTGTAGATTGTTATAGTCACAATAGGTTAAGCTTTGTCAGTGTGCCATGTGTTACACCCAGTTTACCCTAGGGCAACAACGTTGATATATGTTTGATGAAACGTGATTATGTGCATGAGTGTAAGTATGCATATGTACTTGTATATGTACAGAATGTGTATATGTGTTTGTACAATGAATGTATATGTACAGAATGTGTATATGTGTTTGTACAGTGAATGTATATGTACAGAATGTGTATATGTGTATGTTTGTATATTGAATGTGCGTGTGGATGTACGAACATTAGGTAGGTAAATATGTACTGTATTTGTGTATGTATGTGGGAGCGTAGGTACCTATGTACGTATGTGAGCATATGTGAATTTGCATGTACAATACATTCGACTCCCAGAGTGCGTGGGAGCCAGAGCACGGCCCCATCACCCCCGAGAGCCCAACCCACAAACAGGAGGCGTGGTGCCCAGGGAACCAGGGACCACCGCCCCCACGCAGCCAAGCCGGCCAGCGACAGGAACCCCAGAGCCCGACCCACCGTACCGCCCACAAGGGCCAGCAGCAGGCCGCAGACAGATGCACCCGGCAGAGGACAGGGCACGAGAAAAGCAGGGGACAGCCAGACCCCAAGCCAGCGAGAGACCACACCCCACACGGGCAGAAAGGCGAGACGCCCCGCCCGAGGGACCCAGAGACACCCCGCAACCGGACGGGAAGACCGCCTCCGCCCCACCGGCAACCGGGCCCCCACGAGCCCACCCCCCACCCCCGGAGAGCGCGGCGAGGCCAGTCCCCGGCCACCCCACCCAAACCGGCCGCCGCAGGACCACCCAGGCACAGGGCCACGGGAACCACCCACCCCACCCGCAGGGACAGGGACCCCAACGATGGAGATGGAACAACCAGCAACCGCCCCGCCGAGCCCCCCCCCCTGAGGGAGGGGAAAAATTAAAAAATAATATTAATAAAATATATTAAAAAATAAATAAATAAATAAATAAATTAATTAATTAATTTAAAAAAAAAGAATTAAAAGAAGATCACAGACATGCTGACAAACAAGGTCACTACCCCAGCAACTGGCCGACTCGCAGCACCTCGGAATACCTTGCAGCACCAAGCTACCACAATAGATGCAGGGACTAGGCCCAACAGGCCCCAACCAAGACGGGCACCCGGAAGGGATGGACAGCGGGACCCAGGAGCTCCAGACACGCAGTTCGGATGCAGTAGCCTGAGTCGACCCCCGTCTGACAGGCAGGCCCAGAGCGTACCCCCAGAAATATACATACATACATACATATATACATACACATACACACATACATGTATACATACCCACACATACACATATATACATATACATACACATATGTACACATACACATATATAAACATACATACATACACACACATATACATACATATACACAGTTCGTCAGCCCCGACAGCCATCACGCGCGCGCGCTGCCACCAGTCACAACATCAGCCACACCCCTGCACCAGACCCAGCAGCCACGGGCGCCCACACCACAAACAAACGGCAGCAGAAACAGCAGCCGCAATAACCCCAGACAGCCAGCACCAGCTAATCAAATCAAAGCGATAAAAGAAAAACAAAAAAAAACAAAAAAAAAAAACATAGTAACTATTTAGAACACACAGAAAGAAAACAAAGGATGATAGGCAACATTTTAAAAAAGGGGGTTTCTTTTTAATAATGCCTATTTTTTAATGCTCTAAGCCCAATAATATGCCTCTTACTGTTATTGAACACATTTTTAAACAGTATTGTACTGAACAAACATGCAGTTCCACCTCATGTCTTGTCAAAGCATCTTCCTGCTTTAAAATGAACATATTGTAACTAGGGGTGGGTGGGCGATACTGCAAATGTTGGTATCGATTTGATACCACGTAAATACAGGTCCAATGTCACTGATACAGTCGCCAATACTGATACTTTTTACTTAAAACATTTTAAGAGATTTTCCGGTCATTCCCTTTCTTCACATTTGCAGTAAAATAAAGTGCAAAATAACAAACAAAAGCAAAAACTATGATTGGTTCTCATTTAAATACAATGGCTTTTGCTCCCAAAGTCCTCCTGTGTATTACCTGAGTTTGTAAACAACAATTTTTAGACTAGACTTCCTTTTTATTGTCATTCAAATTTGAACTTTACAGTACAGATAAGAACGAAATGTTGTTGCATTAGCTCATGGTAGTGCAGGATAAAAGAGCAATAATGTGCAGATATAAATAGATTACTGTACAGATAAATATATTGCACTTTTGCATATGAATCCACGTTTATGGATGTATGTTATATTGTCTTTATATTACAGCGAGTTAATCCGTTTTTGGGGGAAATTGAGGGGATTATTATGATGCGTTCAAGAGTCTTATGACCTGAGGGAAGAAGCTGTTACAGAACCTGGAGATTCTGCTACGGTGGCTGCGGAACCTCTTTCTAGAGTCCAGCAATGAAACCAGTCCTTGGTGGGGGTGGGAGGAGTCTCTGCAGATTTTCTGAGCCCTGATCAGGCAGCGGCTTTTTGCGATCTCTTGGATAGGAGGAAGAGGAGTCCTGATGATCTTTTCCGTTGTCCTCACCACTCTCTGCAGAGACTTCCAGTTTGAGGCACTGCAGGCTCCAGTCCAGACAGAGATGCAGTTGGTCAGTAGGCTCTCTATAGTGCCTCTGTAGAATGTGGTGAGAACGGGGGGAGGGAACTGTGCTCTTTTCATCCGACGCAAAAAGTGCATGCGCTGCTGAGCTCTTTTTACAAGAGCTCCGGTGTGTAGGGACCAGGTCATATTGTAAGTTATCTGCACCCCCAGGAACTTGGTGCTGCTTACGATCTCCACTGCTGTGCTGTTGATGAAGAGTTGAGCATGGCTGGACTGGTGCCTCCTGAAGTCGACAATGATCTCCTTGGTCTTGTTGACATTCAGGACCAGGTTGTTGGTTCTACACCAGTGAACCAGATGTTTCACCTCCTCCCTGAAGTCCATGTTGTTGTTGTCACGGATGAGGCCCACTACTGTTGTGTCGTCCGCATAATTCACAATGTGGTTAGGAGTGGACTTGGCGCAGCAGTCATGGGTCATCAATGTGAACATCAGCGGACTCAGGACGCAGCCCTGGGGGGAGCCGGTGCTCAGGGAGATGGCAGTGGAGGTGTTGTCGCCCACTCTCACAGACTGGGGTCTGTCTTTGAGGAAGTCAAGCATCCAGTTGCATAGGGGGTTACTGAATCCAAGGGGTCCAGTCTGCTCACCAAGTGCTGCGGGATGGTAGTGTTGAACGCCGAGCTGAAGTACAGAAACAACGTCTGCACGTGTGTGTCCATTCCTTCAAGATGTTCTAAGCTCAGGTGGAGTGGAGAGGAGATGGCATCCTCTGTGGAGCGGTTAGGGCGATAAGCAAACTGGTATGGGTCAAATGTGGGGGGAAGTCTGGAGACAATGTATTCCTTTACCAGCCTCTCGAAGCACTTCATTATGATGGAGGTGAGTGCCACGGGGCGATAATCATTGAGGGAGGAGATCGTGGGTTTTTTAGGCACTAGAATGATTGTGGTCGTCTTAAAACATGATGGTACCACAGCCTGGGTCAGCGAGATGTTGAAGATGTCTGTGAGAATCCCAGCCAGCTGGTCTGCACATCCCTTTAGCACCCTGCCCAGAATGTCATCAGGTCCCGCTGCTTTCCGGGGGTTCACTCGCCTCAGGGTTCTCCGGACATCCGCTGTGTCAAGGTTGAGCGGCTGCTCATCAGGGCGAGGGATGGATTTCCTCACCGGAGTGGTGTTAAGTGCCTCAAACCTCGCAAAGTGGTTGTTGAGGTCGTTCAGAAAGCTGATACTGTTGTCCCCGGGACGGGGGGGCTGGCTTTATAGTCCGTGATGACATAGATATACATTTATTTGAACAACACTACAATAAAACGTGTACATTTGCAAAAATAAACATAAAAGAGCAGTAAAAAATATATATTGTCGCATACGACCCAATGCCAGTACAACAGTTGGTATTGATTCTGTGGATATTTGGAGTGATCGGCCCACACCCTACTTGTCTGCTGGATTTATAGCTGCAGCACTCTACCCCCTGCAGATAGCGCCATCAAACCATTTTCTATGTCTGTGTAAATTTGCAAGGGATTAAATAAGTAGGAATCTACTGCATAAGCAAGCCAGTAATTATTATTTAGTTTATTTGACCTTCATTTACATATATTATACAACACCAATCGAAACGACATCCACCAGAAGGTAACTACTAAGGGATGAGATACATCTCATCATACCATCTTCCCCAGCTTTCCTCTTTCAGCGTGTCTTTATTTTCTGCATCAACACACTTCTTGATCAAACACTGCTGTACATTAAATGTAAAATGAGGAGTCTGTAAAATGAGTTGATGCATGAATGAAATGAAAAGTCTTTGATCAATTTGCTAAGTACTGTGCATTGCATCGTCACTAATCCTAACTCCATTTTGGAGGATAAAGGCACCTTCTGTGCAGCCATAACCAAACAACTAAGCAGTGGAAAATAGAACACAAATACCATGGTTTGTATAAAAATAGATATGGAGGAACAATGGAGCAATTATTTGCCGGTAAAGAGTGCAGAGGAGGCTAATACAGGTAAGTTGTGGAATAAATACACATTGAAACCATAGTTGGGCAAATGCAGTGTATTAATAACACAACACTATCGCTTTGTTGCAAAAGTCCTACACATTTTCTTTCAGTTGTTTACATGTCGATTTCAACACCTCCAAATTTTATCATTAAATACTACAACTCAGTTGCACAATCAAACAGCAAGTGTGTAATAAGTACAATCATTTTGATATAGAATACTTTGTAGGGCGCAACATAAGACTAGACTGGCACATTCAGCTTCATGGCAAAGACTACTTCCTGGCTAGGCAACACACCGTAGTCTATACACTACTGCCATCTAACATCTTGGAATTGCAACTGCCACTATATCATACTTGCGAATGAGACTCTGAAGTGTAATAAGAAAACAAGATTTAACAACTGGACAGCACGGTAATCATAAAACGCTCATTAGACTAGATCAAACTGTGGTATGTGCACCACTAATGGTACGCGGGCTCCATCTAGTGGTACGCCAAATAATCACTTAATTAAGTATTCAAACACAGTGTTACTGTTCAAACTGTGTGTAACGTTACAGTGGCCAAAAATATTACATATACTTCAATCAATCAATCAATGTTTATTTATATAGCCCTAAATCACAAGTGTCTCAAAGGGCTGCACAAGCCACAACGACATCCTCGGTACAGATCCCACATAAGGGCAAGAAAAAACTCACAACCCAGTGGGATGTCAATGAGAATGACTATGAGAAACCTTGGAGAGGACCGCAGATGTGTATATCTGCCTTGTTTTTAATGAGTACTTAGGCCTACTCAGCTACTGTATTTTAATGATGGTCTATATGGTGGTACTTGGAGAGCCAAGGTTTTTTTTGAGGTGGTACTTGGTGAAAAAAAGTTTGAGAACCACTTGACTAGATTGTCTTATTAAACAAATTACCATTTGTTACAACATGAACACACACAGAAGTACGGAAAATTGGTATCGCGGGGTATATGTATCGATTCCCAGTTACCGGGAATTGGTACCGTATCGGTTCAAATGAGAAAGGTACCCATCCTAACCCCTGTCTGTAGACATACGCCCCCTTCACAGTGACTCAGAATAGTGTACACCTCGCCATATGACAATTGTCTGTGATTTATTGTCCCGTGAGGCTCTGCCAGAAGTAAACGTAATAAATACAGATGCAAAGCAGCCGTCGCAGAACAGTTTTAGTTTTGACAAATCCCACTGCTTGTACGAAATAATTTGATTTGCACTTTCTCCTCCTAGTATTGATGGTGTTCTGATGATCAGCATATACAGTATTCTGCATATTCACGAAGACAGGCTCGCTAAATGGATTGCACTCCTTTTTTTTACCTAAGAGACCAATCGTCGGAGATCAGCTTTGCGTGTGCTATCAAGTTTGCACAAATCTTTTGTAGATCAGGCCCACAATGTATAGAAATATGTTAAATACCCTACAAAGTACAAGGAAAATTAATTATTATGAACAGTTTGAACCTTATTGAAAAGGATATCAGCTTATTCATCAATCATCTTTCTATGTAAATTAGTTCAGGAACTTTTGGTTCCTGCAGAAGTGTGTGTTTGTGTTTCCACCGCATTTCACAATTCAGGGTAGTTTATACCAGTGTTTTTCAACCACTGTGCCGCGTGCATTGTGCCGCGAGACACAGTTTGGTGTGCTGTGGGAGATTATCTAATTTCACCTATTAAGTTAAAAATATTTTTTTGCAAACCAGTACCGTATTTTTCGGACTATAAGTCGCAGTTTTTTTCATAGTTTGGCCGGGGGTGCGACTTACACTCTGGAGCGACTTATGTGTGAAATTATTAACACATTATCGTAAAATATCAAATAATATTATTTAGCTCATTCACGTAAGAGACTAGACGTATAAGATTTCATGGGATTTAGCGATTAGGAGTGACAGATTGTTTGGTAAACGTATAGCATGTTCTATATGTTATAGTTATTTGAATGACTCTTACCATAATATGTTACGTTAATATACCAGGCACGTTCTCAGTTGGTTATTTATGAGTCATATAACGTACACTTATTCAGCCTGTTGTTCACTATTCTTTATTTATTTTAAAATGCCTTTCAAATGTCTATTCTTGGTGTTGGGTTTTATCAAATAAGTTTCCCCCAAAAATGCGACTTATACTCCAGTGTGACTTATATATGTTTTTTCCTTCTTTATTATGCATTTTCGGCCGGTGCGACTTATACTCCGGAGCGATTTATACTCCGAAAAATACGGTAATAATAGTCCGCAAATTATGTGTTGTTGTTGAGTGTCGGTGCTGTCTAGAGCTCGGCGGAGTAACCGTGTAATACTCTGTCATATGGTGGCAGCCGGTAGCTAATTGCTTTGTAGATGTCGGAAACAGCGGGAGGCAGTGTGCAGGTAAAAAGGTATCTAATGCTTAAACCAAAAATAAACAAAAGGTGAGTTCCCCTAAGATAGGGTATTGAAGCTTAGGGAAAGCTATGCGAACGAAACTAAAACTGAACTGGCTACAAAGTAAACAAAAACAGAATGCTGGACGACAGCAAAGACTTGCTGCGTGTGGAGCAGATGGCGTCCACAAAGTACATCCGTGCATGACATGACAATCAACACCAAAATAGGAGCGCAAGACAAGAACTAAAACACCACACACAGGAAAACACCAAAAAACTCAAAATAAGTCACGGCAGGATGTGACAGGTCTTGACAGTAGACCTACTTTGAGACAAGTGCTATAGTGATGCATGCTTGGTTATGGTTTGAATTCATATCCGACAATTGCGACAACAACTTTTTACTGTCAACTGAGTTTCGTTTTTTAATGATTTCTGCTGGTGGTGTGCCTCCGGATTTTTTCAACGCAAAAAATGTGCCTTGGCTCAAAAAAGGTTGAAAAACACTGGTTTATACAAAGCAGGCTGATGATGTAAATACAGTGATGGGCAGTAACAAGCTACATGTAGCTAAGCTACGTAGCTTAACTACAATGGTGTTTGAAAAATAAGTGTTCAACCAATCAGCCCGCCCCCAAAAAAGTTCCGAGTACCTTCCAAAAGTCCCCTCTGGCAGGCAGGAACTCCAAAAGGTTCCTGAAGAACTAAATCTACCCAGGTAGTTTTTGGTGGAAACACAGGAGGAACTTTATTTTCCCGGGTAAATAGGAAAGTTTGTGTGAAAGTTCCTGCGGTGGAAAAAGGCCTAATCATGGAGTAAACTGTGTACAAATTGAGAATAGGAAGTGAATCGGATGAAATGAATCGAATCAAATAAGCTATGCTTCTTTCCACTCCTTTTCGAATACAATATAATATAAGACACTGGAAATTGTGAAGTATCATGTTGCAACTGTATGCATGTTCGAAATAAACTTAAATTATAAACCATTACTCTTTACGCCGAAATTTTAATTTTAAAGATGGGGAGGAAACAACTGATTAATTACCAGACACAGGTTCAAACCTTAATGCAAATGAAAACTGTCATATTAAAAAATGCAGAATATCTTAAAGATGAACAAGGACTCATTGCCACAACATGATGGAGTAAAAATGTTAACAAGAAACGACAGAGGCAATCACCGAACATATTTCATTGAGAAAAAATATAGTTTTACATGCAGAAAACAATGTAAAATACTTTAACAAATGGATAAATGTACGTTTAAGATTTATTTTACTTTTTTTATTTTTTTATTATTTATTTATTTATTTTACCTTTGTTGAAGGCTCCTGCTTAGTCATACTTTGCTACGTGTTCTTTATTGATTTCCATCCTTTATTGGAATGTTTCTCACCTTCTTTATCAGAGTGCTGGCAGAAACAACTTTCCTTGCCGCCATGGTGGATTATCAATTAAACAAGCACATAGACCAGGGGTCGGCAACCCGCGGCTCTAGAGCCGTATGCGGCTCTTTAGCGCCGCCCTAGTGGCTCTCTGGAGCTTTTTCAAAAATGTATGAAAAATGTAAAAAGTTGAGGGGAAATTTTTTTTGTTGTTGTTTTAATATGGTTTCTGCAGGAGGACAAACATGACACAAACCTCCCTAATTGTTATAAAGCACACTGTTTATATTAAACATGCTTCACTGATTCCAGTATTTGGCGAGCGCCGTTTTGTCCTACTAATTTTGGCGGTCCTTGAACTCACCTTAGTTTGTTTACATGTATAACGTTCTCCGACTTTCTAGGACGTGTTTTATGTCACTTCTTTTTCTGTCTCATTTTGTCCGCCAAACTTTTAACGTTGTGCATGAATCCACAAAGGTGAGTTTTGTTGATGTTATTGACTTGTGTGGAGTGCTAATCCGACATATTTGGTCACT
The DNA here is from genome assembly GCF_033978685.3 of Nerophis lumbriciformis. Classification (NCBI taxonomy): domain Eukaryota; kingdom Metazoa; phylum Chordata; class Actinopteri; order Syngnathiformes; family Syngnathidae; genus Nerophis; species Nerophis lumbriciformis. Next base: position 2,256,266 of record NC_084577.2, read on the forward strand.
GCATGAATGCAAGCTAATCGATGCTAACATGCTATTTAGGCTAGCTATATGTACATATTGCATCATTTTGTAGGTATATTTGAGCTCATTTAGTTTCCTTGAAGTCATCTTAATTCAATTTATATCTCATGACACACTATCTTTATGTAATATGGCTTTTATTTTTTTGCGGCTCCAGACAGATTTGTTTTTGTATTTTTGGTCCAATATGGCTCTTTCAACATTTTGGGTTGCCGACCCCTGACATAGACCGAGTCACCAACGCGTGGGATTCTTTATTTGTTGCAAACTAGTTTGTTTCGCCCAATGGGTGTTTGCATGGTAACCAAAACTTTATCAACAATTTTGGCAAAAATGTTTACCAAAAACTAAGGGTGTAAAAATTCAACCGAAAACTGATTTTAACTTTAGAGATACGAATACATCGTTTTGCATTGACATCACATGGGGAAAGATAAGACCTTCTGGAGGAAAGTTCTGTGGTCAGTTGAAACAAAAATGTAGCTGTTTGGCCACAATACCCAGCAATATGTTTGGAGGAGAAAAGGTGAGGCCTTTTATCCCAGGAACACCAGGCCTAACGTCAAACATGGTGGTGGTAGTATTATACTCTGGGCCTGTTTTGCTGCCAATGGAACTGGTGCTTTACAGAGTGTAAACGAGACAATGAAAAAGGAGGATTACCTTCAAATTCTTCAGGACAACCTAAAATCATCAGCCCGGAGGTTGGGTCTTGCGCGCAGTTGGGTGTTCCAACAGGACAATGACTCCAAACACACGTCAAAAGTGGTCAAGAAATGGCTAAATCAGGCTGGAATGAAGGTTTTAGAATGGCCTTCCCAAAGCCCTGACGTGTGGACAATGCTGAAGAAACAAGTCCATGTCAGAAAACCAACAAATTTAGCTGAAATGCACCAATTTTGCCAAGAGGAGTGGTCAAAAATTCAACCAGAAGCTTGCCAGAAGCTTGTGGATGGCTACCAAAAGTGCCTTATTGCAGTGAAACTTGCCAAGGGACATGTAACCAAATATTAACATTGCTGTATGTATACTTTTGAGCCAGCAGATTTAGTCACATTTTCAGTAGACCCATAATAAATTCATAAAAGAACCAAACTTAATGAATGTTTTTTGTGACCAACAAGTATGTGCTCCAATCACACAAATACGAGTTGTAGAAATGATTGGAAACTCAAGACAGCCATGACATTATGTTCTTTACAAGCGTATGTAAACTTTTGACCGCGACTGTACATTGAAGCAGTTTTATATTTCTTTTTGTTTCCTTAAATAAGTGTTTATCACTTGTAACTTTTGAAAACAGTGCATTTATAATAAGAAACAGTTCAACTAATTCCTGCATTTATTAAATTAATGGAAATGTGTGCAATACTGGAACATACAGTAAGTGCCCTAAAATAAAGGAGCTTATCAGATCCGTCAGTGAGACAAATTTTAGAACTGTCTGCATTACTTTATTTACAATAAATACATTGATTATTGAAGTTTAATTAATTTATAATCGCGATGCATTTAAAAATCGATTATTTCCCCCACCTCTACTCTGCGAGACTTCTGTGATGACGTCATATGAGAGTAACGTTCTTGTTTGCAACTGACATATGCGGTCCTCTCCAAGGTTTCTCATAGTCATTCACATCGACGTCCCACTGGGGTGAGTTATTCCTTGCCCTTTTGTGGGCTCTGTACCGAAGATGTCGTTGTGGCTTGTGCAGCCCTTTGAGACACTTGTGATTTAGGGCTATATAAATAAACATTGATTGATTGATTGAATGTGGCAGACAGCACCGAAAGAGTTTACAATCAATGCACCCCCGATTATTAAATCTAAAGTGTGGTAAACATTCAGATAAAAAAATAAAGATAATAATAACGGTCAGTTAGATAAAAGTATGGAAAGCAGCGATAAAGTAGTGGCAGCGTGACGAATCTGAGCACTCATCTGTTGTGACAGCATGGAAGGACTCAAGGACACTGATTTGAAAGACTTCCAGCCCAACACTGCGAGGTAATCACAGCTGTTCATTGTGCTAAAGACAAAGACCTAGCTGCACAGTAACCAGCAGAATGGCACTTTGAAAACTATTTGAGCTTCTACACGGAAGCTGCTGTTTAATTTACTTTGTAGCACCCAATTGCATCTTGTACTTGTGTGACTGTGGTGTTATAACACCTCTGCTTGATGCACAGCTCGCGTTTCTCTGTATTTAATTAATTAATTAATTGCATCTTGTACTTGTGTGACTGTGGTCTTATAACACCTCTGCTTGATGCACAGCTCGAGTTTCTCTGTATTTAATTGTTTCTACCTGAGCAAACAACAGTAAATACCTTGTAACTAGAGATGTCCGATAATATCGGACTGCTGATATTATAGGCCGATAAATGCTTTAAAATGTAATATCGGAAATGATCGGTATCGGTCTCAAAAAGTAAAATGTATGACTTTTTAAAACGCCCCTGTACGGAGTGGTACACGGACGTAGGGAGAAGTACAGAGCGCCAATAAACCTTAAAGGCACTGCTTTTGCGTGCCGGCCCAGTCACATAATATCTACGGCTTTTCACACACACAAGAGAATGCAAAGTATACTTGGTCAACAGCCATACAGGTCACACTGAGTTTGGCCGTATAAACAACTTTAACACTGTTACAAATATGCGCCGCACTGTGAACCCACACCAAACAAGAATGACAAACACATTTTGGGAGAACACCCGCACCGTAAGACAACATAAACACAACAGAACAAACACCCAGAACCCCTTGCAACACTAACTCTTCTGGGACGCTACAAAATACACCCCCCGCGACCCCATCCTCAACCCTGCCTCCCCCCAAACCCGCCCACCTTTACCTCCTCATGCTCTCTCAGGGAGGGCATGTCCCAAATTCCAAGATGCTGTTTTGAGACATGTTAAAAAAAATAATGCACTTTGTGACTTCAATAATAAATATGGCAGTGCCGTGTTGGCATTTTTTTCCATAACTTGAGTTGATTTATTTTGGAAAACCTTGTTGCATTGTTTAATCAGACTGTATAATGCACGTGTTCCTTGACTGCACTTAAATGTAGAATATATGTAGAATTTATTTATATTATTCATATATTATATATAATATATTATATATATTATATTATATATTATTTATTATTATTATTATTGTCTATTGTGAGCGAACTGTGGTGCTGAATTTCCCCCAGGGATCAATAAAGTACTTTCTATTCTATTCTATTCTATTTCTAATGCATCCAGCGGGGCATCACAAATTTAAAAATATTAGGCATAATAATGTGTTAATTCCACGACTGTATATATCGGTATCGGTTTATATCGGAATCGGTAATTAAGAGTTGGACAATATTGGAATATCGGATATCGGCAAAAAAGCCATTATCGGACATCTCTACTTGTAACTTTTCCAAAAGTCTTTTGTTTACATCTTCATTTCTTAAAGTTTACGGATTGCAATGCCTCAAAGTTTATAGTTCTACTATTTGTTCATAAGTATGCAGTCACCGGCTGTTTTGTATGTGTCGAATTAAAAAATAAACACATGACATTATTCTGACATGATGCATGATCCATATATTTCTTTTCACTATGCAAAGCTTCTACCTGCATGGAATCGCATCAAATCGCATTGTTTTAAAAAGTACTGTTATTGAATCGTATCATAACCCATGCATATGGATGCATATCGGATCGCCATTTAGCCTCTAAAGGCTTAGTGGCCACATGCGTGGACAGCACCTTTTAGCTCTTATTTCCAAAATTGTGTACACTACTGAATTAGGGTCTTATGGCCGCTTATGTGGACACTTATACTGCCCTCTGGTGGTGTCAGAAGAGTATAACATACAATGGAATTTGGTAAAAATAAGAATTAGCATGTCACTAAACATGAAGTACACTTATGTGTACTTATGGACTAAGTACATCATATCAAAAGATGATTCTTAGTTTTTATTCTAATTAGGGACCAATAAGCCCAAATAGCAAAGAGAAATAAAAAAAAGCATGTAAACAAACAGCTTGCTTTAAGAGGTTAAGCTAGAGATGCACAGCCATACCGAAGACTTGACCATGCAAAAAGTGGGGCTTACAAAAATGTTTCAGCAGCAACCTAACACCCTGATAAAGTAGCAGTGTTAATACGTTGCAGTGTTAATTACTTCAAGTTGGGGGGAGTCGGGGGAATGACTCCTAAATATTTCCCAAAGGATCTTTTTATTCTGCATTGTAGGTGATGTCGGTAGTTTATATTCTGGTTGTTTTGTTTGTCCTGTTTTTTTTTTTGTGAAGAGGTTGAGCCCAAATGTGATGAGGAGTCAAACCAAATCAGTAAATGCAATCCAAAAAAAAAGATAAAATCTTCCTTTCTATTTCTTTATTCCACTTTCATCATTCCCTGTGAGTCCTTCTGAATTGGTTTATTCATCGAGCCGTTTGCATGTAGACATGCTGCTTATATCTTCTGCAACACAAATTGTGACCCAACAGTTCCATTCGTGCTGGTTTCCAAACTATCCGAATATTTTGGGTTCAGTTGTGACAAACATGTTTTCTTGCCATCGGGATTGTGTGCACGTGTGTTTGTGATAGCTTATGAAATGGGATGAAAGACCTGGCAGGGGCAAAAAGGACGGAACAGGCCAACTTGCGAGCAATCGCACATACAAACCCCGTTTCCATATGAGTTGGGAAATTGTGTTAGATGTAAATATAAATGGAATAAGATGATTTGCAAATCATTTTCAACCCATATTCAGTTGAATATGCTACAAAGACAACATATTTGATGTTCAAACTGATACACTTTTTTTTTTTTTGCAAATAATCATTAACTTTAGAATTTGATGCCAGCAACACATGACAAAGAAGTTGGGAAAGGTGGCAATAAATACTGATAAAGTTGAGGAATGCTCATCAAACACTTATTTGGAACATCCCACAGGTGTGCAGGCTAATTTGGAACCAGTGGGTGCCATGATTGGGTATAAAAACAGCTTCCCAAAAAATGCTCAGTCTTTCACAAACAAGGATGGGGCGAGGTAAACCCCTTTGTCCACAACTGTGTGAGCAAATAGTCAAACAGTTTAAGAACAAAGTTTCTCAAAGTGCAATTGCAAGAAATTTAGGGAATTCAACATCTACGGTCCATAATATCATCAAAAAGTTCAGAGAATCTGGAGAAATCACTCCACGTAAGCGGCATGGCCGTAAACCAACATTGAATGACCGTGACCTTCGATCCCTCAGACGGCACTGTATCAAAAACCGACATCAATCTCTAAAGGATATCACCACATGGGCTCAGGAACACTTCAGAAAACCACTGTCACTAAATACAGTTCGTCGCTACATCTGTAAGTGCAAGTTAAAGCTCTACTATGCAAAGCGAAAGCCATTTATCAACAACACCCAGAAACGCCGCCGGCTTCTCTGGGTCCGAGATCATCTTAGATGGACTCATGCAAAGTAGAAAAGTGTTCTGTGGTCTCACGAGTCCACATTTCAAATTGTTTTTGGAAATATTCGACATCAAATGGTGAAGCGAACCATCCAGACTGTTATCGACGCAAAGTTCAAAAGCCAGCATGTGTGATGGTATGGGGGTGCATTAGTGCCCAAGACATGGGTAACTTACACATCTGTGAAGGCACCATTAATGCTGAAAGGTACATACAGGTTTTGGAACAACATATGCTGCCATCTATGCGCTGTCTTTTTCATGGACGCCCCTGCTTATTTCAGCAAGACAATGCCAAGCCACGTGTTACATCAACGTGGCTTCATAGTAAAAGAGTGCGGGTACTAGACTGGCCTGCCTGTAGTCCAGACCTGTCTCCCATTGAAAATGTGTGGCGCATTATGAAGCCTAAAATACCACAACGGAGACCCCCGGACTGTTGAACAACTTAAGCTGTACATCAAGCAAGAATGGGAAAGAATTCCACCTGAGAAGCTTCAAAAAATGTGTCTCCTCAGTTCCCAAACATTTACTGAGTGTTGTTAAAAGGAAAGGCCATGTAACACAGTGGTGAACATGCCCTTTCCCAACTACTTTGGCATGTGTTGCAGCCATGAAATTCTAAGTTAATTGTTATTTGCACAGAAAAAGTAAAGTTTATGAGTTTGAACATCAAATATGTTGTCTTTGTAGTGCATTCAACTGAATATGGGTTGAAAAGGATTTGCAAATCATTGTATTCCGTTTATATTTACATCTAACACAATTTCCCAACTCATATGGAAACGGGGTTTGTATGTCATTTACAAACCACCCTTCCTTTTCTATAAAATAATGACAATTTCTTGTTATTGTTATCCATTTCTGAACCAGCAAGGAGGGTTTCGGTGACTTGGAAAGAAAAATGGCACAGACGAGTGCCAGCTTAAGTCTGACAGTGTGATGATGGCACATGCCAAAGCCATCTTGACGTTGGATATGTTTGCCATGACTTTCTTGTAAAGCCAAGGAATTGCCATCAATGTCGGAGATGCAGCTTTATTCAAGTTGAACATTTTAAAGTTGTTTATCACAAAAAAAAATTGTTTTGCAGTTTTAACTGGCAGTGGCAGTAATTAATGCTTAAAGTCACACCTGCTTTAAACAGATTGTGTGACGACACGCACATATAAAAGAAACATATTGCAGCATAAACAGAGACAAGCGGCAGAGTTACATGTTTTGTTCATTCTTAATGATTTTGCAGTTGTTTTAAGGCCGGTCTGTGTCTTTGGTTTGTATCACATTTTACTCTAAGGTAGAGATGTAAATGCTTTAAAATGTAATATCGGAAATTATCGGTATCGGTTTCAACCTCCCGATTTTCCCGGGAGACTCACGAATTTCAGTGCCCCTCCCGAAAATCTCCCGGGGCAACCATTCTCCCGATTTCCACCCGGACAACATTATTGGGGGCGTGCCTTAAAGGCACTGCCTTTAGCGTCCCTTACAACCTGTCGTCACATCCGCTTTTCCTCCATACAAACAACGTGCCGGCCCAGTCACATAATACAGGTAAAAGCCAGTAAATTAGAATATTTTGAAAAACTTGATTTATTTCAGTAATTGCATTCAAAAGGTGTAACTTGTACATTATATTTATTCATTGCACACAGACTGATGCATTCAAATGTTTATTTCATTTAATGTTGATGATTTGAAGTGGCAACAAATGAAAATCCAAAATTCCGTGTGTCACAAAATTAGAATATTACTTAAGGCTAATACAAAAAAGGGATTTTTAGAAATGTTGGCCAACTGAAAAGTATGAAAATGAAAAATATGAGCATGTACAATACTCAATACTTGGTTGGAGCTCCTTTTGCCTCAATTACTGCGTTAATGCGGCGTGGCATGGAGTCGATGAGTTTCTGGCACTGCTCAGGTGTTATGAGAGCCCAGGTTGCTCTGATAGTGGCCTTCAACTCTTCTGTGTTTTTGGGTCTGGCATTCTGCATCTTCCTTTTCACAATACCCCACAGATTTTCTATGGGGCTAAGGTCAGGGGAGTTGGCGGGCCAATTTAGAACAGAAATACCATGGTCCGTAAACCAGGCACGGGTAGATTTTGCGCTGTGTGCAGGCGCCAAGTCCTGTTGGAACTTGAAATCTCCATCTCCATAGAGCAGGTGAGCAGCAGGAAGCATGAAGTGCTCTAAAACTTGCTGGTAGACGGCTGCGTTGACCCTGGATCTCAGGAAACAGAGTGGACCGACACCAGCAGATGACATGGCACCCCAAACCATCACCCAACCATGCAAATTTTGCATTTCCTTTGGAAATCGAGGTCCCAGAGTCTGGAGGAAGACAGGAGAGGCACAGGATCCATGTTGCCTGAAGTCTAGTGTAAAGTTTCCACCATCAGTGATGGTTTGGGGTGCCATGTCATCTGCTGGTGTCGGTCCACTCTGTTTCCTGAGATCCAGGGTCAACGCAGCCGTCTACCAGCAAGTTTTATGGCACTTCATGCTTCCTGCTGCTGACCTGCTCTATGGAGATGGAGATTTCAAGTTCCAACAGGACTTGGCGCCTGCACACAGCGCAAAATCTACCCGTGCCTGGTTTACGGACCATGGTATTTCTGTTCTAAATTGGCCCGCCAACTCCCCTGACCTTAGCCCCATAGAAAATCTGTGGGGTATTGTGAAAAGGAAGATGCAGAATGCCAGACCCAAAAACGTAGAAGAGTTGAAGGCCACTATCAGAGCAACCTGGGCTCTCATAACACCTGAGCAGTGCCAGAAACTCATCGACTCCATGCCACGCCGCATTAACGCAGTAATTGAGGCAAAAGGAGCTCCAACCAAGTATTGAGTATTGTACATGCTCATATTTTTCATTTTCATACTTTTCAGTTGGCCAACATTTCTAAAAATCCCTTTTTTGTATTAGCCTTAAGTAATATTCTAATTTTGTGACACACGGAATTTTGGATTTTCATTTGTTGCCACTTCAAATCATCAAAATTAAATGAAATAAACATTTGAATGCATCAGTCTGTGTGCAATGAATAAGTATAATGTACAAGTTACACCTTTTGAATGCAATTACTGAAATAAATCAAGTTTTTCAAAATATTCTAATTTACTGGCTTTTACCTGTATATGCGGCTTTTAAACACACATAAGTGAATGCAAGGCATACTTGATCAACAGCCATACAGGTCACACAGAGGGTGGCCGTATAAACAACTTTAACCCTGTTTCAAATATGCGCCACACTGTGAATCCACACCAAACAAGAATGACAAACACATTTCGGGAGAACATCCGCATCGTAACACAACATAAACACAACAGAACAAATACCCAGAAGCCCTTGCAGCACTAACTCTTCCGGGACGCTATAATATACACCCCCCACTACTACCAAACCCCGCCCCCCAACCCCAAATTCGGAGGTCTCAAAGTTGGCAAGCATGCTCTAGTATACTCTGGACTAAAGCTGTGTGTTTTTGTAGCTGTTGTTTTGAGGCATGTTTAAAAAGAATAAAAAATAATGCACTTTGTGAAAGTCAAAGTATAGTATTTCCCATAGTTGTAGTGGGTATTAGGATTATCTCAGGGAGAGCATGTCCCAAAAATTAGGTATAATAATGTGTTAATTCCACGACTGTATATATCGGTATCGGTTGACATCGGAATCGGTAATTAAGAGTTGGACAATATCGGATATCGGCAAAAAAGCCATTATCTAAGGCCGTTGTCGAGAAAATCAATAATAAAACTAATTTGTCGATAATAGTCTGTGGCGTGTCCGCAAACACCAGCTAGCAGCAGAAAGAGAAAAATGGCTGCGGCCAGTACAACAGTGCGAGCAAAAATCAGAATCAGAATCAGAAGGGGTGAGAAAAAAAAATTCAGTCCAAGCCTGGGCCCCTGGAGAGGGGGTCCAGACTGAGGCCAAGGAAAAGAAATCTCATAGCCATAGCACACGTAAACATGTGTGCAAGAGGGAAACAGCAAAGAACACAAAGGACATTACAGACATTAAAAGAGCAGAGCTGATGCAACCAGCCATTTCTACACACAGCCACAAAAGTAAAACCACAACAACAAAAAACTACACACTGTGGTGGCCTCTGCGGTGTTCCACGCCATCGCCTGCTGGGGCAGGGGCATACTTGCCAACATTGAGACCTCCAATTTCAGGAGGTGGGGGTGGGGTCGGGGGTCGGGGGCGGGGGCGTGGTTGGGGGCGTGGTTAAGAGGGGTGGAGTATATTTACAGCTAAAATTCACCAAGTCAAGTATTTCATATATATATATATATATATATATATATATATATATACAGGTAAAAGCCAGTAAATTAGAATATTTTGAAAAACTTGAATTATTTCAGTAATTGCATTCAAAAGGTGTAACTTGTACATTATATTTATTCATTGCACACAGACTGATGCATTCAAATGTTTATTTCATTTAATTTTGATGATTTGAAGTGGCAACAAATGAAAATCCAAAATTCCGTGTGTCACAAAATTAGAATATTACTTAAGGCTAATACAAAAAAGGGATTTTTAGAAATGTTGGCCAACTGAAAAGTATGAAAATGAAAAATATGAGCATGTACAATACTCAATACTTGGTTGGAGCTCCTTTTGCCTCAATTACTGCGTTAATGCGGCGTGGCATGGAGTCGATGAGTTTCTGGCACTGCTCAGGTGTTATGAGAGCCCAGGTTGCTCTGATAGTGGCCTTCAACTCTTCTGCGTTTTTGGGTCTGGCATTCTGCATCTTCCTTTTCACAATACCCCACAGATTTTCTATGGGGCTAAGGTCAGGGGAGTTGGCGGGCCAATTTAGAACAGAAATACCATGGTCCGTAAACCAGGCACGGGTAGATTTTGCGCTGTGTGCAGGCGCCAAGTCCTGTTGGAACTTGAAATCTCCATCTCCATAGAGCAGGTCAGCAGCAGGAAGCATGAAGTGCTCTAAAACTTGCTGGTAGACGGCTGCGTTGACCCTGGATCTCAGGAAACAGAGTGGACCGACACCAGCAGATGACATGGCACCCCAAACCATCACTGATGGTTTGGTTTGCATTTCCTTTGGAAATCGAGGTCCCAGAGTCTGGAGGAAGACAGGAGAGGCACAGGATCCACGTTGCCTGAAGTCTAGTGTAAAGTTTCCACCATCAGTGATGGTTTGGGGTGCCATGTCATCTGCTGGTGTCGGTCCACTCTGTTTCCTGAGATCCAGGGTCAACGCAGCCGTCTACCAGCAAGTTTTAGAGCACTTCATGCTTCCTGCTGCTGACCTGCTCTATGGAGATGGAGATTTCAAGTTCCAACAGGACTTGGCGCCTGCACACAGCGCAAAATCTACCCGTGCCTGGTTTACGGACCATGGTATTTCTGTTCTAAATTGGCCCGCCAACTCCCCTGACCTTAGCCCCATAGAAAATCTGTGGGGTATTGTGAAAAGGAAGATGCAGAATGCCAGACCCAAAAACGCAGAAGAGTTGAAGGCCACTATCAGAGCAACCTGGGCTCTCATAACACCTGAGCAGTGCCAGAAACTCATCGACTCCATGCCACGCCGCATTAACGCAGTAATTGAGGCAAAAGGAGCTCCAACCAAGTATTGAGTATTGTACATGCTCATATTTTTCATTTTCATACTTTTCAGTTGGCCAACATTTCTAAAAAATCCCTTTTTTGTATTAGCCTTAAGTAATATTCTAATTTTGTGACACACGGAATTTTGGATTTTCATTTGTTGCCACTTCAAATCATCAAAATTAAATGAAATAAACATTTGAATGCATCAGTCTGTGTGCAATGAATAAATATAATGTACAAGTTACACCTTTTGAATGCAATTACTGAAATAAATCAAGTTTTTCAAAATATTCTAATTTACTGGCTTTTACCTGTATGTATATATATATATATATATATATATCCCCGCGACCCCGAAGGGAATAAACGGTAGAAAATGGATGGATGGATACGTATATATAGATATATAAGAAATACTTGACTTTCAGTGAATTCTAGCTATAAATATATATTTATTTTATTATTATTATATATATATATATATATATATATATATATATATATAAATATATATATATATATATATATATATATATATATATATATATATATATATATATATATATATATATATATATATAAATAAAAGAAATACTTGAATTTCAGTGTTCATTTATTTACACACATAACACTCATCTGCTCATTGTTGAGTTAAGGGTTGAATTGTCCATCCTTGTTCTATTCTCTGTCACTATTTTTCTAACCATGCTGAACACCCTCTCTGATGATGCATTGCTGTGTGGCACGCAAAAAAATGCTTTCACCAAATGCACTAGATGGCAGTATTGTCCTGTTTAAGAGTGTCACAACATTGCTGTTTACGGCAGACGAACTGCTTTACGGTCGACGAAAACATGACTGCTGTAGTTGTGTGTTGTTGCCGCGCTGGGAGGACGTTAATGAAACTGCCTAACAATAAACCCACATAAGAAACCAAGAACTCGCCTTCGATCATTCTACAGTTATAATGATTGGGCAGGCACGTTGTTTATATTGTGGGAAAGCGGACTCAGGTCCGCATGGAGCTGGAGGGGGCGCCTGAATTTCGGAAGATTTTCAGGAGAAAATTTGTACCGGGAGGTTTTCGGGAGAGGCGCTGAATTTCGGGAGTCTCCCGGAAAATCCGGGAGGGTTGGCAAGTATGGGTAGGGGGATTATAGCCAGAGACAGGAGCAGGCCCAACAAAGCAACCAAGAGAGCCGACTCCACCCTCGGCCGCCCACCAACTCTCGGCCAGTGTCCAGTCCGCATGGATGAGCGGGGATACGTCTAAGGAGACCGAGGTGTCTGATACCTGCTCATTCAGCCAAGACACTGTGAAGCTTGTCCGTCCCGGCGCTCAGCGCTAGCTCCGCAGCCCTGTCTCTGCATCTCCTCCAGTTTCTCCAAACGGACTCTGGTGTGGCAGAGACCCGGCAGCTGGTCTCCATGGCCAAAAGGCTCCCAGGAGGCAGATCCAGAAGTTTACAACAAAAAAACCCGCAGAAGTCACGAAAGTTCCACCTCTTGTCACACAGTCCCTTAGGGTACCGAACCAAACCCACATGAAAACAAGAGGGAAACATCAGGAACACAAAAGGATGACACAAGAGCACAGAGCTCCTGCTACCAGCAGCCACTACAGCGGTGCCATCTTGGGAAAAGTGAAAAAACATCAAAAGTATGAAAACACTTTACCCTAAACATGTCGAAGACACAAATAACTTTCCCAATTTGCAAAGCAGACCTTACTTTTCATGTCAGGAGGCATGTCGAACATCTCGAGGATGCGGTCTCAGACTCTCCCTTGATAGTTCAATATTGTGTAAAAAAAATAGCTTTGACTATCGTTTTAACTAGAGATGTCCGATAATATCGGACATATAAATAGATAAATGCGTTAAAATATAATATCGGAAATGATCGGTATCGTTTTTTTTTATTATCGGTACCGTTTTTTTTTATTTTTATTTTTTTTGTTTTTTTTTATTAAATCAACATAAAAAACACAAGATACACTTACAATTAGTGCACCAACCCCAAAAACCTCCCTCCCCCATTTACACTCATTCACACAAAAGGGTTGTTTCTTTCTGTTATTAATATTCTGGTTCCTACATTATATATCAATATATATCAATACAGTCTGCAAGGGATACAGTCCGTAAGCACACATGATTGTGCGTGCTGCTGGTCCACTAATAGTACTAACCTTTAACAGTTAATTTTACTCATTTTCATTAATTACTAGTTTCTATGTAACTGTTTTTATATTGTTTTACTTTATTTTTTATTCGAGAATTTTTTTTTAAATGTATTTATCTTATTTTATTGTATTATTTTTTTTAAAAAGGACCTTATCTTCACCATACCTGGTTGTCCAAATTAGGCATAATAATGTGTTAATTCCACGACGGTATATATCGGTATCGGTTGATATTGGTATCGGTTGATATCGGCATCGGTAATTAAAGAGTTGGACAATATCGGAATATCGGATATTGGCAAAAAACCATTATCGGACATCCCTATATATATATATATATATATATATATATATATATATATATATATATATATATATATATATATATATATATATATATATATATATATATATATATATAGTATATATAGTTTTTATATTGTTTTACTTTCTTTTTTATTCAAGAAAATGTTTTTAATTTATTTATCTTATTTATTTTATTTTTTTTTTAAAGTACCTTATCTTCACCATACCTGGTTGTCCAAATTAAGCATAATAATGTGTTGATTCCACGACTGCATATATCGATATCGGTTGATATCGGTATCGGTAATTAAAGAGTTGGACAATATCGGAATATCGGATATCGGCAAAAAGCCATTATCGGACATCCATAGTTTTAACCAAATTTCACCAGTGAAACGTGGTCTATCTACCTGTGTGTAGGTTTATAGAATTAAGACCATTATAGCTGTTGTATGTCACAGTTAGGTAGAAGCTTAGAGGGGGCTCGCGTTTGATCATTGTGACCCGCCCTCTTCCTAGTTCAAACCTTCAGGATACGCACACGCACGCTGAAAAAGAAAAGTGCAAAAGTGATGTTTGGAGTGATTGATGGTCTTGCTAATCCAGGCCTGGGCAATTATTTTGACTCAGGGGCCACATATAGAGAAAAAAATGTGTCTGGGGGCCAGTGTATCTATTTTAGGAACACTAATACAAAACCTCACAATAATGTCTGATTGAATGCTAAAAACGTTATGACAGACCGCCTTAAAAAACGTAATGGAATTTTACATTTTTCTATGAACGATAAAACACTGAATATTGACAAAATATGAACGCCACACCCCCTTTCGATCGACATATTTTACAATCAAGTGAAACGCAACAAAAATGCAACAAACAGTGAAATATGAACGCAAAGGGTACAAAATAAAACCACCTACAATCTGATACATCACTAAGCTTTAGAACTGTGTTATGAAAACCTCCTTCCGCGTCTGTGGAAACACTTCCCGCCCACACTGCTTGGTGCCTCGTCTGAGCTGCTGTAACGTAGATTACCATAGTAACTAATTAAATGACCATAGTAACTAATTAGGTTACCATAGTAACTAATTAGATTACCATAGTAACTAGTATATCATCCATAAGCGCAGATTCCAACCATTGAAATACTTAGTATAGTTGAAGACTTATGGTCATTAGAAAACATGACTGCACATCATAATGGCAGCTAGTTTCCATCTTAAAGATCTAAAAAAATGATTTGGGAATGTCCGGCGGGCCAGATTGAAAAGCTCAACGGGCCGCATTGAAAAGCTCAACGGGCCGCATGTGGCCCCCGGGCATTAATTTGCCCAGGTCTGTGCTAATCTGTTTAAACTCTGTACGGTGGCCATTGCATCCAACTTTTAATCAGTTGTGGGGGTTAGCACTTGGACACGGAAAATAAAAGCCAATCAATGCCAACATTTCATTCAGTCCTTGCGAAAATGTTTTACAAAGTTAAACTTCTAATTGTGACAAATATGCACGTTTATTTTTAAAATGTGTTCTTTGAAACCACTAATGGCAAAATAATCTAGCTGGTGGTGTTCATGGCATAAATTTTGGTTTGAAAAATGTAACTTAGTATCTAATTGCAAATTATATTGGTACCTCAAGTTAAGAGTGACCCAACTAACGAATGTTTTGAGATAAGAGCTGTCTCTCGGCTAATTGTTATGCGTTAAGGTGCGAGCAAAAATTTTAATTACAAAACCCAAAACCAGTGAAGTTGGCACGTTGTGTAAATGGTGAATAAAAACAGAATACAATGATTTGCAAATCAATTGCATGAACTGCAAAGACAAGATATTTAATGTTCGAACTAAGAAACTTTTTTTTTTTGCAAATAATCATGAACTTAGAATTTAATGGCAGCAACACATTGCAAAAAAGTTGGCACAGGGGTATTTTTACCACTGTGTTATATGGCCTTTCCTTTTAACAACAGTCAGTAAACGTTTGGGAACTGAGAAGACACATTTTTGAAGCTTTTCAGGTGGAATTATTTCCCATTCTTGCTTGATATACGGTTTAAAATGTTCAACAGTCTCCGTTGTGGTATTTTACGCTTCATAATGCGCCACACATTTTCAATGGGAGACAGATCCTGACTACAGGCAGGCCAGTCTAGTACCCACACTCTTTTACTACAAAGCCCCGCTGTTGTAACACATGCAGAATGTGGCTTGGCATTGTCTTGTTGAAATAAGCAGGGGCGTCCATGATAACGTTGCTTGGATGGCAGTATATGTTGCTCCAAAACCTGTATGTACCTTTCAGCATTAATGGTGCCTTCACAGATGTGTCAGTTACCCATGCCTTGGGCACTAACACACCCCCATACCATCACAGATGCTGGCTTTTCAACTTTGCGCCCAGAACAGTCCGATGGTTATTTTCCTCTTTGGTTTCCAAAAACAAAAAAAAAACATCCGTCGTTATGTCTTTCATAACGAATGTGAACAATATGCAAAATTCAGAAAAAAGTGCAGTTCCCCTTTAAGAGCTCTGTAACAAAACCAATTAAAATAGTAAGTTGAGGTACTATTTATTGTATTTGAGTTGAAAATTATTTTAGTCCTATTAGTTTTGCAGTTCTATATAAATAAGTAAACTATCAGTATTTTTCATTTTTTTGCCAGCCAAATTGTCACGGCCAGGGCGCATTCCAATTCGCCCTCATCTGTGCGCTCTGCTGGTGGCGCCTCCAAGAGCGCACCTCGGGACACGCCCACGACCGCTCACCTCCTGCACGCGTCACTCCGGCTGCGGCAAGCAGCTGCAAGCAATCAGCAATCCACACACCTGTCGTTGATGAGCTCTCCTGCCTTCAAAAGCCTGCTCAACCTGCTATCCGGGGCCAGAACGTAATCATCTGTTCCTGTTCCACCTCCGTTCCCGTGTTGACGTGCTGTGCGTCTCATCATTTCTTGTCACCCCTTGCTTCCCGGACTGCCTCTTGGATCTCGACCTCCCGCTTGGACACGGACCTCTGACGCCTCGCTATTCGCACTGACTCCCTGCCTGCTCACGGACATACGAGCCTGCCCAACCCCTTTTGGACTTGCCTCTGGTTCAACACTACCGGTAACACTCAGCAGTTAATCCATACACATAGTCGCACGCAAATACACACTTTTGGATTTGGTCACACTTCATACCATTGTTAATTAATAATATTGTTTGTTATTATACATATATATATATATATATATATATATATATATATATATATATATATATATATATATATGTATATATATATGTATGTATGTATGTATATATATATATATATATATATATGTATGTATATATATATATATAGGGATGTCCGAAATTGGCTTTTGGCCGATATCCGATATTCCGATATTGTCCAACTCTTTAATTACCGATATCGATATCAACCGATACCGATATCAACCGACACCGATATCAACCGATACCGATATATACAGTCGTGGAATTAACACATTATTATGCCTAATTTGGACAACCAGGTATGGTGAAGATGAGGTCCTTTTTAAAAAAAATCATAAAATAAAATAAGATAAATAAATAAATAAAAAATTATTGAATAAAAAAGAAAGTAAAACAATATAAAAACAGTTACATAGAAACTAGTAATTAATGAAAATTAGTAAAATTAACTGTTAAAGGTTAGTACTATTAGTGGACCAGCACTAATCATGTGTGCTTACGGACTGTATCCCTTGCAGACTGTATTGATATATATTGATATATAATGTAGGAACCAGAATATTAATAACAGAAAAAAACAACCCTTTTGTGTGAATGAGTGTAAATGGGGGAGGGAGTTTTTTGGGTTGGTGCACTAATTGTAAGTGTATCTTGTGTTTTTTTATGTTGATTTAATATTTTTTTTAAAAACGATATCGATAATAAAAAAAACGATACCGAGAATATTACATCTTAAAGCATTTATCGGCCAATAATATCGGCAGGCCGATATTATCGGACATCTATATATATATATATATATATATATATATATATATATATTGTAATATTCCCAGGAACGTAGGCTCATAGACTTATTCGTTTGTCTTGTCTTTATTATATAAGATGCAATGTAACCACACAACAGCTCCAATGTGCGTCTCCCCTCTTTCCCGGCAAAACTCGAACTAACACGTCCTGTCAACAACGTCACTTCCCTAACTTCCCCGGAAGTCCCGCCCCCCAGCCAAAGCCATTGGCTAACACCCCGTAGCCAGCCGCTACATCACCCCCCCCTTACAAAAAGTCCTCGCCCTCGAGGACTGACCCGTAAGGCAACATTTGGCAACACCATAGCAGCATGTAAATCAGAGCAACCCATTAGCGCAAACACAACAGTGTAAACAAACATAACCCTTACATCACACAAAAGCAGGTTCACAAACTCCTCCACCCCCTTCCCTTATTGTCCTTCAGTCTAAGGACACCACAAAGTCTTGCAAGCGGTCCGGAGG
The DNA here is from genome assembly GCF_033978685.3 of Nerophis lumbriciformis. NCBI lineage: Eukaryota > Metazoa > Chordata > Actinopteri > Syngnathiformes > Syngnathidae > Nerophis > Nerophis lumbriciformis. The sequence continues at coordinate 2,274,357 of NC_084577.2, forward strand.
CCTCTTCTGCCGCCTCGGCCGCTCTCTTCCATCCCCCAGCAGTGGAACAGCTGGGTCGGGTCTGCCAGTCCTCGGGTGGGAGCTGCAGGGGGCGGGGGATGAGGGGAGTGGGGAAATTGGTTCCCCCTGGGGCGTAAGCGGGGTATTGGTAAAGGGCTGGGCGGGCAAGGGAGAGGTCACCTGTGTATCCGAGGCAGGGGAAGGGGGACCCCTCCCAGTAGGGGGCGAGTCTGTCTCTGTGGAGGGCCACCTTCCTTCCCCGGGGGGGCAGCTGGACACGATACACAACCTCTCCCAGCTTCTGGAGTATCTTACAGGGTCCTGTCCATTTGCTGTCCAGCTTGGGACTGCGGCCCTTCTTCCGAATCGGGTTGTAGACCCAGACCAACTCGCCTGGCGCGAAGTCCCTCCCTCGGGTCGTCACGTCATAGTAGCGTTTTTGTTTTACACCAGCTTCCTGCAGCTGCTCCCGAGCGAAACTGTGGGCTGAGTCCAGCCGGTCTTGTAGTTTCCTGGCGTACTCTGGCCCTGCAGCGAAGGCCGGGGCATCCGGTGGGCGGCCAAAGGCCAGCTCTGCTGGTGTGCGCATCTCTCTCCCTAGCATGAGAAGTGCCGGTGTGCACCCCGTGGATTCCTGGACAGCAGAGCGACACGCCATCAGCACCAGTGGTAGGTGTTGGTCCCAGTCACGCTGGTGGCGGGAGGTGACAATGGCGAGCTGGTCTCCCAGGTTGCGGTGGAACCGCTCCACTAACCCATCACTCTCAGGGTGCAATGGGGTAGTGTGGGTTTTGTGAATGCCCAGGCGCTCGCACAAGGCCGCGAACACCCGGGACTCAAAGTTTGTGCCTCGGTCACTGTGCAAAGACGCCATGACGCCAAATCGACCTGTCATGCCCTTCACCAGGGCATCGGCAATGGTCTCTGCCTCCTGGTTGGGAATGGCGTATGCCTCAGGCTACTTGGTGAAATAGTCTATGGCGGAAAGGACGTAGCGGTTACCCTTGTCAGACCGTGGGTACTGCCCTGTAACGTCAATCCCCACCCTGTCCATGGGGCACCCCATTGGGAACCGTTGGAGCGGTGCCTGTGAGCGCCCAGTGGGGCCTTTGCGGGCAACGCAGGGGTCACAACGGCGGCAGAAGTCTTCAACATCTCTCTTCTGCCGACCCCAATAAAACCCCTGTCGCAGCCGCTTAAGTGTTTTGGCGACCCCGAAATGTCCAGACCCACCTCCCCCATGCACTGCCTTAAGCACCGCCCCTTGCAGTCCCTTTGGCACCACCACCTGCCATTGTTCTGCCCCCGTGGCCGCGGCCTTAAATGCCCGCTGCAGCACACCTTGGGACACCCGCAGTGAGTCAAACATGGCCCACAGCCCCTTGGTAGCCTTGGAGAACGGTACCACCGCCTCCCAAGGTGGGCGCTGCCGAGCCTCCACCCACTGCAAGACAGGCTGAAGGTCTGTGTCCTCCTCCTGCGCGTGCCTCCAATCAGCATTCGTTACAGTCTGTAGTTCCCTGCAGACAACGTTATCAGCCTGACTGACGGCCGCACACTCGGCGCCCTCTGCCCGCCGCTCTTGTTCCCGAGCTTCCCTGCGCTCGCAGTAACGACATCCATCTGCTGCACACGGCAGGCAAGAGAGCGCGTCCGCGTTGGAGTGGCGAGTACCTGGCCGATGTTCTATTTCAAAGTGGTATCCTTGTAGCTCTTCCAACCACCTGGCGACCTGCCCCTCCGGCTCCCGGAAAGTCATTAGCCACTGGAGGGCAGAGTGGTCAGTCCTAATCACAAAGGGGAGGCCACACAGGTAATATTTAAAGTGTCTGATAGAGAGCACCACTGCCAGGAGTTCTCGGCGGGTGACACAGTAATTCCGTTCCGACTTTGTGAGTTTCTGGCTGAAGTAGGCCACCACCCTCTCCCCTTCCTGCCACGGCTGTGCAAGTGCCCCCCCAACCCCCACTCCGCTGGCATCAGTGTCCAGTAAGAAGGGCAGGGTGAGGTCAGGTGGGGAAAGTACCGGGGCCTCACACAGGGCCCGTTTCAGCCCCCAGAATGCCTCCTGGCACCCTTCGGACCATACAAAGTCTTTGCTTTTTTCCAGCAATCGATATAGGGGTGCGGCGATTGTAGCAAAACCCCGCACGTGCCTCCGATAGTAAGAGGCAAGCCCGATGAAGCTCTTCAGCTGTCCTTGGTCCCGAGGGACAGGCCAGTCTCTCACAGCCCGCACCTTCTCGCCCATGGCGCCGATGCCATCGGCACCCAGCTCATGTCCCAAGAAGGTTACCTCTCGCCGCATGAAACTGCATTTGTCAGGGTGCAGTTTAAGGCCCGCTGCTCGAATCCTCTCCAGGACTCGACCCAGGGACCCGAGGGCTGCTTCAAAAGAACGCCCATGTACCAGGATGTCGTCCAGGTATACCAGGCACTCTTGGCGGGGTATACCAGCCAGCACTTTGTCCATAAGCCGGGCAAAAGTGGCGGGGGCATTGCAGAGTCCAAAACTAAGGACTTTGAATTGCCACAAACCCCGGCCGGTACAGAAGGCGGATTTAGGGCGAGATTCAGGAGAAAGGGCTACTTGATAATATCCGCTTTTAAGGTCCAGAGTGGTGAACCACGAGGAGCCGGAAACTAGGTCCAGGGACTCATCAATACGGGGGAGGGGGTAAGAGTCCTTTGTGGTCACTTCGTTCAGCCGTCTGTAATCCACACAGAATCGCCAATCACCAGCCTTCTTTTTCGCGACCATGACCACAGGTGCCGCCCAGGGGCTCTCAGACGGCTCAATAAAGTCGGCCCGCAGCAGGTCATCTACGGCCTTGTCACATACCTGCTGTCGAGCGAGGGGAATGCGGCGCGCGTGGCACTTGATGGGCCGCGCCAAGCCAGTGTCTATGACATGCTCTGCCAAGTGGGTTCTTCCCACTTCACTCTCATTCATTGCAAAGCTGCCCTGGAATTCCATCAGCAGCTGTTTCAGCTGCTCCTGTTGCTGTTTCTCCAAGTCCCCATACTCCTCCCTCCACAACCCTACCCCCATGACCGGGGGTGATGGCTGCGGGTGGGGGGCCGTGGGTAGGGATGCCCAGGGCTGGCATCCCCGGGTAATACACAGCTCTGTCTCCCCCCTCATTGGCTGAAGGGAGACAGGGAGAGGGCAGGGGTAGTAACTAGGTGTGGTGTGAGGCAACAAGACTGTAGAGGCATGCGGTGAAACGGGCAGGGTCCCGGAAACTAGGGTACCCATGGCAACTGTAGGGCCCCCCGGGAAGTTAAGTGTACCCCTCCCCATGTCTAGCAGGCACCCAGTGACTTGGAGGAAGTCCAGCCCTAAGATGCAGCAGTCTTACACGTCTGCCACCCAAACTAGATGGCGAACTAGCTTTCCCCCCACGCACAACAACAGGAACCCCTTCCCCCACCATAGGAGCTAGCTGGCCCGTGACTGTGCGTAGCTGTACTGCTGTGGGCTCAAGTGGTGTACTGCTGGGCAGAACGTCCGGTCTTACCAGCGTTACCGATGACCCCGTGTCCACCAGGCCCACGGTAGGCACCCCCTGGACAGATACAGCGACATGGCAGGAGCCCCCACCTTTGGCCCCCCCGTGTCCAGCCCACCGCCATAGGTGTCACACTGCTGTCATCTACTTCTGGGGGGGATGGAGCCCCTCCCCCCTGGCTGTGCTGATGGGCTCCCTCCCCTGCTTGACGAGCCTGGGCTGGCGAGTCAGGGTCCGCGGTGGACGTAGGGGCCCGCATACCCCTGACTATGCGGGCCCGGCGCCGTTTCCCGGCTCACGACGAGTGGCAGGGCACTCCCTGCGAAAGTGTCCAGGTTGGCCACATCCCCAGCAGACCTGCATGGGGCGCGGGCCACGTTGACTTTGCAGAGTCACCGACCTCAGTAGTTCGGTAATTTCTGTCGCCCAAGCCGGAGCCCCGTCGCTAGACGTGTGTGACGATGCCGCCCTCACTAGATGGGGTTTCATTTCCAGATTCCCCGGCTGCAGCTGCACTCCCCAGCATCTCCCTCTCAACAGCAGCTTCCAGTGCCTCCTGCAGGGACCTCGGGTGCTGAAGCTGCACCTGCACGCGCAGGTCAGGAGGAGTAATGGCTCCAACAAACAGGTCAGTTGCGAGCTCATTCCGTGCATCAGCAGGCAGGTGACCATATGCACGGCGCACCTGGCCCTCAGTGTCATTAGCGAGCCCCCGGAGAGGCTCGCCAGGCTTCCTGCACCTCCCTCTCAGTTCAGTTTTTAAAAGCGCTGGCTGAGACCATCTCCCAAACCTCCTCTTGAGTGCCCCCACCAGGGCTGCGTAGCACCGCTGTTGTTCAGAATCCAGCAGCAGGAGGCACGAAAGAGCCTCTCCCTCCAGACACAAAGCCAATTGCAACGCTTTGTCCCTTGCTTCCCACCTTCTAGCGTCCGCCAAAAGTTCAAATTGAGCATGGAACGCCTCCCAATCTGATCCACCGGCAAATTTTGGCGTCTTCACTGAGGCAGCAGACGGTGGGGGGGGGGGGGGGCGCGCCGTGCGGGGAAGCTGCGGGCGGCGGCGGCAGCGGCGACATCTTTACATCCCCACGGGACGACGAGCCGCTCGTGTGCGAGCAGGAGGGCGGCTGTTCGACGGTCACCTGCTCCAAAACAGCGTCATCCCGCTCCACTCTAAACTTATGCTCACCGTAGCTAAACATGCTAAACGCTTGCGGTCCTAGCTAACTCACAGACTGAAGCTAACTGGCTAATGCGCGGTACGCAACGTGTCCTTACCGCGACAAAGTCTCTTTCGAAAAACGCCGGTTTTACTTCTGACACCAGTATAATATTCCCAGGAACGTAGGCTCATAGACCTATTCGTTTGTCTTGTCTTTATTATATAAGATGCAATGTAACCACACAACAGCTCCAATGTGCGTCTCCCTTCTTTCCCCGCAAAACTCAAACTAACACTTCTTGTCAACAACGTCACTTCCCTAACTTCCCCGGAAGTCCCGCCCCCCAGCCAAAGCCATTGGCTAACACCCCGTAGCCAGCCGCTACAATATATATATATATATATATATATATATATATATATATATATATATATATATATATATATATATATATATATATATATATATATATATATCATAGAGCAACTACGCTTCCTTGTGGTCTGTGCCGTCCAACTCCCCTAGTAAACACAACACAAATAAGCATAACCCGATCCTCAGTCGACTCATCACTCAAATATTCTAGGGTTAGTTGACTATCAAAATATATTTACATTTGAACTGAAACAGACATTTTCAAATTAAATCTCAAATATTTGTATTTCTAAATGACAGCCATTCAGTCTCACTTCTAATATAAATGTTCCTTATCTTTGTTTGTCCAGGTAGGATAAACTCACCCTGAACAGTCTGCTTTCTTAGAGCAATTTACTTCTGTTGACAGCATTATTAGAGCTTTCCACTCATTTGCATAAGTAATCAGCCCATTGGTTTCAGAACTCACTCAGATTTAGGATGGCAGTAACTAATTGGAATGCAGTAAATTGCACTTATTTGAGCGCCACTTCTCAACTTTTTCCACTTTGAGCGGCACTAATGAAGTGAGCTCCATGAAGCTGGGGAGAGATTACGGTTTTGTTTCCCTGGCAGCGTACGAAACATATGAAGCAGGTTAATTGCCTTGGCCTGGCTGGTAATAGCCGAGATGTTGTCTGGAGCATTATAAGCCCAAATCCGCGACTCTTCCATAACTGCTGACTTTTGCAGAAGCATTTTCCCTCAGCTGCTCAATGAGAGTGGAAGCCGGTGAGAGTGGCAGATAGATGGCTCACTGTGCTTTTAACAATGATCTATGTACCGATGAATAGGCACAATAATGCATTTGTCCATAGTCATAATAACTTGCACTCATCATTACTACGCACAGTCCTGCAGGTCACTGTTAATTCATTTTCAACAAGCTGTATGAACACACACACACACACATTACATATTGTGGCTCTGTGGGTGCCAGGGAGTCCTGCTGGTTCAGAAATGGAAATTTTAATGAAGTGTGCACACTGGAGGATGTCCCATCACCCTTCCTGCAGCGACACAATGCCACTTTCTTCACACCAGTTATAGAAATAGAAGCAAATACTGGTGTCAACCTCCCCTGCATTAACCTCCACTCTCCGCGTGTCCATAATCATACAATGAGAAGGTGTGAATAAACATTAATTTGACCTTATTTCTCTCAACACAGCTTCTCTTTTTCCTTTTGCCCCCTTATCTTATTTTTATCTTCATACTTGCCCTTTAACAAGGGAAATATGCTATGTTTTAATACAGCCTATTGTAATGTTAATGGAGAATTGCACTTTTTTTGGGAAATTTGCCTATCGTTCACAATCACGTCTTTCTTTTTTGGATTCTAAAGATGATTTAAAAAAATGCTTGAAAGATGGTGCTAATGGAAGTCATCATTGTAGCCTTCATAAGGCCTTTAAAACAACTTCGAAAACCCTCCATCAACGTTGTATATACACACTGCAAGTCTACCGCATTTTCCAGACCATAGGGTGCACTGGATTATAAGGCGCACTGCCGATGAATGGTCTATTTTTTAAAATCTTTTTTCATACATAAGGAGCACCGGATTATAGGGAGCATTTAAGGAGTCATAGTATTATTATTTTTTTCTAAATTGAAAACACTTCCTTATGGTCAACATCAGTGTTTTTCAACCACTGTGCCGTGTGAGATACAGTCTGGTGGGAGACTACCTAATTTCACATATTTGGGTTAAAAACATTTTTTGCAAACCAGTAATTATAGTCTGCAAATGATGTGTTGTTGTTGAGTGTCGGTGCTGTCTAGAGCTCGGCAGAGTAACCGTGTAATACTCTTCCATATCAGTAGGTGGCAGCCGGTAGCTAATTGCTTTGTAAAGGCAGGTAAAAAGGTGTCTTATGCTTAAAGGGGAACATTATCACCAGACCTATGTAAGCGTCAATATATACCTTGATGTTGCAGAAAAAAGACCATATATTTTTTTAACCGATTTCCGAACTCTAAATGGGTGAATTTTGGCGAATTAAATGCCTTTCTAATATTCGCTGTTGGAGCGATGACGTCACAACGTGGCGTCACATCGGGAAGCAATCCGCCATTTTCTCAAACACCGAGTCAAATCAGCTCTGTTATTTTCCGTTTTTTCGACTGTTTTCCGTACCTTGGAGACATCATGCCTCGTCGGTGTGTTGTCGGAGGGTGTAACAACACGAACAGGGACCAGTGGCCCAAAGATGCGAAAGTGGCAAGAAATTGGACGTTTGTTCCGCACACTTTACCGACGAAAGCTATGCTACGACAGAGATGGCAAGAATGTGTGGATATCCTGCGACACTCAAAGCAGATGCATTTCCAACGATAGAGTCAAAGAAATCTGCCGCCAGACCCCCATTGAATCTGCCGGAGTGTGTGAACAATTCAGGGACAAAGGACCTCGGTAGCACGGCAAGCAATGGCAGCAGTTTGTTCCCGCAGACGAGCGAGCTAAACCCCCTATGGACCCTAGTTTCCCTGGCCTGCTGACATCAACTCCAAAACTGGACAGATCAGCTTTCAGGAAAAGAGCGCGGATGAGGGTATGTCTACAGAATATATTAATTGATGAAAATTGGGCTGTCTGCACTCTCAAAGTGCATGTTGTTGCCAAATGTATTTCATATGCTGTAAACCTAGTTCAGAGTTGTTAGTTTCCTTTAATGCCAAACAAACACATACCAATCGTTGGTTAGAAGGCGATTGCTGAATTCGTCCTCGCTTTCTCCCGTGTCGCTGGCTGTCGTGTCGTTTTCGTCGGTTTCGCTTGCATACGGTTCAAACCGATATGGCTCAATAGCTTCAGTTTCTTCTTCAAATTCGTTTTCGCTACCTGCCTCCACACTACAACCATCCGTTTCAATACATTCGTAATCTGCTGAATCGCTTAAGCCGCTGAAATCCGAGTCTGAATCCGAGCTAATGTCGCTATAGCTTGCTGTTCTTTCCGCCATGTTTGTTTGTGTTGGCTTCACTATGTGACGTCACAGGAAAATGGACGGGTGTATATAACGATGGTTAAAATCAGGCACTTTGAAGCTTTTTTTAGGGATATTGCGTGATGGGTAAAATTTTGAAAAAAACTTCGAAAAATATAATAAGCCACTGGGAACGGATTTTTAATGGTTTTAACAATTCTGAAATTGTGATAACATTCCCCTTTAAACCAAAAATAAACAAAAGGTGAGTGCCGCTAAGAAAAGACATTGAAGCTTAGGGAAGGCTATGCAGAACGAAAGTAAAACTGAACTGGCTACAAAGTAAACAAAAACAGAATGCTGGATGACAGCAAAGACTTACTGTGGAGCAAAGACGCCGTCCACAATGTACATCCGAACATGACATGACTATCAACAATGTCCCCACAAAGAAGGATAAAAACAACTGAAATATTCTTGATTGCTAAAACAAAGTAGATGCGGGAAATATAAGACATGAAACTGCTACACGAAAATACCAAAAAAAGAGAAAAAGCCACCCAAATAGGAGCGCAAGACAAGAACTAAAACACCACACACAGGAAAACAGCAAGAAACTCCAAATAAGTCAGGGGGTGATGTGACAGATGGTGACAGTACACCTACTTTGAGACAAGAGCTATATTGATGCATGGTTGGTTATGGTTTAAAGTCATATCCAACAATTGCGACAACGACTCTTTACTGTCAACTGAGTTTATGATTTCTGCTGGTGGTGTGCCTCCGGATTTTTTCAACGCAAAAAATGTGCCTTGGCTCAAAAAAGGTTGAAAAACACTGGTCTACATAACATGTAATGGTGGTTCTGTGGTCAAAATGTTGCATAGATTCTGTTTTACAGATCATCTTCAAGCCGCTTTCTGACGGTCGCTTCCGGATGCGCCGTTTTGTGGGCGGTCTTATTTACGTGGCTCACCTCCGGCAGCGTCTTCTCCCCGTCATCTTTGTTGTAGCGGTGTAGCCATCCATCCATTCTCTACCGCTTATTCCCTTTGGGGTCGCGGGGGGCGCTAGAGCCTATCTCAGCTACAATCGGGCAGAAGGCGGGGTACACCGTGGACAAGTCGCCCCCTCATCACAGGGCCAACACAAATAGACAGACAACATTCACATTCACACACTAGGGCCAATTTAGTGTTGCCAATCAACCTATCCCCAGGTGCATGTCTTTGGAGGTGGGAGGAAGCCGAAGTACCCGGAGGGAACCCACGCAGTCACGGGAGAACATGCAAACTCCACACAGAAAGATCCCGAGCCTGGGATTGAACCCAAGACTATTCAGGACCTTCGTATTGTGAGGCAGACGCACTAACCCCTCTGCGGTGTAGCGTGCAAGGAAATCCATCCTCGTCTTTGAGCTCACGCCAGCGAGTGAAAGCTGGGGCAATGTTGATCCTGACTGTCCTTTTATCCAGATAAGCGCCGTATTTCTTTTTTTGTCTCCTCAGACAAAACTTTTCGTTTATTTGGTTGTTTTGGAGCTTCTGCCATGATAGCAGTAATTGCACATAGGCGTTCGTCTTCTTCTTCTTTTAGTAGGCGTCCGCATAGACTTCCATCTTTTTAACGAATGGGGATAGGAGTAGTGACATATGCCGTAAAGCAAGGCAACACATTTGTAGGTTTTGGTGTGGCAGGATCCTGCCACCCTCCTCAAAGTCACTAAGTGCCAGTAGAAGGGATACAGACCCCCTCAGGCCATGACAGAGGTGTCATTCAACTAGTTCAAAAGTGATGAAAGTATTTTATGAAGGCTGAAAAATTACTTAATGCTGCTTTAAATGTGTAATGTGATTTTAGAATTTTGTTTACATTGATTGTTTTCCATGGTTATGTTGACATTTCCTTTCCTTTCTGCCTTGATGGCTGAGGCGATTATAATCAGAGATGGTTACATTTGAAATACAAATGTTTACATTTCATGTGCTTATTTTCGATAGATCATAAAAAATATCACTATATCATCGATCGACCGATATGGAACACTTATATCGTGATACAGTTTTCAGCCATATCGCCAAGCCCTACTTGCAGACAAATTACAAGATGCCTTCTGTCTCTTCTCAATTAGCCAGTGGACTGCATCATGGTTTCTGAATTCCGCGTTTCCCAGTATTAGTATGATTTCATGGAAAAACAAAATGAATAATATATTTCATGTGCAATCTCCTCATTTCTGTGTGAGCAGCTGTTCATACATTTCTGCCTTGCTTGGCCTGGTCATGTATTTTCCTTAAAAATGGCCCACAAATGGAATAAACACGCCTGTTATGAAGCAATCACTCTGAGCATACTGTTAATGCTACATTTTCTGAGACTCCTTCTGTGCAAATGTCTTTGACTGGGGGAGAAAATCACTTCCGAATGATTAATCCTTGAACCAAATGTTCAGCTCCGTAGGTAATCCGTCAAGTATATTGTTCCAGATGTGTCTGGGGTCATCATCGTTTCTCATCCATTTCTCTGCTTTCATCTGGGATACACTGACTCTTGCCTTCTTTTTTAGCACCAGCTCTTTTGCTGCACACTGCTTGGATTGGCTTGCGATCAGCTGATACCACTAAGTCAATTGGGGAAGGCGTAAACTCTGACTTTTGAATTCCTACTCATCATTAATTCAGCTGCAGTGGTACCTCAGTTTTCACTAGTAATCTGTTCCAAAAGGTCAGGTAAAAAACCGAATTGCACAAAAATGGAAGCAATTTAATCCGTAAGTAATGCGATTTCAATTAGTTAGTTCGAGACACACGAAACACATTTTATACAGAATAATTATACTTTTAGATGAGGAAAACAATGCAAAAATACAAATAAATAAGGAAGTAATTGACTTTTACCTTTCATTGAAGACATTATTTGGCGCGGGCCGCACCTTTCTACTTTGTTCTGAGTTATTTCTTAAAGGGGAACATTATCACCAGACCTATGTAAGTGTCAATATATACCTTGATGTTGCAGAAAAAAGACCATATATTTTTTTAACCGATTTCCGAACTCTAAATGGGTGAATTTTGGCGAATTAAACGCCTTTCTATTATTCGCTCTCGGAGCGATGACGTCACATCGGGAAGCAATCCGCCATTTTCTCCGCACACTTTACGGACGAAAGCTATGCTACGACAGAGATGGCAAGAATGTGTGGATATCCTGCGACACTCAAAGCAGATGCATTTCCAACGATAAAGTCAAAGAAATCTGCCGCCAGACCCCCATTGAATCTGCCGGAGTGTGTGAGCAATTCAGGGACAAAGGACCTCGGTAGCACGGCAAGCAATGGCGGCAGTTTGTTCCCGCAGACGAGCGAGCTAAACCCCCTGGATGTCTTGGCTCACACCGCTTCTACCGTTCCTTATGCCACCGAAGATGATCAAGAGAAGAATATCGACCCTAGCTTCCCTGGCCTGCTGACATCAACTCCAAAACTGGACAGATCAGCTTTCAGGAAAAGAGAGCGGATGAGGGTATGTCTACAGAATATATTAATTGATGAAAACTTTATTCATTACTCGCGGTTTTACTTAAATTATTATACATAAACTGTGTTTACCAATGATTTAGCTTAAAAAAAAATGTTTTTTCCAATCAAAAACATCACATTTAAAATGCTGAAATCGTGGAAAAATATATGTTCTTAGCGCGCCTGAAATGGGCTGTCTGCACTCTCAAAGTGCATGTTGTTGCCAAATGTATTTCATATGCTGTAAACCTAGTTCATAGTTGTTAGTTTCCTTTAATGCCAAACAAACACATACCAATCGTTGATTAGAAGGCGATCGCCGAATTCGTCCTCGCTTTCTCCCGTGTCGCTGGCTGTCGTGTCGTTTTCGTCGGTTTCGCTTGCATACGGTTCAAACCGATATGGCTCAATAGCTTCAGTTTCTTCTTCAATTTTGTTTTCGCTACCTGCCTCCACACTACAACCATCCGTTTCAATACATGCGTAATCTGTTGAATCGCTTAAGCCGCTGAAATCCGAGTCTGAATCCGAGCTCATGTCGCTATACCTTGCTGTTCTACCCGCCATGTTTGTTTGTATTGGCATCACTGTGTGACGTCACAGGAAAATGGACGGGTGTTTATAACGATGGTTAAAATCAGGCACTTTGAAGCTTTTTTTAGGGATATTGCGTGATGGGTAAAATTTTGAAAAAAACTTCGAAAATAAAATAAGCCACTGGGAACTGATTTTTAATGGTTTTAACCCTTCTGAAATTGTGATAATGTTCCCCTTTAAATTCAACAGTGTTTTTCCCCTTTTTTTTAATGAAAGTGCTGGCCCTCACAACTTTCTTTGGCCCCATGGTGGCTTATTGTGCAGTTGTACTCATTTTAAAACAAGCACATACTCGTGGCATGACTGTTTTAGTTTGCAAAAAAACTACAGAGTCAGTTGGAAGGGATGGGAATCAAAAAATGGTTCTAGTTGAGAACCGGTTCCCATTGCTTCAGTGCTTGGGAATCAATTGCCAGTTTTGTTACAATTTTGTTATGGATTCCTCTGGGCACGCATGACATCAGCATGCATGGTGCTAAAAAGCGTCACAAACACTGGAGAGTACTTTACGATAAAGGATGACAGCAGGGCAACTTGCAATAATTGCAAAGTAGATATTTCATCAAAGAGAGAAAATTCTACTTGAAACATGAGCACACGCAGCATGTGAAAACTTTGAATAAATAATGTGTTCAAAAATCAAAACCAACTTCCACAATGCACAATTTCCTTGGACTTGACCTGCTTGTATTTGTCACTGGCTCATGTAGTTTTACGTACTTTTGAGTGCTCAGCTCATATATTCTTTTGAGAAGAATCATTTTATTTTCTATTAGAAAAATATTCAACATGTAACTGAGCATTATTAAATAATTGGCACAGAATATTTCATGTTGTATTTTGTTTATTTTTACAATAGAATGTACATGTTATTATTATATATTATAATTTGTTATATGACAGAGCTCTTATCACAAAATATACTGTACAAAAATATAAACACAACATTTTTGTTTGGCTCCTATTTATTATGAGATGAACTTCAGATGTAAAACTTTGACTATATACACCAAAGACCTAATCCTCTCAAATATTATACAACTCTATATATACAACTATATACAACTCTGTCTGAATCTGTGTTGGTGAGCATTTTCTTCTTTGCCAGTTTTACTTTATTAGGGTTCTGGGGGGTCAGAAAAGCAGTCAGTATCTGGTGTGACCACCATTTGCCTCACGCAGTGCAACACATCTTCTTCGCATAGAGTTGATCAGGTTGTTGATTGTGGTCTGTGGAATGTTGGTCTACGCATCTTCAATGGCTGTGCAAAGTTGCTGGATATTGGAACACGCTGTTGTATACGCCGATCCACAGCATCCCAAACAAGCTCAACGGGTGACATTACCAGTGAGTATGCTGGCCATGCAAGATCTGGTATGTTTTTCAGCTTCCAGGAATTGTGTACAGATCCTTGCAACATGGGGCCGTGCATTGTCATCCTGCAACATGAAGTGATGGTCTCGGGTGAATGGCACAACAGTGGGCCTCAGGATATTGTCACGGTATTTATGTGCATTCAAAATACATCAATAAAATGCACCCCACCCCCAACATGGGCCACTTGACTCACCATGTTGACCTCAGCAAACCGCTCTCCCACAGGACGCCACACACGCTGTCTGCCATCTGCCCTGAACAGTGAAAACCGGGATTCATCCGTGATAAGAAAAACACCTCTCCAACGTGCCAGACGCCATAAAATGTGAGTATTTGCTCACTCAAGTCGGTTACGACGTTGAACTGCAGTCAGATCGAGACCTAGATGACGAGCATGCAGATGAGCTTCCCCGAGACGGTTTCTCACAGTTTGTGCAGAAATTCTTTGGCTATGCAAACCAATTGTTGCAGCAACTGCCCAGGTGGCTGGTTTTAGACAATCATGGAGGTGCACCTGCTGGATGTGGAGGTCCTGGGCTTGTGTGGTTACACGTGGTCTGCGGTTGTTAGGCCGGTTGGATGTACTGCCAAATTCTCAAACGCCTTTAGAGGCGGCTTATGGTAGAGAAATGAACATTTAATTCACATGCGAACAGCTCTGGTGGACATTCCTGCAGTCAGCATGCCAACTGGACGCTCCTTCAAAACTTGCAACATCTGTGGCATTGTGCTGCGTTATACTAAGGCACACCTGTGCAATTATCAAGCTGTTTAATCAGCGTCTTGATATGCCACACCTGTGAGATGGGATGGGTTATTTTGGCAACGAGGAAATGCTCACTCACACAGATATTTGAGAGGGATAGGTATTTTGTGTATATAGTAAAAGTTATAGATTGTTGAGTTCAACTCATGAAAAATGGGAGCAAAAACAAAAGCGTTGTGTTTATATTTTTATTCAGTGTATTTGTATCTCAAATCAATGTCTCCCATTGAAATTCATTCAAATCTATGTAATTGGGGCTTGGCATCCTCAAAAAAGCACAATTTGAACATGTAATATGTCTTTTAATTTAATTAATTTACAAACCCCGTTTCCATATGAGTTGGGAAATTGTGTTAGATGTAAATATAAACGGAATACAATGATTTGCAAATCCTTTTTAACCCATATTCAGTTGAATGCACTACAAAGACAACATATTTGATGTTCAAACTCATAAACTTTATTTTTTTTTTGCAAATAATAATTAACTTAGAATTTCATGGCTGCAACACATGCCAAAGTAGTTGGGAAAGGGCATGTTCACCACTGTGTTACATGGCCTTTCCTTTTAACAACACTCAGTAAACGTTTGGGGACTAAGGAGACACATTTTTTAAGCTTCTCAGGTGGAATTCTTTCCCATTCTTGCTTGATGTACAGCTTAAGTCGTTCAACAGTCCGGGGGTCTCCATTGTGGTATTTTAGGCTTCATAATGCGCCACGCATTTTCAATGGGAGACAGGTCTGGACTACAGGCAGGCCAGTCTAGTACCCGCACTCTTTTACTATGAAGCCACGTTGATGTAACACGTGGCTTGGCATTGTCTTGCTGAAATAAGCAGGGGCGTCCATGGTAACGTTGCTTGGATGGCAACATATGTTGCTCCAAAACCTATATGTACATTTCAGCATTAATGGCGCCTTCGCAGATGTGAAAGTTGCCCATGCATTGGGCACTAATACACCCCCATACCATCACAGATGCTGGCTTTTCAACTTTGCGCCTATAACAATCCGAATGGTTCTTTTCCTCTTTGGTCCGGAGGACACGACGTCCACAATTTCCAAAAACAATTTGAAATGTGGACTCGTCAGACCACTGAACTTTTTTCCACTTTGAATCAGTCCATTTTAGATGAGCTCAGGCCCAGCGAAGCCGACGGCGTTTCTGGGTGTTGTTGATAAAGGGTTTCCGCCTTGCATAGGAGAGTTTTAACTTGCACTTACAGATGTAGCGACCAACTGTAGTTACTGACAGTGGGTTTCTGAAGTGTTCCTGAGCCCATGTGGTGATATCCTTTACACACTGATGTCGCTTGTTGATGCAGTACAGCCTGAGGAATCGAAGGTCACGGGCTTAGCCGCTTACGTGCAGGGATTTCTCCAGATTCTCTGAACCCTTTGATGATATTACGGACCGTAGATGGTGAAATCCCTAAATTCCTTGCAATAGCTGGTTGAGAAAGGTTTTTCTTAAACTGTTCAACAATTTGCTCACACATTTGTTGACAAAGTGGTGACCCTCGCCCCATCCTTGTTTGTGAATGACTGAGCATTTCATGGAATCTACTTTTATACCCAATCATGGCACCCACCTGTTCCCAATTTGCCTTTTCACTTGTGGGATGTTCCAAATAAGTGTTTGATGAGCATTCCTCAACTTTATCAGTATTTATTGCCACCTTTCCCAACTTCTTTGTCACGTGTTGCTGGCATCAAATTCTAAAGTTAATGATTATTTGCAAAAACAAAAAAAATGTTTATCAGTTTGAACATCAAATATGTTGTCTTTGTAGCATATTCAACTGAATATGGGTTGAAAATGATTTGCAAATCATTGTATTCCGTTTATATTTACATCTAACACAATTTCCCAACTCATATGGAAACGGGGTTTGTAATTTAATTTAATAAAATGTATCTTGAAAAGAATACTTCTACGGTGTCTCCTTCCAGCTGCTTTGCCGTCAAACACACCATCAGCAGCTTTTCCATATTTCATGGCTAAATGACCAACCTCTTTTTATACATTTTTAACATTCTTGGCTGACGTTTGACTCATTCTGCTTCAGTATGATGCAGACCAATACTGATTGCCAAGTTGCCTCGCCAAGTTGGGGCTCGGTCATATTTTTGATTATTTCTTTCTTTAACTCACAAAATATCTTCCGCTTCTTCTTTCCAGCACTGCCCTTCACACCCACATTCTTTATTCCCATGATTGGAAAAACAAAGTATTGGTTTCTATCTAGCTATAAGCTCATTCTAGCAGGTAAGACCAGATGTTTTGGGAGGATTTTACGGGGTTCACTGTGACGCTTGCTATGTCAACTAATGACCGGGGTGACTGTAAGTCAAACATTTTGCTTGCATCTTAAAGCATAACAATTAGCCGTGCTCCAGCTAGCTCCTTTCTCAAAACACTCCTAAGTTGTGGATCTCTTAATTTTGTAGTTATTTTCTTTTTCTAGGGACCACCTGGCACAAGATCAAGGCTCCGGGCCTTGTAAAGACCTCACCTTAAAATGCTTCTTCTAAACTAAACAAAGTTGATGCTACAGTAATTAACCTGTTTGTTATCCTTTTTTGATGAATTGATAAGAAAATTAATAAGGAACAGAAACGTTAAGTAAAATTGAAAATAAAATCAGAGTCATTATAATCCTGTTAATTCCCATCCTTATCAACTTTTGACGACCTAAGGGAGAATGACTTCCAGGTAGGGATTTGACAGCAGGCACATTTTGCAATAAAATACACATTACGAACACAGTGTGTTAGTCTTTCATTGCAAAAGTGGGACTGAGGGACGGATTGTTGTGAAGCAAGACAATTGTCGTTAAATAATGTATTGAAAAATCCTCTCCATTCAATTGCACCAACATTCTGTAGGCTACCTTTCAGGGAAAACATAAGGAATTTTCATTTTCATCACAAATCACTGTTAAATAACTAAGAAAAAAATTAGTCGATGCTCTAAATGGGGGTCATTCCTTTATCCCCTGTAATGCAGAGGTCCCCAACCTTTTTTGCACCGGTTTAATGTAGGAATTATTTTCACGGACCGGCCTTTCACATGTGGCAGATAAATATAGCAAATAAGTGCATGAAAAATGAATACAAGACCTTAATGTTGAATTAGTGGGAGCCCCTGGCCTTTTCCTTTTGCAAAAAAGTTCTCCATAGACTTGTTTTTTACTATTTTTTTGGCTTTAGTATGTGATGGGTTATAGGTAATACATCACATTCAAGGACAAGAGCATGGATATATAATGCAGCTAGACGTACTTGCCATTAGTTCCAATAGATTTCTGTGGATTTCTATTTTCATTCTAAAAGTTATGTATTCATATTTTGTGCAATATTTCATACGCAGATACACTAATGTTAGCTTTTTTGGTCGGGGTGGGACGGGGGCGTGGTTGGGGGTGTGGCTAAAAGGGGAGGAGTATATTTACAGCTAGAATTCACCAAGTCAAGTATTTCATATATATGTAGATAATATATATACATATATATATATGTATATATATATCTTTATATATATATATATGTATATATATATATATATATATATATATATATATATATATATATATATATATATATATATATATATATAAAGATATATATATGTATATATATATATATATATATATATATATATATATATATATATATATATATATATATATAAAAGAAATACTTGACGTTCAGTGAATTCTAGCTATATATATATATATATATATATATATATGTATTTTATTATATATATATATATATATATATATATATATATATATATATATATATATATACGTATATACGTATATATATATATATTTATTTTATTATATATATATATATATATATATATATATATATATATAAATACTTGAATTTCAGTGTTCATTTATTTACACATATACACACACATAACACTCATCTACTCATTGTTGAGTTAAGGGTTGAATTGTCCATCTTTGTTCTATTCTCTGTCACTATTTTTCGAACCATGCTGAACACCCCTCTCTGATGATGCATTGATGTGTGGCACGCACAAAAGTGCTTTCATCAAATGCACTAGATGGCAGTATTGTCCTGTTTAAGAGTGTCACAACATTGCTGTTTACGGCAGACGAACTGCTTTACGGTATACAAAAACGTGACTGCTGTTGTTGTGTGTTGTTGCCGCGCTGGGAGGACGTTAATGAAACTGCCTAACAATAAACCTACATAAGAAACCAAGAACTCGCCCTCCATCATTCTACAGTTATAACGTGATTGGGCACGTATGCTGTTTATGAGGACCTGAGTCCGCCTGAATTTCGGGAGATTTTTGGGAGAAAATTTGTCCCGGAAGGTTTTCGGGAGAGGCGCTGAATTTCGGGAGTCTCCCGGAAAATCCGGGAGGGTCGGCAAGTATGCATTTAGGACTGCATTGTGCTGAGTGTGAAATTTGGTAGAGTAGGAATTATGGTGTGGGGTGATGTTTCAGGAGTTGGGCTTGGCCCTTTAGTTCCAGTGAAAGAAACTTTGAATGCTCCAGGATACCAATACATTTTGGACAATTCCATGGGATGGCACTTCAAGTTCATATGTGAGTAAAGGCAGGTGGCCAAATACTTTTGGCAATATTGTGTATGTCTGCCGGAATAAATACATTCATTCATTCATTCATTGTTGGTTGGACGCTGCGAGGCTGTGCAATTTTGCCAAATGAACTCTATGCCAAGGTCGGAATGTTCTGATGGTCCGCAAATGTTTATTTTTTTCTCTGGTTCTTTTTTTTTTACTGAATGACCTATAGGTTGGGCCACATGGGGATGGCTCCCTGGACCACTAATCCAATAGGCCTGTTATAGAACATTATTATTATATTATCATACAGACAAGACAAACCATTTTAGCCGTATTTTAGAAAAACAGAAGACCTCCACTTCAGGGACACATCTTGAACAATATTCCCCCACAAAGACAGCTTAATAGGAGAAATCTCAGACCGCCGTTCTACTTTGTCTTCACACCGCAAGTCACGCTGGAGAGCATATCTGCAATGAATGTGTACACTGATTAAAAGCCTTGCCAGTGGAGACTGAATAATAGTCATTTCCACTCCTTTTCAGCCAGTAATTAGTGTACGGTCATGGCCTGATTCCCGCATCAAATGGCATTCAAATTGACTCATCTGAGTGGTGCGGATGTGTCTATGAATAGTGCTCCATACGTGCAATTTTTGAACAGAAATAATGTGATGCATGTCACTCTTTGACACGGTGTTATGAAAGTGAAATATGTTATGTGCACTCTGTTATTTCTCTATGCATACTGAACCACTTATAAGTCCTGTATGAATTAACGAAGGTCGCACATCCTCGTGTCCTCCACATTATTCACATTATTGTTCACTCAATGGTCTAAGACTTGTTTTCATGCTAAACGTGCTACGCCTCAACGCCTCAGTATTTAATTTTGGTCACAATTAAAAACTTACTCTTGCTCAAAGTTAAGGCTGAAATATGCTGTCACGTCAGGGAGCTTGTGTCCTCTCTGATGGCTAGGAGGCTGTGTTTTCCTGAGTGAACAATAAGGGTGGCAAAAAAAAATAGATTCAGAATGAGTCGCATTTTTTTTTGTGTAGCAATTCTTAATTGATTAAAAAACAATTATTTAAAAAATACTTTTTATTTTATTTAATTTTTTCATTCATCCATCTTCTTCCGCTTATCCGAGGTCGGGTGGCGGAGGCAGCAGCCTAAGCAGGGAAGCCCAGACTTCTCTCTACCCACCCATCCCGAGGAGTTCCCAGGCCAGCCGGGAGACATAGTCTTCCCAACGTGTCCTGGGTCTTCCCCGTAGCTTCGTACTG
This sequence comes from Nerophis lumbriciformis, assembly GCF_033978685.3. NCBI lineage: Eukaryota > Metazoa > Chordata > Actinopteri > Syngnathiformes > Syngnathidae > Nerophis > Nerophis lumbriciformis. The sequence goes on from NC_084577.2 coordinate 2,294,503, forward strand.
GTCGGACGTGCCCTAGGTAAGCGTTCGGGTGGCATCCTGACCAGATGCCCGAACCACCTCATCTGGCTCCTCTCGATGTGGAGGAGCAGTGGCTTTACTTTGAGCTCCCCACGGATGGCAGAGCTTCTCACCCTATCTCTAAGGGAGAGTCCCGCCACCCGGCGGAGGAAACTAATTTCGGCCGCTTGTACCCTTGACTTGTCCTATCGGTCACAACCCAAAGCTCATGACCATAGATGAGGATGGGAACGTAGATCAACCGGTAAATTGAGAGCTTTGCCTTCCGGCTCAGCTTTATTTTATTTATTTAAAAAAAAAATCTGTCCAGTCCAGCCACTTTAGTAAATGTTTGGGTAATATTTTATCAGACAAAACCCGTTTTCTTTTAAGTAATATAGAAAGGTATCAGAGCTGTGTGGAGGGGGGCGTGGTCTGCGGGCCTGCCGCGGAGCGGGGTGTGTAAGGACCGGCCTCGAAGCACAGCTGGCAGGTGATTGGATTACCCAGCTGGGGCGTGATCATCCAATCACCTGCCATGCTTATTAGCACCAGCCGGTCCGAGACTCAGTGGTGGGAGTTGTAGTGAACGAGGGAGCGCACACTGGACATTGCCAGAGAGACTGAAAAGTTGTGTGCTGCCCGAGCGTGTGTGCGCTGCCAACTGAAAAGTTGTGCGCTGTCCTAGACATTTTTAACACCAGACATCCAGGCTGTGGGAGGATTTGTCAGCATCAGGGGAACCCACGGGAGGAAGACCTCCACAAGCTGTTTATCTATTTTATGGAGGAATATAGTTAATTATAAAAACGGCACCCAATGTTATCAAAAAGTATTGATTTTGTATCGAGAATTGTTTTGAATCGAGAATGGATTCTGAATCTCATCGTTGCCCCCAAGAAAGATTCACAGCCCTCGTGAACAACCACAACTCTTGTTGACTAGCTATTAGATTGTGTGCGTAAACAATGGCGACAACGCTGAAATACGCTCTCCCGTCAGACAGCTCGTTTGCCACTATAATATAGTTTAAGGCATGAAAATACAAACCCCGTTTCCATATGAGTTGGGAAATTGTGTTAAATGTAAATATAAACGGAATACAATGATTTGCAAATCCCTTTCAACCCATATTCAATTGAATGCACTACAAAGACAAGATATTCGATGTTCAAACTCATAAACATTTTTTTTTTTTTTTGCAAAAAATAATTAACTTAGAATTTCATGGCTGCAACACATGCCAAAGTAGTTGGGAAAGGGCATGTTCACCACTGTGTTACATGGCCTTTCCTTTTAACAACACTCAGTAAACGTTGGGGAACTGAGGAGACTCAGGTGGAATTATTTCCCATTCTTGCTTGATGTACAGCTTAAGTTGTTCAACAGTCTGGGGGTCTCCGTTGTGGTATTTTAGACTTCATAATGCGCCACACATTTTCAATGGGAGACAGGTCTGGACTACAGGCAGGCCAGTCTAGTACCCGCACTCTTTTACTATGAAGCCACGTTGATGTAACACATGGCTTGGCATTGTCTTGCTGAAATAAGCAGGGGCGTCCATGGTAACGTTGCTTGGATGGCAACATAAGTTGCTCCAAAACCTGTATGTACTTTTCAGCATTAAAGGATCCTTCACAGATGTGTAAGTTACCCATGTCTTGGGCACTAATACACCCCCATACCATCACAGATTCTGGCTTTTCAACTTTGCGCCTACAACAATCCGGATGGTTCTTTTCCTCTTTGTTCCGGAGGACACGACGTCCACAGTTTCCAAAAACAATTTTAAATGTGGACTCGTCAGACCACAGAACACTTTTCCACTTTGTATCAGTCCATCTTAGATGAGCTCAGGCCCTGCGAAGCCGACAGCATTTCTGGGTGTTGTTGATAAACGGTTTTCGCCTTACATAGGAGAGTTTTAACTTGCACTTACAGATGTAGCAACCAACTGTAGTTACTGACAGTGGGTTTCTGAAGTGTTCCTGAGCCCATGTGGTGATATCCTTTACACACTGATGTCGCTTGTTGATGCAGTACAGCCTGAGGAATCGAAGGTCACGGGCTTTGCTGCTTCCGTGCAGTGATTTCTACAGATTCTCTGAAACCGTTGATGATATTACGGACCGTAGATGGTGAATTCCCTAAATTCCTTGCAATAGCTGGTTGAGAAAGGTTTTTCTTAAACTGTTCAACAATTTGCTCACGCATTTGTAGACAAAGTGGTGACCCTCGCCCCATCCTTGTTTGTGAATGACTGAGCATTTCATGGAATCTACTTTTATACCCAATCATGGCACCCACCTGTTCCCAATTTGCCTGTTCACCTGTGGGATGTTCCAAATAAGTGTTTGATGAGCATTCCTCAACTTTATCAGTATTTATTGCCACCTTTCCCAACTTCTTTGTCAAGTGTTGCTGGCATCAAATTCTAAAGTTAATGATTAGTTGCAAAAAAAAAAAGGTTTATCCGTTTGAACATCAAATATGTTGTCTTTGTAGCATATTCAACTGAATATGGGTTGAAAATGATTTGCAAATCATTGTATTCCGTTTATATATGTCTAACACAATTTCCCAACTCATATGGAAACGGGGTTTGTACTTGCCCCCATGTTATTGTTACAGTGAAGGTGACTTCTGTTCAGTATAAATACTGTTTATGTCTATTTTGCTGTAATAGTATGTAATGTGGGTTTTCTCCAGCAGGGAGCGCTTTTTTTTTTATACCTCCTTTATCATTAATTGAAGCTCACCGGAAGAGAAAGTCAGTTCGTGATGAGGAAGTGGAGAAGCAACACATTGACTCCGCTCCTGTTAACCTACATTTTCCTGTTTTGCAGGTAAGCAAAGTTTAAAACAAACAGCAGTACATTTTAGGTGCCTTAGAGCAGTGTTTTTCAACCTTTTTTGAGCCAAGGCACATTTTTTTCATTAAAATAATACGGAGGAACACTACCAGCAGAAAAGGTTAAAAAATTAAACTCCACCAGGTTGTAGAGATGCGCGGATAGGCAATTATTTCATCCGCAACCGCGTCAGAAAGTCGTCAACCATCCGCCATCCACCCGATGTAACGTTTGATCAGAACTTCACCCGCCCACCATCCGCCCGTTGTTATATATCTAATATTAATAAAAAAAAATTAAAAAAGGGTGAAAACTACGCGAATTGCACCTTGTGCAGACAAGATTTTTCGATCGGACACGGAGGAATTAGCGATGTAAAAGACCACGTTGGGACAAAAAAACACAAGTCTAATGCCGTTGCTAGCGATACAAGTGGAAAACTTTCAACGTTTTTCGTCGCCCAAACAGATTCTTTGGATGTGATAAATGCCGAAGTTTTATTTACGGAGGCAATAATTGAGCATGGACTTCCAATCGCACTGGCTGATCACATGGGACAGTTAATAATGTAATGCAACCTTTAAAAATCATTACGCGGTGATCGCGATCCCAAAAATAAACTTTTCTTGCATGATAATGTCCAGAAAAATTCGCTTTATATTACTATAGAGTCCTTTTAACGAATGAGTTTGATGGTTTATCACAAACCTTAAATGAAAGAAGTCCTTTGTTCTCCTGCACCATGCATGCACAATCCTGTCGGCTGTATTTCACAGCACGACATACTGTAAAAAGTGTTTATACTATTTATACTTTCAATTAACAAATTGAAGTCTTGTGAAAGGTTGACAGGATAACTGGCATTAACTGTCAAAATAATTTCAAACTATTGAAGTTAGCTTACAGAATAAACATGTCAATCAACCCATATGATTTTTGCTGTAATATTTTTGTTTTGAAAAGTCACTGTGACTGATAGAAAAGTGATGGTTTTAGCAACATTTTAACCTGTCTGAATGCTAATAGTCATTTTGCGTCGGGGGGCGAAGCCCTGAACCCTCCACCAGGACTTTGTCCTGGACCTACCGGGGCCTGCGGCCCTTGGACCCTGGCTACTAGGTTTTTCTGATTTAAAAGTTGGCAGGTATGGTGAGGTTATAAAGCTTTTGCCTGTTAAAGAAAGGAGACTGATCCAACGCAGCACAGACATTCGCGTGCCACGCTGTCACGACCCAGACGCACACCAGTGCGCAATCATATGGGAGCCGCGCTGAGCGCACCTCCAAGCGCGTCTCGCTGCCGGCGACGGCCAGATATGGGCCCACGCTCCAGCGCCATCCATTTTCAGGGCTAGTTGATTCGGCAGGTGGGTTGTTACACACTCCTTAGCGGGTTCCAACTTCCATGGCCACCGTCCTGCTCTCTATATCAACCAGGGTGAGCCCCACCCCTTTCATGAGCGCACTACGCGCGGAGTGACCCCTGTTACGCGCCCCCGGCAACAGGGGTGGCAAGCAGGTAAGCTGCGCGGGCGGAGCGCGCGGAGTGACCCATGTTACGAGCCCCCGGCCACGGGGGTGGCGGGCAGGTAAGCTGCTTACCTGCTGCGCGTGACGCCGGCCGCGGCGAAAGCGGACGAGGCGGGGTGTCGGTGCGGTGGGCGCGGTAGTGACCCTGGACGTGCGTCGGGCCCTTCTCGCGGATCGCCTCAGCTACGGCTCCCGGTGGGGCCCTCTCGGGGGAAGGGGCCTCGGTCCAGGACCCCGGCGAGGCGTCCCTTCTCCGCTCCGTAAAAGTGTCCATCTCTTTTCTTTTTTTTCTTCTGTTGTGGCATATGCTGCAGGTGCCTGCTCGTTTTTCGTATGTGGGTAACAACATTTAACTATGTATATATATTTCCGAATTGGTTTAACTGCCACCCGCAAAAAAAAAAAAAAAAAAAAAAATTAATCCGCCCGACCCGACCCGCGAGCGGATAAAATCTTAGTTTTTTTAATTTCATCCGCCCGATCCGCGGATAATCCGCGGACTCCGCGGTTGTGTCCGCAAACCGCGCATCTCTACCAGGTTGTCGTGCCTTATTTTGAGTTTGTTGTTGTTTCCTGTGTGTAGTGCTTTAGTTCCTGTCTTGCGCTGTTATTTTGGTGACTTTTCCTGTTTTGTTGGTGTTCTCCTGTAGCAGCTTCACGCCTTCCTTTGAGCACTATTGCCCGCACCTGCTTTGTTTCCGCAATCAAGACTATTTCAGTTGTGCGGACGCTATCCTTCTTTGTGGGGACACTGTTGATTGTCATGTCATGTACGGCAGTGGTCCCCAACCACCGTGCCGCGGACCGGTACCGATTGGTACCAGGCCGCACAAGAATTTTTTATTTTTTTTAAAAATTAAATCAACATAAAAACACAATATATACACTATATATCAATGTATATCAATACAGTCTGTAGGGATACAGTCCATAAGCACACATGATTGTATTTCTTTATAAAAAAAAAAAAAAAATCCCCCCCTCCACCCCCACCCCCGGTCCGCGGGACACATTTTCAAGCGTTGACCGGTCCGCAGCTACAAAAAGGTTGGGGACCACTGATGTACGGGATGTGCTTTGTGGACGCCGTCTTTGCTCCACACGCTGTAAGTTTTTGCTGTCGTCCAGCATTCTGTTTATGTTGACTTTGTAGCCAGTCCAGTTTTACTTTTGTTTAAGGTAACCATCCCTATGCTTCAGTGCCTTTTCCTAGCGGGACTTGTCATTTGTTCATTTTTGGTTTAAGTGTTACATACCTTTTTACCTGCACGCTGTCTCCCGCTGTGCTCTGCCTATTGGGAGCACGACAAACCATCCTCGACGCGTTCCGACTTCTACAAAGCAATGAACTACCAGCTGCCACCTACTTATATTGAGTATTACATGGTTACCCTGCCAAGCTCTATACAGCACAGGTACTAGACAACGGCACATTATTATGATTATTGATTTGCAAAAAATATTTTTTGGACCAAGTAGGTGAAGTTGCATAATTTCCCACAGCACACCAGGCAATATATCACTGCCTTAGACCAGTGGTCCCCAACCTTTTTTTGCACCACGGACCGGTTTAATGTAGGCATTATTTTCAGGGACCGGCTTACCACTAGTGCCAGATAAATACAGCAAGAATAAGTGCATGAAAAATACAACTCACTATAACGCTGAATTAGTGGGAGCCCTGGGTGTGTTTCTTTGCAATGAAATGCAGATGGAAATCAGCCTTTGGCTACAAAATAATTTCGCTACACGTAGTGTGTGTGTGACAATCATTGGTACTTTAACTTTAACTTTAATCTGTCACTTTTATATTTCATATGTTCATTAATGTGCATTGTATCATGTCACAAAGTTATAACAAATGGTGACTTCCTATGAGGAGTTTTATTGTACATCTATATATAAGCTCATAAGTGTGTCTAGTGCACAGGTGTCAAACTCAAGGGTCGCGGGCTAGATCTGTCCCTCCATGTCATTTTATATGGCCCGCGGAAGCCTGGAAATAATGTGTCAATAAAATACCATATATTTTCTTTCTTTACTTTCTTATTTTCTTACTAAAAGGTATTATGTTTTTTTTCTAGTTTGACAGGGAAAAAAAGTGTCCAATATTGCAACAAATATTATATTCTTTAACTTTGTTGGTCAAAATCCAAAATCTGCTTAACTTTTGATTTCGAAGCAAGTTATCCATCAAATTGTACACTATATAAATGACCAATGGATTTTACTGTAAAATTTAGGGAGTTTTCTACAGCATATTACTGTAAATTGAAAAAAACGACCAATGTTTGTTTTTTTACTGGAAATTTCTGTCGACTGAGCTGTCTTTTTAATTTTTTTTTAACGTAAAATCCACGGTTGATGATTTTATGGTCCCACATTTTATTATGGTAAAAAACTGGCAGCTGAGTTGCCAAAATAAAATTAAACATCCATCCATCCATTTTCTACCGCTTATTCCCTTTTTGGAGTCGCGGGGGGCGCTGGAGCCTATCTCAGCTACAATCGGGCGGAAGGCGGGGTACACCCTGGACAAGTCGCCACCTCATCGCAGTAAAATTAAACAGCGGTGCTGTATTTCTATTTACAATAATATGTTGTAAAAATAATAACAATTAAAAAAACACCATATATTTTACAGTAAAAGTCTGGCAACTTTTCTTCTGTAAAAAACAGTGGTAAAATCCGCAGATTTTTTTTACTCTTTACGTCAATTTTTTTTCAAAATATTTAAATTCATAGGCAAATTCATTAATTATTTACTGTTACAAGCAACCCTCTCATGGCAGCCATGACTGTGGGTGTGCCCTCAATGAAAACAAGTTTGACACCCCTGGTCTAGCGGGACAGGCCAAAGTTAAGTCGGAGAAAATGCAGTCTTTTATAAATTATTAAATGTTTCTCTGCGGCCCGGTAGCAAATGCGTCACGGACCGGTACCGGTCACCGGACCGGTGGTAGGGGACCACTGCCTTAGAGTGCCCAAGATGTTGTGTTAATGAGTGAATGAACACGTTAATTAGCTCGTTTGAGTGACGTGCTTTTTTTTGTGTACCCAAAATGGCAGACTCGTACTTCGCAGCGATCTTTGTTCTTTGACAAATAAATGTTCTGTTTTTGTGCATGAATATAAATGATACAGTATAACTTTTAAGAGGTCCATTTAACTATTGTCGAAGCATATGTTGGTGAAAAAGATGTGTTGAGAAGATTATATGTGTATTTTCATGTAAATACCATGAATTGATTAACGTGGACCCTGACTTAAAGAAGTTGAAAAACTTATTTGGGTGTTACCATTTAGTGGTCAATTGTACGGAATATGTACTGTACTGTGCAATCTACTAATACAAGATTCAATCAATCAATCAATGCTCGTGTCCATTGGAATACTATGCTAAATGTAAAGCTAAGCTAACCAGTACTCTGTTTTCCCACACCAGCACTAATTCATGTATTACATTGTGATGAATGTTTTGTACTGTTTTCACATATGTGTTTGTATTATTTTCACCTATGTGTGGTGACGTTAAAAGCCACACTAAGTAATTGCTGTGTACTCATAGAAAGTCCATCCATTTTCTACCGCTTGTCCCTCTCGGGGTCGCGGGGGGGACGCTGGAGCCTATCTCAGCTGCATTCAAGCGGAAGGCAAGGTACACCCTGGACAAGTCGCCACCTCAACACAGATAGACAGACAACATTCACACTCACATTCACACACTAGGGACCATTTAGTGTTGCCAATCAACCTATCCCCAGGTGGGAGGAAGTCGGAGTACACTGAGGGAACCCACACAGTCACGGGGAGAACATGCAAACTCCACACAGAAAGACCCCAAACAGGGATCGAACCCAGGACCTTCGTATTGTGAGGCACATGCACTAACCCCTGTTCCACCGATCGATGCTTTTTTGTAATTGAATCAATCGATTTACTTGATGACTTGGGCTGTGGTAAAGATTGGCTGGGCTCGGCAGCTGAACAGACGAGGCAAATATAGATCCAGACCCATGATTGGGACCGATATTTGCTTTTCTTAAAGGCCTACTGAAATGCGATTTTCTTTTTTAAACGGGGATAGCAGGTCCATTCTATGTGTCATACTTGATCATTTTGCGATATTGCCATATTTTTGCTGCAAGGATTTAGTAGAGAACATCGACGATAAAGTTCGCAACTTTTGGTCACTGATAAAAAAGCCTTGCCTCTACCGGAAGTAGCAGACGAGTAGCGTGACGTCACAGGTTGTGGAGCTCCTCACATCCGCACATTGTTTACAATCATGGCCACAGCGAGAGCGATTCAGACCGAGAAAGCGACGATTTCCCCATTAATTTGAGCGAGGATGAAAGATTTGTGGATGAGGAAAGTGAGAGTGAAGGACTAGAGGGCAGTGGGAGCGATTCAGATAGGGAAGATGCTGTGAGAGGCGGGTGGGACCTGATATTCAGCTGGGAATGACTAAAACAGTAAATAAACACAAGACATATATAAACTCTATTAGCCACAACACAACCAGGCTTATATTTAATATGCCACAAAATTAATCCTGCATAACAAACACCTCCCCCCTCCCGTCCATATAACACCGCCAATACAACTCAAACACCTGCACAACACACTCAATGCCACAGCCCAAAGTACCGTTCACCTCCCCAAAGTTCATACAGCACATATATTTCCCCAAAGTCCCCAAAGTTACGTACGTGACATGCACATAGCGGCACGCACGTACGGGCAAGCGATCAAATGTTTGGAAGCCGCAGCTGCACGCGTACTCACGGTACCGCGTCAGCGTATCCAACTCAAAGTCCTCCTGGTAAGAGTCTCTGTTGTCCGAGTTCTCCACAGGCCAATGGTAAAGCTTGACTGTCATCTTCCGGGAATGTAAACAATGAAACACCGGCTGTGTTTGTATTGCTGCAGTCGGCCGCAATACACCGCTTCCTACCTACAGCTTTCTTCTTTGCTGTCTTCATTGTTCATTGAACAAATTGCAAAAGATTCACCAACACAGATGTCCGGAATACTGTGGAATTTTGCGATGAAAACAGACGACTTAATAGCTGGCCACCGTGCTGTCCCAAAATGTCCTCTACAATCCGTGACGTCACGCGCAGGCGTCATCATACCGAGACGTTTTCAGCAGGATATTTTGCGCGAAATTTAAAATTGCACTCTAGTAAGCTAACCCGGCCGTATTGGCATGTGTTGCAATGTTAAGATTTCATCATTGATATATAAACTATCAGACTGCGTGGTCGGTAGTAGTGGGTTTCAGTAGGCCTTTAACTTATGATCGGTTATCAGCTGCCGATCGGGATTGGCACATCTCTAGTTTTAAATTTGCGTTCAAACTTCAGGCATATTGCCTGCAGTAACATATCACTCTTCAACGCTCGTTCACATATGCTCCTGCTCCATATTCATCATTTTCGTCTGTCCATCGCCTATGAGTGGCTGCCAACTGCTTGGAATGCGTCGAAAGCTGCCGTGCCCGTTTGGCTGTGAGAATGTTTGTGTGTGTGTGTGTGTGGTGAACATCCCAGAGCGTGTGGCCTTTTCAAGATATTACAGCAGCGTCAATAAAACAACCTGCTTTGAATAAAACATCTTTGAGCTGCATCAATCAGAAATAGTTTATTTCCATCACACATTAACGTTAGCTCTGTGTGCAGTCAATGCTGTGTCCACTGCTTTGGTGTCCTGGACGCTGTGGGGACATCTGAAGGACTCTTCAAGGCTCGACAACAAGGTGAATATCTTGGCAATTTCTGACTAGGACTTAAACATGTTTGCTTGGTTCTTCATTCCCGTGTGTGTGTTATTCATAAAATGAATTTTAAACCTCTGACATGCCTTGCATATGCCAGCTCAATTAGTTGTACTTTTTATGGATTCTGAAGGACCAAAAAAAAAAAGTAGAGGGAGAATAAATTTAGATACTTACTAAGGCATGTCCACACCTTGAGGACACAATTATTAGCCCCTTTCTTAAAATCAGACTAGAGCACTTTTTTTTTTTTTTTTCAATGAAAGTGGTCATAACACAAACTCTTCTTGGTTTTTGTGTCTGCCAAGCTATAATTTTTATGAATTTGCTGAATTGACGCAAAAATATGGAACAACAATTAGTAGAAGAGCAAACTGATCCATGTGAAATACACTGTATTGGCAAAAGTATTTGGCCACCTGCCTTGACTCAATTATGAACTTGAAGTGCCATCCCATTCTTAACCCATAAGGTTCAATATGATGTGGGTCCACCTTTTGCAGCTATTACAGCTTCGACTCTTCTGGGAAGGCTGTCCACAAGGTTGCGGAGTGTGTTTATAGGAAATTTCCACCATTCTTCCAAAGGCGCATTGGTGAGGTCACACACTGATGTTGGTCGAGAAGGCCTGGCTCTCAGTCTCCGTTCTAATTCATCTCAAAGGTGCTCTATCGGGACCAGGTCAGGACTCTGTGCAGGCCAGTCAAGTTCATCCACACCAGACTCTGTCATCCATGTCTTTATGGACCTTGCTTTGTGCACTGGTACACATTCATGTTGGAAGACGAAGGGGCCCACTCCAAACTGTTACCACAAGGTTTGGAGCATGGACTTGTCCAAAATGTTTTGGTATCCTGGAGCATTCAAAGTTCCTTTCTCTGGAACTTAGGGGCAAATCCCAACTCCTGAAAAACAACCCTACACCATAATTCCTCCTCCACCAAATTTCACACTCGGCACATTGCAGTCCGAAATGTACCGCTCTCCTGGCAACCTCCAAACCCAGACTCGTCCATCAGAATGCCAGATGGAAAAGCGTGATTCATCACTCTAGAGAACGCGTCTCCACTGCTCTAGTCCAGTGGCAACGTACTTTACTCTGTAGCAACTGACTGTGCAGAAAGTCAGCGACCTCTTTGCACTATGCGCTTCAGCATCCGCTGACCCCTCTTTGTCTGTTTACGTGGCCTACCACGTTGTGACTGAGTTGCTGTTGTTCCCAAACTCTTCCATTTTCTTATAATAAAGCCGACAGTTGACTTTGGAATATTTAGGAGCGAAGAAATTTCACGTCTGGATTTGTTGCACGGGCAACATCCTATGACAGTTCCACGCTGGAAATCACTGAGCTCCTGAGCATACTTGCCAACCCTCCCGATTTTCCCGGGAGACTCCCGAGTTTCAGTGCCCCTCCCGAAAATCTCCCGGGGCAACCATTCTCCGGAATTTCTCCCGACTTCCACTCTGTCAACAATATTGGGGGCGTGCCTTAAAGGCACTGCCTTTAACGTCCTCTACTACCTGTCGTCATGTCCGCTTTTCCTCCATACAAGCCCAGTCACATAATATATGCAGCTTTTACACACACTTAAGTGAATGCAAGGCATACTTGATCAACAGCCATACAGGTCCCACTGAGGGTGGCCGTATAAACAACTTTAACACTGTTACAAATATGCGGCACACTGTGAACCCACACCAAACAAGAATGACAAACACATTTCGGGAGAACATCTGCACCGTAACACAACATAAACACAACAGAACAAATACCCAGAACCCCTTGCAGCACTAACTCTTCCGGGATGCTACAATATACACCCCGGCTGCCACCGAACCCCATCTCCCAAATTCGGAGGTCTCAAGGTTGGCAAGTATGCTCCTGAGAGCGGCGCATTCTTTCACAAATGTTTTAAGTGCTTGATTTTATACACCTGTGGCCAAGTGATCAGGACATCTGATTCTGATCATTTGGATGAGTGGCCAAATGCGGAAGGCAGGGTACACCCTGGACAAGTCCCCACCTCATCACAGGGCCAACACAGATAGACAGACAACATTCTCTTATTATTAGAATCAAATCACAGCAGTCATTTCCATTTCTAATATAAGTGTTTAGGCCCACTTATAATGACAATAACAAAAAATATTGTTTTTCATGAACTGTGTACCGTACTTGTATTGTTTGTCTGGGTGGAGGTCCTGCTTTGGAAATAATTTGTACCCCTTTCAGACATTGCATTTAGTTCCCATTAAAACATTCACATGTTGCACAATGAGATGTAAGCAGGGGATCATGTGTACATTCCTGCAACTTCCTGTTTGTAAAAAAATATATTTTTATTAGTATTTATTTAATATACTAACAGCATTTAATGATTAATATTTATAAATTAAGATTCCTAATAAATGACACTAGAATAAGCACACATTTGATTGGTAAATCATAGTGTAACGACCTGGAATGACACTTTATGTGTGGTGTTGGAGTTGTCCGACTTTTTGTGTGGCTGTAAACGCATCACTGGCTAAGTGCCATATGTGCAAGTGTTGGCGCACGTGAGAGAGCGAGCGGCTGCTGTTGATATAACAAAGTTGCTTTTGGTCTGGTTTGTACTGCAGAAAATGACCAGTTTTGCTAGATATCATTTTTTTTACTAATGTTTTGGTGATGTGTTTATGGCCGACAGTAAAGAGTTTTGCTCAGTAAAGTGATGGATGGAATTCATGTCCTCAAAGCGTCTCGACAGACGTTACAATATTTGAACAATGATGACGAAAACGGTTTTCTCTGTCGTGTCCGTGTCGTGTCGAAAATTGTTATGCGCTTATTTTTTTATTTGATTTTGTGCATGGCATAGATTTGCCGTGCGCAGAGGACACTTGAGCAGTGCGCAATTGCACATGCGCGCTCCTGAGAGGGAACGTTGCTGTCAATTCTCTTATATACTCTTTCATTCTAGACTTCTAGAGTGTTTGATTATCACATCACTCTAAATGTATAGACTATAAAGTTCACAAACATAAAGAGGGATCCTAGTGGGCCAGGCCAATCTTTCCTTGTCTCTAAACTAAAACTGGGGAAATGTGTAGTGTTCTGGGTTTCAGACATGATTTTGTATAAGAATTACTTGAGGAAGAAAATGCCTGGTTAGACTTTGTGTATGTAGTGTGTGCCTTTCTTGGTTTACATCTATGCTGTTATTATGCTGTTTGTTACTTATGTATGTTATGTTGCAGCTATTTAAAATAGTTTTGTCAATTTGTTCTGGCCAGAAACAAATTGGCCTTTGTAACATATCGTTGTCTTTGTGTGTTGTATGTAGACCACATGGCTTAGCAGAGTTGAGTGATGCAAATGCATGTCAAGTTGATCAACAGATTGTATTATTCTCCAGTGCAATAACAGTACTGAAATGAAGGCTAAAAGGGCATTAATTGGAGCTTTAAAAAAAAAAGAAAAAAGAAGTAACTAAATAGTTACTTTTCACAGTAACGCATTACCTTTTGGTGTAAGTAACTGAGTTAGTAACTGAGTTACTTTTGAAATGAAGTAACTAGTAACTGTAACTAGTTACTGCTTTTCAGTAACTAACCCAACACTGCCTTTGACACACTTTCATTGTGGTCTAGATCAGTGATTCTCAACCTTTTTTCAGTGATGTACCCCCTGTGAATTTTTTTTTAATTCAAGTACCCCCTAATCAGAGCAAAGCATTTTTGGTTGAAAAAAAGAGATAAAGAAGTAAAATACAGCACTATGTCATCAGTTTCTGATTTATTAAATTGTATAACAGTGCAAAATATTGCTCATTTGTAGTGGTCTTTCTTGTACTTTTATTTATATTTACAAAGGATTTTTGAATTGTTGCTATTTTTAGAATATTAAAAAAAAATCTCACGTACCCTTTGGCATACCTTCAAGTACCCCCAGGGGTACGCGTACCCCCATTTGAGAACCACTGGTCTAGATGATATGTATTGGATTTGCTTTGGTGTAAATGTTGCTCCACAGTCTTATTTACAGCTTGTTTTATGAGTCATTTGTGGCGGCGTTTCTTTACACAAGTAAAACCCTCATGATAGGAAAAGAAAGTGCAGTTACTCTTTATGATTTTTTTTTCTATATTTCAACCACTTACGTGTGGTTTACATAACATGTAATGGTGGTTCTTTGGTTCAAATTTTGCATAAATTACCGTATTTTCCGGACCATAGGGCGCACCAGATTATAAGGTCACTGCCGATGAGCGGGTCTAGTCAGGTCTATTTTCATACAAAAGGCGCAGCGGATTATAGGGCGCATTAAAGAGGTCATATTATTATAATTTTTTTCTAAATTAAAAACACTTCCTTGTGGTCTACATAACATGTAATGGTGGTTCTTTGGTCAAAATGTTGCATAGATTATGTTTTACAGATCATCTTCAAGCCGCTTTCTAACAGTCGCTTCAGGATGCGCCGTCTTGTGGGCGGTCTTATTTACGTGGCTCACCTTCGGCAGCGTCTTTTCTCCGTCATCTTTGTTGTAGCGGTGTAGCGTGCAAGGACGGGAGTGGAAGAAGTGTCAAAAGTTGGAGCTAACTGTTTTAATGACATTCAGACTTTACTTAAATCAATAACGGAGCAGCATCTCCTCATCCGTGGCTCACTAGTGCAATAACAACGCCGGAAATGTGTCCCGTTAAAAAACGTCCGACGGTCTCTAATAACTAAAGTTCCATGGGTGAGTAATGTAAACTCACTACACAGGTATGTTTTAGCGCTTTCATGGCGAGTCTACTGACAGATATAAGTAAGAACTTTACACTACTTTATATTAGAAATGGCAACAGCAGGTAGGTAGGTAGGCCTTTATTGTCATTGCACAAGTACAACAAAACTTTGTTTTCAGCACAAACCTGTTCAAGATTAGACAAACAAACAGTGTACAAGGTTACAGAAAAGGAACGCTGATGGGTCGCCACAAGGCGCCCCGTAAAAGATGGGAAAAAGGTAAAATGCTGGGGAAGGATGAGTACAAAAATACAATCTAGACTGGGCTCCTAAGGGGGCCTAGTCTGGAGTGGGAAAAAAATCTCCATAGCAAAGCACATATACATATTACAACATACATCTCGATATCTAGCAACAGAGGGAAGGGCGGGGCCATGATGGTGGGCCGCAGCTCTTAGGCGCTGACCATCCATTCATCACCCCTATGGGATTTGCGTCTAGGGCATTGGATTAGGGGTGGGGTATGTGTGTGTGGCGCAAGTGTGTGTGTAAGCCCGTAGTGTGTCTCTGCTTCCGCGGCCTTGGTGTTCTTGCCAGTCAGTCCAAAGTCAACAACAGGACAGTGTCTCTCATGGACACCCACCCACAGGTATGTGTCCATGAGAGACACTGTCCTGTCGGGAGAGTCTCGAAGCCAGGGAAACAATCCAAGTTAGAATGTTTTGTATGCGAGTAAAAATAAAATTTGCTTTTCACTCTAAATTGTCAATGACTGGTCCTCAAAATTGCGGGGCAGACAGTCCGATGTGATCCAAAATCACAAGAGTGTTTACAGTTCTTCCCGCATCCTCCAATCCTTTGTGGCAGCTTTGGGCATACTTGCCAACCTTGAGACCTCAGATTTCGGGAGGTGTGTGGGGGGCGTGGCTAAGAGGGGAGGAGTATATTTACAGCTAGAATTCACCAAGTCAAGTATTTCATATACATATATATAAGAAGTCAAGTATTTCATATATATATATATACATATATATATACATAAGAAATACTTGACTTTCAGTGAATTCTAGCTATAAATATATATTTCTTTTATTGTGTGTATATATATATATATATATATATATATATATATATATATATATATATATATATATATATATATATATATATATATATATATATATATGTATGTATGTGTGGGAAAAAAAATCACAAGACTATTTCATCTCTTTTTTTTTTTTTTTTCCCACACATACATATATTGCGCTCTACTACGGTATCGAGCACTAATTTTTGGATAACCTTATTAAGACATATATATATATATATATATATATATATATATATATATATATATATATATATATATATATATATATATATATAAAAGAAATACTTGAATTTCAGTTTTCATTTATTTACACATATACTTGTTGAGTTAAGGGTTGAATTGTCCATCCTTGTTCTATTCTCTGTCACTATTTTTCTAACCATGCTGAACACCCTCTCTGATGATGCATTGCTGTGTGGCACGCACAAAAGTGATTTCATCAAATGCACTAGATGGCAGTATTGTGCTGTTTAAGAGTGTCACAACATTGCTGTTTACGGCAGACGTGACTGCTGTTGTTGTGTGTTGTTGCCGCGCTGGGAGGACGTTAATGAAACTGCCTAACAATAAACCCATATAAGAAACCAAGAACTCGCCCTCCATCATTCTACAGTTATAACGTCATTGGGCAGGCACACCGTTTATATTGTGGGAAAGCGGACTCAGGTCCGCATCGACCTGAGTCCGCCTGAATTTCGGGAGATTTTAGGGAGATAATTTGTCCCGGGAGGTTTTCGGGAGAGGCGCTGAATTTCGGGAGTCTCCCGGAAGGGTTGGCAAGTATGGCTTTGGGGTACTTTGAAGACTGCCAGCAACTTCCAATTTGTCGACAAACCAGAGCAACGCTTACTCCAATCAGCAGATGTCCAGTTGTCATAATTCCGAATAGGTGGATATCTTCACGTCCTCGACAGAAAAGGGTCGCCAGGCACGCTGCACTCCTTCTTCTCCCAAGAGTCCGTCGTGTGTCCAGCAACAACTGCTTCGTCACGACAGCAGGTTCCCCCAAACCCAAGATCTTGTCAATTTTGTTGAGGCTAGTTAAATAGTTCCAATGTTTAGATTTGGAGAGCAGTGCAAAAAGAGGCAACAAGAAAGTTAAGACAAGACAGAGGATGAATGTCCCATAACAAGAAGATAAAGAAAACGAAGCTTATGGACTATGGCGTCCCCACGGACTACAAAGGCAGACGCACGCAAATTTTCAGGACTTATGCAAATTTCAAATACAGATCAGCAGATACCAGAAGGTAGCAAAAGTTGCTTTTGCGTAATATTGCAAAACAAAACGCCAGATATGTATTTCCTAATACACACACCATAATATTTATTGTATCTTGAAGCACAGTACAATCCATCAAGCGGTGCGGCTTCATAGCTTACCAAAGTCGTACTAAAACATTTTGATAGATTTTTGAGCGCCGTGTGTAATGTTCTATATTTTCAATGGAACATATACAATTTTGGTGTTGTTTACTTGAGTCATATTGCAGTCTACACGCTTCTCTGCTCGTAAACCAACAATGTCACAACGTGACTTCGACGCGGAGGGTTTGGGGGACCGGTACGTTTCAGAGGCGGTATAGTACCGAAAATGATTCATTAGTATCGCGGTACTATACTAATACCGGTATACCGTACAACCCTACATCGAACACTGAAAACATTGATAACAAATTCATGAAATCACAAGCTGATTCAATCTTATTGGGAAAAAATATATATATTTTTGAAAAGACAGCTGCAAATACCATAATTTGAATTTGTAACAATCTCAAAACAATCCTGCAAGAACTGAATAGTAATCTAAAACTCACGTTATTTCAGGAAAAGCACCAACAAGTAAGCAGCAATGTTTGCAACAAAGAGGCGGTGGTCCGGCAACTAGCTGAGGTTCCAAGCGACACTAAACAACCCTAATTGCAAAGCTGTGCACCAAACACACCCCACCAGTAAAGGTGCCGCCTTGGGTGCAAAACAGGAACAAGAAATACCAAAAATAAGTGTGGAACATGACAATCTCACTCTGATCCCTCATGTATTGCACAGCAGTGTGGATGCACATCTCCTTCTACACTTGTTGCATAAAAATGTGAACTGAACTTTTGTGTACCTTTATCAGGAAAAATATATAGCAGTGAGCCTGAACACAAAGACCCGATATTTCAAGGTGCCTTGCTTTCGTGTGGATGTTTAGTAATTACTGTGTGTACCACAGTGAAGTGCAGGTCACACCAGGCTGTGGAGCATATAAACTCGACCAGCTTGTACTTGTTGCCAGCCGCGTATTCTCAACAATATTTTGTAAATGTGCAAAAGTGAATCACAATATTAATTGTAATGTGCCACATAACTTAAGACGGTCCGATCTGATACTCAGAATCTCTATCGGTCCGATATTGGCCATTATCAATTGGATCAAATATAAAAAAATTATAAAATACAACCCCTCCGATCCAATATAAAAGCTAAATCATCCTCATTTTAACGTCACAAGGAAATGCAGCACTGTCAGTCCCTCTAAGGTTTTGTGGGCTTTTTTTTGTGATTGTTGTTGCAATGAAGTTGCAATGATTTAAGGCTTATTTCTTTCATAAAATTTACACTCGCTTCTGATTTTATACGTTTGTGTTCAGTGTTTTTTTTAACTCCAACTGCAAAAAGCACAAGTTTTAAACAAATATAACAAATATGCTTCATTTGCATTTTATATTAAAAAAAAATTGAGCATTGACATACATGTACCCGTCCTACCAGGGGGCCCTAATTTTCAGAAGTTCTTACCAAAAATTACACTTTAGGTCTGGGGTACCCAAACTACAGCCCGCGGGTGTCCCAAATCTGGCCCGCAGGAAGTCCCAAGTTAAAAAACAAATATTATTATTTATTTTTATATTATTATTTTTTTAAATTTGTCCTTTCTAATCCATTTTCTACCGCTTGTTACTCTTGGTGTCTCCTAGCCGCTCAGGCAAATCATATTGTCTAAAAATGCATTTTCCCATCGATAACGTGACATAATTGCGCTCGAAATATATATATATATATATATATATATATATATATATATATATATATATATATATATATATATATATATTTCGAGCGCGATGACATCATCATATATATATCATACATCATCGCGCTCGAAATATATATATATATATATATGTGTATATATATATATATATATATATATATATATATATATATATATAATATATATATATATATTTCGAGCGCGATGACGTCACGTTATCGATGGGAATATATATATATATATATATATATATATATATATATATATATATATATATATATATATATATATATTATACAGCCCGTCCCCCGGGCAAATTTTTTTTAACACAAAGTTTGGGGACCCCTCTTTTAGGTGTTTGCTGCGATAAAATTGCAGGGGGAACGGGAAAGTTGTGATAAACTGTTGTGATTTTCACTCTGTGAGTATAATAGAGAAATTTGCTGAATAAAAAGTAATACAATGAGCAAATATCAACAAAAAGACTGACATGGCACACACATTGCACAAAATAACCTGTATTCATCACAACAAAGGCCATGTTTGTCACTGGAAGTAAAAGACTAAATATGATATTTCAGCCATTACGTGAGGAAAACGTACAAAAGCTTTTACAGTTAAAAGTAATTCATGCTAAAGACGCTGTAACAAACGGATATAAGATGATAGGCTCCTGCGACCCCGAAAGGGATAAGCGGTAGAAAATGGATCGATGGATGGATAATCTTAAAAGGACATGACTATAGATATTACACTTTACACATCAAATTTGCACCTGAGCAGTGTTCAAACATGCATATCAACTATCTCAGGGGTCCCCAAACTTTTTGACTTGGGGGCCGCATTGGGTTAAAAGAATTTGGCCGTGTGTATGTGTGTGTGTGTGTGTGTGTGTGTGTGTGTGTGTGTGTGTGTGTGTGTGTGTGTGTGTGTGTGTGTGTGTGTATTCCTCACGAACTAATTGACTAAAAGAGTGCGCACTTGCCGCACGATGATGTCACGTTATCGATGGGAAAAAAACATTTTTGACAATATGATTTCCCTTAGCGGCTAGGAGACCCCGAAGTAACAAGCGGTAGAAAATAGATTAGAAAGGACAAATTTAAAAAAAAAAAAACAACTTGAGACTTCCCGCGGGCCGGATTTTGGACGCTGGCGGGCCGTATTCGGCCTGCGGGCCGTAGTTTGGGGACCTCTGATCTAAACTTTACCACTTATTTTATTGTCATATTTTCAGAATGTGTTTGTTCTATTTTCGGCCAAAGTAAGACAAAGAAAACAATCTGAAGTTGTCTTTATTTTTTTGTTTTAATGCCATGATAAGCGGTAGGAAATGGATGGATGGATGTATTTTAATAGTGCGGCCCGCTTGTACACACATTTATACCTCCATGCGGCCCCTGAGCTAAAATGAGTTGGACACCCCTGTTGTACAGTATTACAGTATATGTAACAGCTGCAGAAAAAAAACAACAAAAAAGGGCAGCATGAAATAGAGAGTAGATCCAGGAGAAAATGGACATTATAAACAAAGAGAGGTAGCTAACATACCGTATTTTTCGGAGTATAAGTCGCACCGGAGTATAAGTCGCACCTGCTGAAAATGCATACCGTATTTTCCGCACTATAAGGCGCACCGGATTATTAGCCGCACCTTCTATGAATTACATATTTCATAATTTTGTCCACCAATAAGCCGCCCCGGACTATAAGCCGCGCCTACGCTGCGCTAAAGTGAATGTCAAAAAAACAGTCAGATAGTTCAGTCAAACTTTAATAATATATTGAAAACCAGCGTTCTAACAACTCTGTCCCAAAATGTACGCAAATGTGCAATCACAAACATAGTAAAATTCAAAATGGTGTAGAGCAATAAATAGCAACATAATGTTGCTCGAACGTTAATGTCACAACACACAAAATAAACATAGCGCTCACCTTCTGAAGTTATTCTTCATTCGTAAATCCTTCGAATTCTTCGTCTTCGGTGTCCGAATTGAAAAGTTGCGCAAGCGTGGGATCCAAAAATGGCCGGCTCCGCCTCGTCGAAGTCATCGGATTCAGTGTCGCTGTTGTTGTGCAGCAGTTCTGTGAATCCTGCCTTCCGGAAAGCTCGGACCACAGTTGTGACCGAAACTATCTGCCCAGGCATTTACGATCCACTGGCAGATGTTGGCGTATGTCGACCGGCGCTATCTGCCCGTCTTAGTGAAGGTGTGTTCGCCTTCGGAGCTGTGTGAAAAAAGCCACCCGGCCTCTTCGCGTAAACTTCCCTTAACCACTCGCTCATCTTTTCTTCATCCATCCATCCCTTCGAGTTAGCTTTTATGATGACGCCGGCTGGAAAGGTCTCTTTTGGCAAGGTCTTCCTTTTGAATATCACCATGGGTGGAAGTTAGCATGGCAAGCTAGAACCACAGTGAAGGATGACTTCTCATTCCCTGTGGTGCGAATATTCACCGTACGTGCTCCCGTTCAAACGTACGGTGATATCCGCGCGTTTTTTCTTCTTCTTCCGGGGGCGGGTGAAGCGCTTCCTGTTCTATGGGGGCGGGTGCTTTCCTTGGCGGTTGCTTGCGTAGAAGAAGAAGCGCTTCCTGTTCTACCGGGAAAAAAGATGGCGGCTGTTTACCGAAGTTGCGAGACCGAAACTTTATGAAAATGAATCGTAATAAAGCGCACCGGGTTATAAGGCGCACTGTCAGCTTTTGAGAAAAATTGTGGTTTTTAGGTGCGCCTTATAGTGCGGAAAATACGGTAATAAAGAAGGAAAAAACATATATAAATCGCACTGGAGCCCGGCCAAACTATGAAAAAAACTGCGACTTACAGTCCAAAAAATACGGTAGAAGCGGTCGGACAAATAAAAAAAAATAAAAAACTTGAGACTTCCCGCGGGCCGGATTTTGGACGCTGGCGGGCTGTATTCAACCCGCAGGCCGTAGTTTGGGGACCCCTGAACTATCTTGTCAAAACTTACTTTATGTTGAATTTTTGTTAAATATCAATGCACTTGATTGCTGAAAACTGTGAATTGTTTTGTTCTCAAAGTTGTTATCAATCGGGCCTACATACTGTTTAATAGCTTCCATATTGACTTGTTTGGGTCTTCATCCTGTCACTACCCGGTCACCTGCTCATTTACGCATGCATGACGGTAAGACCACTTGGACAAACTGCCTGACATGCCTTGACTGGTGATTAACAAAAAACAGTGCAGAGGCTTGTATTCACATTTCCCTTGTCATTACACAACGTGTGTTAGTGGTTTTGATTCAGGTCAAGCCCATGTTTGTTTACAACTCTGTGTGTAAGCCACTGATATTCAAGTCTTGGGGGGCAGCAAGTGAAAGGCTGTATGAATGTGTCTGCTAAAGCCGGTCACGGTCTGCTCACCCTAACCCCTAAGGTCGCTGTGGTTAAAAAAAAACAAAAAAACATTCTTTCTGTTTTTCCAAGCACAAACACAAACAAAAAGCTTCCTGTGAACTCCAGAATCATAATTTTAAGAAACGATCAATATTAGGCATTGGAATAATTCTGTCAAATTTTCAAGAGGGTTTTTATATTCCAAAGTTAAACGTGTGCATGTCTGAATGATTTGTTTCTTTACTTAAATCTGGACACAGCCTAATTTACCGTATTTTCCAGACTATAGAGTGCACCGGTATATAAGCCGCACCCACTAAATTTTCAAAACAAAAAACATTCCATATATTAACCGCACCGGACTAAAAGCTGCAGATATATACGTTGTGAAATGAGTAATTTACACAGTAAGATTTTTGTAAATGTTTATTTACATACCTTAATTGTTTCCAAACGGTGCTTGACACATAGCAGTAAAACGGCTGATCAAACAAAACAGAAGTCATTGCCATGGACCCACTAGCTGCGGAATCTAGCTCTCTAATCAGCTAAACAGACTCAACGACTCCACGATGACGTTTTGGTGAGTTTACAAAACAAACAATACAAAAAAATGCCATTGTAAATGAATAATAGTAACACAGACACTTGTAAACGTGTTAGCAGATTAGCTAATGCTAACGACACTAGCTTCATTACATTACGATAGCAACTATAAATAGGGATGAAAATACTTCTATATACATCACACATGGTACGGTTTAGTAAAGTATAAACAGTTTTAGGTATATTGTGAAACTTACAAACGTTGCCTTGACTTATGAATGAAAAATCCATACGAGTAGAAACGCTACGGACAGCTAGAAGACTTGAACGGCACTCTAGTTCCGGTTGAAAGCACCTGCAGTGAGCAAACCTATCCAAAAGATGGCGCTATAGCACAAACAATAAAACAGCATAGTGTATTATGGCCATCAGGGATGAAAAATCCATGAAGTAGCCGCATCGTTTTATAAGAACCAGGGTTCAAAGTGTTGGGAAAAAAGTCCAGAATTTAAGGTGTGTCACCCTAACCCCTAAAGTCACTATGGTTAAAAAAAAAAACAACAAAAAAAACATTCTCTCTGTTTTTCCAAGCACAAACTCAAACAAAAATCTTCCTATGCACTCCAGAATCATACTTTTAAGAAACGATTAATATTAGGCATTGGAATAATTTTGTCAAATGTTTAAGAAGGTTTTTATGTTCAAAAGTTAAACTTGTGCATGCCTTAATGATTTGTTTATTTACTTAAATCTGGACACAGCTTAATTTACATATTAAAACGCACCGAACTATATGCCACAAGTAAATACGTTGTGAAATGAGTAATTTACACAGTAAGATTTTTGTAAAAGTTTATTTACATACCTTAATTGTTTCCAAACGGTGCTTGTCACATGGCAGTAAAACGGGTGATCAAACAAAACAGAAGTCATTGTTATGCACCCACTAGCTGGGAAATTTATCTCTCCAATCAGCTAAACAGACTCAACGACTCCACGGTGACGTTTTGGTGAATTTACAAAACTGAAACAATACAAAAAAAATGCCATTGTAAATTTAGAATAGGAACACAGACACTTGTAAAAGGGTTAGCAGATTAGCTAATGCAATAGCACCTATAAATAGGGATGAAAACACTCCTACAGACATCACACATGGTATGGTTTAGTAAGTATAAACAGTTTTAGGTATATTGTAAAACTTACAAATGTTGCTTTGAGTTATGAATGAAAAGTCCATACGAGTAGAAACGCTATGGACAGCTAGAAGACTTGAACAGCACCTGCAGTGAGTAAATCCGCTATAGCACAAACAATAAAACACCATAGTGTATTATGGCCATCAGGGATAAAAAATCCATGAAGTAGCCGCACCATTTTATAAGAAGCAGGGGTCAAAGTGTAGGAAAAAAGTAGCGGCCTATGGTCCAGAATTTACGGTGTGTCATTTTAGTAAATACAAATATTTATTACAATAATGTTTCTTGTGGGCTGGATATTAAACTTTTTAACAAACAGAACGCTAATAGTCAGAGTGAATGGGTTTTTATCAAACACGGTGTGCTCCCCACAAGGATGTGTGCTCTCGCCAATGCTTTTTATTCTCCACACAAATATGTGTCAGAGCACTTTTAAAAATCGGACTACTTTAAAGTATGCAGATGAGATAACACAGTAATCGTCAGTCTCCTTCAGGGCAATGAGAACAAGCATGGGCCTATTATTTATGATTATGTCAAGTAATGTGATGCATCATATCTACAAGTGAAAAATCTTTAAACAAAAGATATGATTATTGAGTTTAGAAGGCAGGCAGGCAGGCAGGCAGGCAGGCACCATAATTGAGGACAGACTGTCAAAGTTGTGCAATCCAATAAATATCTTGGTAACATTATTGACAATACCGTATTTTCCGCACTATAAGGCGCACCTAAAAACCACAAATTTTCTCAAAAGCTGACAGTGCGCCTTATAACCCGGTGCGCTTTATATATGGATTAATATTAAGATTCATTTTCATAAAGTTTAGGTCTCGCAACTACGGTAAACAGCCGCCATCTTTTTTCCCCGTAGAAGAAGCGCGCGGTGCATGCTGGGATATGTGACGTTTCATTTCCATTTGTGTGTTTATGTAAAGACCCCAAAATGGCTCCTATTAAGTGTGTTGTCTGTCTAATTATAAATAATGCAGACGAGGCGTGTTAACTGAGTTCTCAACGTTTACTCACAGCGTGCTAACTGCCAGCATACAACGCTTCTCAGGGCTACCGCGCATGCTCGTAACTATCGTTGCATGCTGGGTAGTGTAGTTGTTATATTTGCTAGCTCATAACAGCACATTGAGAGACACGCTTACGCGCTTAATTCAATACTCGCCGTCATTCCGGGTGGATTGACAAAAGACCTCCAGCCGCTAGATATTGGTGTCAACAGGGCATTCGAAGCTAGACTGCTAACTGCGTGGGAACAGTGGATGACAGAAGGCGAACACACCTTCACTAAGACGAGGAGGCAGCGCCAGACGACGCCAACATCTGCCAGTGGATCGTAAATTTGCCCAACTTTTCACTTTGGACACCGAAGACGAAGGATTTACGAATGAAGAATAACTTCAGAAAGTGAGCGCTATGTTTATTTTGTGTGTTGTGACATTAACGTTCGAGCAACATTATGTTGCTATTGCTCTGCACTATTTTGAATTTTACTATGTTTGTGATTGCACATTTGCGTACATTTTGGGAGTGAACAGAGTTGTTAGAACGCTGGTTTTTAATATATTATTAAAGTTTGACTGACCTATCTGACTGTTTTTTTGACATTCCCTTTAGCGCAGTGTAGGCGCGGCTTATAGTCCGGGGCGGCTTATTGGTGGACAAAGTTATGAAATATGCCATTCATTGAAGGTGCGGCTAATAATCCGGTGCGCCTTATAGTGCGGAAAATACGGTACTTAGAATTTTAAGGATAACGGTGATGCTGTATGCAAAAGAGCTCATGTTGACAAATCGATGATGACTTTGTTTTATCGAGCTTTTATTGACTCGGGTTTATCTTTTTGTCTGGTGTCATGGTTTGGAGGGCTGTGTCTGAAGGACGGATTAAGGCAGATAATCAAGTTGACGTATTGGTGAGCCCCTGTTGAGTTTGAGTCCCTGGACACCAGGCAGGTACAGTGGATTGCCAACTCAATTAGAGCAGAAATCTCGCACTCTCTTTAAGATGCAGAACAGCTCGGTGTAGAAACAGATTTGATCCAGCCACAGCTGTTCTTTTAAACAAATTATAGCTCTATTGCACATATTCATTTATTCATCCATAGTAGTTTTTAATTTACTGTCTTTTATTAACTTTTACTCTGCCTTTTTTTTTTTTGTTCATGTGACCTTTTCTTTCTTCTTTTTCCTGGTCCTGGTTCCAGGCAACCTGTTGAGTACTTTGTCATGTTTGTCATCCCGTGATATGTTTTGTGTTAATACCTTTTGTCTATTTTTAATATATATGCATATGCCATTCTCCTGTATTTTACACTGCAAAACAAATCTACCTTCGGGTACAAAAAAAGTCACCTGGACCACCTGGATCTTCTGTTGCGCGTAGTGGATGGATCTGTAGCTAAAACGGAATTACTCCGGCCGAGTTGAAGTTTATTCTTTGCAAAATTGCCACCCCTTGAGTCCTGATTCAAAAATAAATGGTAAATGGGTTATACTTGTATAGCGCTTTTCTACCTTCAAGGTACTCAAAGCGCTTTGACAGTATTTCTACATTCACACACAATCACACACTGATGGCGGCAGCTGCCATGCAAGGCTCTAACCACAACCCATCAGGAGCAAGGGTGAAGTGTCTTGCTCAAGGACACAACGGACGTGACGAGGTTGGTAGAAGGTGGGGATTGAACCAGGAACCTTCAGGTTGCTGGCACGACCACTCTCTCCCAACGCAGTTGTTATAACAATAACAACAGCAGCAGCAGCTGGCGGCAGCACACTAGCACCGGAGACCATACTTGCCAACCTTGAGACCTCCGATTTCGGGAGGTGGGGGTTGGGGCGTGGTTGGGGTCGTGGTTAAGAGGGGAGGAGTATATTTACAGCTAGAATTCACCAAGTCAAGTATTTCATATATATATATATATATATATATATATATATATATATATATATAAGAAATACTTGACTTTTAAGTATTTGGTGGTCCAGTGGTCTAGGTCAGGCCATTCTTTGATTTTATATATATATATATATATATATATATATATATATATATATATATATATATATATATATATATATATATATATATATATATATATATGTTTATATATATATACATATATATATATATATATATATAAACATAGGAAAAACACTCAAAATCTAATCAAAGAATGGCCTGACCTAGACCACTGCACCACCAAATACTTAAAAGTCAAGTATTTCTTATATATATATATCTATATATATATATATAAGAAATACTTGACTTTCAGTGAATTCTATCTATAAATATATATTTATTTTATTATATATATATATATATATATATATATATATATATATATATATATATATATATATAAAAATAAAAGAAATACTTGAATTTCAGTGTTCATTTATTTACACATATACACACACATAACACTCATCTACTCGTTGTTGAGTTAAGGGTTGAATTGTCCATCCTTGTTCTATTTTCTGTCACTATTTTTCTAACCATGCTGAACACCCTTTCTGATGATGCATTGCTGTGTGGCACGCACAAAAGTGCTTTCATCAAATGCACTAGAGTCTGGAATCTTCCATCTCTCCCTAGCATGGCCCAAAACCGGTCAATCTTTGCTTCCTGAGGAAGATCTTCACTGCCAAGCACTTGGTAGACCACTACTTTTTCCCGGAGGCTATCCAGGTCCAATCGCAGTTGCGGCTTGGAACTTACAAGCGTATTTCTTCATCTTACTCGTCGTCGGCGTCGTCATGGCTGTATCTTCCTCGTTCGTCTGCTTCGTCTCCTTGTTGTGTGCGCAGTTGTGCACTCTCTAAAAGCCGTAGATGTTATTGTCACATATGCATGTACAGTAGATGGCAGTAATGTCCTGTTTAAGAGTGTCACAACATTGCTGTTTATGGCAGACAAACTGCTTTATGGTAGACGAAAACGTGACTGCTGTTGTGTGCTGTTACTGCGCTGGGAGAGGCGCTGAATTTCGGGAGTCTCCTGAAAAATCCGGGAGGGTTGGCAAGTATGCCGGAGACGCTGCGTCACGCTGCTGAGACAGCAAGTCCTCTCCTGCGTTGTAGTAGTAAATTGAGTATTCAAACAAGTGTCAACATCTTTCGTATTGATTTTTATATGCCAGAATGTTTCAATTTAAATAGATCGCAAACCAAATATTACATAATTATTACATGAAACTCTAATCTGGCTGTGAGCAGGCTACAATATTAACACATTTTCTTGTAAATTACACAACTTATTTTTATATAGTGTGTAATCAGAGGGACCCACTCTTCTAGAGTTTTATGTAACCTCAGGTGGAATTCTTTCCCATTCTTGCTTGATGTACAGCTTAAGTTGTTCAACAGTCCGGGGGTCTCCGTTGTGGTATTTTAGGCTTCATAATGCTCCACACATTTTCAATGGGAGACAGGTCTGGACTACAGGCAGGCCAGTCTAGTACCCGCACTCTTTTACTATGAAGCCACGTTGATGTAACACGTGGCTTGGCATTGTCTTGCTGAAATAAGCAGGGGCGTCCATGGTAACGTTGCTTGGATGGCAACATATGTTGCTTCAAAAATTGTATGTACCTTTCAGCATTAATGGCGCCTTCACAGATGTGTAAGTTACCCATGTCTTGGGCACTAATACACCCCCATACCATCACAGATGCTGGCTTTTCAACTTTGCGCCTATAACAATCCGGATGGTTTTTTTCCTCTTTGGTCCGGAGGACACGATGTCCACAGTTTCCAAAAACAATTTGAAATGTGGACTCGTCAGACCACAGAACACTTTTCCACTTTGTATCAGTCCATCTTAGATGAGCTCAGGCCCAGCGAAGCCGACGGCGTTTCTGGGTGTTTTTGATAAAGGGTTTTCGCCTTGCATAGGAGAGTTTTAACTTGCACTTACAGATGTAGCGACCAACTGTAGTTACTGACAGTGGGTTTCTGAAGTGTTCCTGAGCCCATGTGGTGATATCCTTTACACACTGATGTCGCTTGTCGATGCAGTTCAGCCTGAGGGATCGAAGGTCACGGGCTTAGCTGCTTTCGTGCAGTGATTTCTCCAGATTTTCTGAACCCTTTGATGATATTATGGACCGTAGATGGTGAAATCCCTAAATTCCTTGCAATAGCTGGTTGAGAAAGTTTTTTCTTAAACTGTTCAACAATTTGCTCACGCATTTGTTGACAAAGTGGTGACCCTCGCCCCATCCTTGTTTTTGAATGACTGAGCATTTCATGGAATCTACCTTTATACCCAATCATGGCACCCACCTGTTTCCAATGTGCCTGTTCACCTGTGGGATGTTCCAAATAAGTGTTAGATGAGCATTCCTCAACTTTATCAGTATTTATTGCCACCTTTCCAACTTCTTTGTCACGTGTTGCTGGCATCAAATTCTAAAGTTAATGATTATTTGCAAAAAATGTTTATCAGTTTGAGCATCAAATATGTTGTCTTTGTAGCATATTCAACTGAATATGGGTTGAAAATGATTAGCAAATCATTGTATTCCGTTTATATTTACATCTAGCACAATTTCCCAATTCATATGGAAACGGGGTTTGTATTATATCATCGAGTGGTCTGCTGCTTCCTTGCTTCCCTGCTCCTTTGAAGTTTATTGTAGATCAGAAATCATGCCTCTCACCTGGACAGAAGAACTCTGAGGATGTAATCCGACAAGTTGGGACACTTTGACAGCCATTTGGGACCCGGAACTGGCGAGAATGACACAAAAAGACAATTGGTCCCTGCCACCATCCCACCCCGTTTCTTCGTGAGGATTATGAGACATTCTTCACCTAAATGGGAATATATGAACATCCTATCAGTTGGCATCCTAATGACAGCAGACCTTGTACAGGAAGTGATATCTTATGTTTTTTGCCTCTCATAAAGTCTGCAGTGAGTAATAATCAGTAATGCAGAAAAAAAAAAAGCAAATGTGATGAGTTTTTGAAATTAATGCGCTTCATATGCTTAAAATGATCAAAATACGTAAATATTAAATGTTATTATAAATGTGCCTGTTAGTACATTACATATATACTTACAGCATATATGTATATAAAATCTTAATGGAGGTGTTTGGATGTTTTTTTAAGGGCTTTTTAGGCAGAATAGAGCGGCTCCTTTAGCCTCCACTTTTAATCGCATTTATTTAATATTTAGAATACATAAAACGAATAACATCCCTTGTCATGTCTCTCATAATAATTGTGAACGATAGGCAAAATTCTATACAAAATACTGTTCCTCTTGAAAGGACACCTTTTACGCAAAACCAACTTTTCCTACCTATTGGTACCTGTTTTTGTGTATTTGGGATCTGTATAAATCCCATTATTTCATATCAACCAGTGGAGACATTGCCGAGGTATTTACAAACCAATCTTGCCATCTTTCATACGGGCCTTGTGGAATTTTCCCGATTGGCGACGTTTTTGCCGTTGGTGACATCAGAGGATTATCTATACATGGTAGAGGTGTATCCAAAGTGTTTCACGCACATCCGCCATTGTAGTCTGACGTGTAGTCAATACGCTCCTTTTTTGTTAACCTCTTGTTGTGGGGCAGACTGGCTCGTACATGCACATGCTTCCTCGGTTGTTGCCATTTCTAATACAACATAGCATATAGTTCGAACTGAAATGGCCATTGCAAGAAGCAGTCGAAGTGGAGCCACATAAATAAGATTGCCCACAAATCGACGCATCCTGAATAGTCGGTCAGAAAGCACCTTGAAGACTGTCTGTAAAACATAATTCTAAAACATTTTGAGCAAAGAACCACCATTACATGTTATATAGACCAGTGGTCCCCAACCTTTTTTGCACCACGGACCGGTTTAATGTAGGCATTATTTTCAAGGACCGGCTTTCCATATGTGCCAGATAAATACATCAAAATTAAGTGCATGAAAAATACAACTCACTATAACGCTGAATTAGTGGGAGCCATCGGTGTGTTTCTGTGCAATGAGATGCAGATGGAAATCAGCCTTTGGCTACAATCTGTCACTTTTATATCTGATATGTTCATTAATGTGCATAGTATCATGTCAGAAAGTTATAACAAATGGCAACTTCCTATGAGGAGTTTTATTGTACATCTATAAATAAGCTCATTGGTGTGTGTAGTGCACAGGTGTCAAACTCAAGGCCCGCGGCCCAGATCTGGCCCTCCACATCATTTTATATGGCCCGCAAAAGCCTGGAAATAATGTGTCAATAAAATACCTAATATTTTCTTTCTTTACTTTCTCATTTTCTTACTAAAAGGTATTATGTTTTTTTTCTAGTTTGACAGGGGAAAAAAAAAGTCCAATATTGCAACAAATATATTATTTAACTTTGTTGGTCAAAATCCAAAATCTGCTTAAGTAATGATTTCGAAGCAAGTTATCCATCAAATTGCACACAATAAAAATGACCAATAGATTTTACTGTAAAATGTAGGGAGTTTTTTTTTTTTGCAGCATTTTACTACTGTAAGTTGAAAAAAAAGACCAATGTCTGTTTTTTTACAGTAAATTTCTGTCGATTGAGCTGTCACTTTTTGTTTTTTTTACTGTAAAATCCACGGTTGATGATTTAAAGGTCCCACATTTTATTATGGTAAAAAACTGACAGCTGAGTTGCCAAAATAAAATTAAACAGCGGTACTGTATTTCTATTTACAATATGTTGTAAAAAAAAAATAATAATAATAATAAAAAAAACACCATATATTTTACAGTAAAAATCTGGCAACTTTTTTTCTGTAAAAAAAAACAGTGGTAAAATCCGCAGATTTTTTTTACTCTTTGTCAGAATTTTTTTTTTTTAATTTTAAATTCAAAGGAAAATCATTAATTATTTACTGTTACAAGCGGCCCTCTAATGGCAGCCATGACTGTGGCGTGGCCCTCAATGAAAACAAGTTTGACACCCCTGGTCTAGCGGGACAGGCCAAAGTTAAGTTGGAGAAAATGCAGTCTTTTATAAATGATTTAATGTTTCTCTGCGTCCTGGTAGTAAATGCGTCACGGACCGGTACCGGTCCCCGGACCGGTGATTGGGGACCACTGATGTAGACCACAAGGAAGTGCTTTAAATATAGATAGTTGCCGATATTATCGGCCGATAAATGCTTTAAAATGTAATATCGGAAATTATCGGTATCCGTTTCAAAAAGTACGATTTATGACTTTTTAAAACACCGCTGTACGGAGTGGTACATGGACGTAGGGAGAAGTACAGTGCGGCAATAAACCATAAAGGCACTGACTTTGCGTGCCGGCCCAATCACATAATATCTACGGCTTTTCACACACACAAGTGAATGCAATTCATACTTGTCACACTGAGGGTGGCCGTATAAACAACTTTAACACTGTTACAAATATGCGCCACACTGTGAACCCACACCAAACAAGAATGACAAACACATTTCGGGAGAACATCCGCACCGTAACACAACATAAAGACAACAGAACAAATACCCAGAACCCCTTGCAGCACTAACTCTTCCGGGACGCTACAATGTACACCCCCCGCAACTCCCCCCCACCCACCTCAAGAACACCCCCCATCCCCCTCAACCCCGCCCACCTCAACCTCCTCATGCTCTCTTAGGGAGAGCATGTCCCAAATTCCAAGCTGCTGTTTTGAGGCATATTAAAACAAAATAATGCACTTTGTGACTTCAATAATAAATATGGCATTTTTTTCCATAACTTGAGTTGATTTATTTTGGAAAACCTTGTTACATTGTTTAATGCATCCAGCGGCGCATCACAACAAAATTAGGCATAATAATGTGTTAATTCCACGACTGTATATATTGGTATCGGTTGATATCTGAATCTGTAATTAAGAGTTGGACAATATCGGAATATCGCCATTATCGGACATCTCTAGTTTTAAATGTAGAAACAAATCACGTAAAGTAACGGTACCATGTTTTTTCGTCTTAAAGGAACTGTTTTGTTGTATTTTGGATGTCCTTCCTAGACAAGATCGACATTTGAGGGGCTAAAAACAGAATTGCAAGCGTGCCACACATGCAAGAACGGAAATGAGAGTGGCTTTTTCGAAAAGGCTTTTTAATTTGCTGAATAAAAAGGACAAGGTTGTACGGGAAATGACTTGACTCTGGCGCCATGTCGAAAAATGAAATGGAAAAACATTTCACTTGACCTTTCAGGACGAGCGTTGTCGTGTAAGAGAGACATCTTGTGATGGCACTTGAAGTAGAAAATAACATTCGGTCCAGCACGGCTCCGGTCGGGCCGAACAAGGCCAGAAGGGATGCTTGCTATTTGTGTGGTTGCTTCAGATCTCGACATGATGGAGGCAGCACTAAAGTGGCACCACCCACACTTCTTTCGGAAGAGCTTGGGGGCAAAAAAGCAAGGGGAAGATCTATGTCTTTGCCGTCACTCTCCCCACTTGTATCCCACCCTTCTTTTTCCAGCCCGGGCCAGCTGTCAGTGGGAGTATCCTGAGTCAGCGCACTTTGTCACACACGCTAACGAGAGCGCCGGGTCGCAGAGGCACTTCTAGAGAGATGTGAATGCAATGACAAAGGAGTGATCAGGACATGTATCGACTACAGAAAACGGCCTGACAGGTTAGAGAGCGCCGCTGCAAAAAAGAGATATGGGAAGAAAGATGGAGCACACAGAAATGGGGTCTGGAAAAAAATGACCTCTCAGTTGAGGGAGCAATAAGGGGAAGTGTTCGGTCTGCAGATGGAAGGCAAGGGTTGGCAGCCATCTGCTGTTGAAAGATGTCAGGATGAGGGCTGGGGAATTCTAAAATGAGAAAAAAAGTACAGTAGTACCTTTTAAATTACGAGCCCAATTGGTTCCACGGGCAAGCTCGTAACTCAATGTCATAACAGTGCATTTTGTAATAATCAAGATTCAAGATGCTTTATTATTGTCCATTCTTTAACATGTACAAGACACATAAGAACTGAAATTACATTTTCGGCACAGTCCCACTAAGAGCAGACATACGTTACAAGACGGGACCGCCAACGGATCAGCCACTTACGGCGCTCCTTAAAAAAAAAAAAAAGTAAAAATAATAAAGCATTATGTGGGGATGCTATACATTTTCACCTGATTATATAACAACGCTGCACTTTGTAATAATCTGCCGCATTTTATAATAACATTATCAGATGCTTTTTTTAATAAATCTTGGAATTTGTTACATTTTGCAAAAGTTGTTAAAGGGGAACATTATCACAATTTCAGAAGGGTTAAAACCATTAAAAATCAGTTCCCAGTGGCTTATTTTATTTTTTGAAGTTTTTTTCAAAATTATACCCATCACGCAATATCCCTAAAAAAAAGCTCCAAAGTGCCTGATTTTAACCATCGTTATATACACCCGTCCATTTTCCTGTGACGTCACATAGTGATGCCAATACAAACAAACATGGAGGATAGAACAACAAGCTATAGCGACATTAGCTCGGATTCAGACTCGGATTTCAGCGGCTTAAGCGATTCAACAGATTACGCATGTATTGAAACGGATGGTTGTAGTGTGGAGGCAGGTAGCGAAAACCAAATTGAAGAAGAAACTGAAGCTTTTGAGCCATATCGGTTTGAACCGTATGCAAGCGAAACCGACGAAAACGACACGACAGCCAGCGATACGGGAGAAAGCGAGGACGAATTCGGCGATCGCCTTCTAATCAACGATTGGTATGTGTTTGTTTGGCATTAAAGGAAACTAACAACTATGAACTAGGTTTACAGCATATGAAATACATTTGGCAACAACATGCACTTTGAGAGTGCAGACAGCCCAATTTTCATCAATTAATATATTCTGTAGACATACCCTCATTCGCTCTCTTTTCCTGAAAGCTGATCTGTCCAGTTTTGGAGTTGATGTCAGCAGGCCAGGGAAGCTAGGGTCGATAATCATAAGGGACGGTGTGAGCCAAGACATCCAGGGGGTTTAGCTCGCTCGTCTGCGGGAACAAACTGCCGCCATTGCTTGCCGTGCTACCGAGGTCCTTTGTCCCTGAATTGCTCACACACTCCGGCAGATTCAATGGGGGTCTGGCGGCAGATTTCTTTGACTTTATCGTTGGAAATGCATCTGCTTTGAGTGTCGCAGGATATCCACACATTCTTGCCATCTCTGTCGTAGCATAGCTTTTGTTGGTAAAGTGTGCGGAACAAACGTCCAATTTCTTGCCACTTTCGCATCTTTGGGCCACTGGTGCAACTTGAATCCGTCCCTGTTGGTGTTGTTACACCCTCCGACAACACACCGACAAGGCATGATGTCTCCAAGGTACGGAAAACAGTCGAAAAAACGGAAAACAACAGAGCTGATTTGACTCGGTGTTTGACAAAATGACGGATTGCTTCCCGATGTGACGTCACGTCCGAGAGCGAATAACGGAAAAGCGTTTAATTCGCCAAAATTCACCCATTTAGAGTTCGGAAATCGGTTAAAAAAATATATGGTCTTTTTTCTGCAACATCAAGGTTTATATTGACGCTTACATAGGTCTGGTGATAATGTTCCCCTTTAAAACATGCTGGTACTGGTACTACATTACAAACCTCTACTTTTTTCCTGCGCCTTGAACTCTGCGGCTTATAAAACGGCGCGGCTAATTTATGGATTTTTCTTCGCTATTGGCCATAATGCAAGTACCGTATTTCCTTGAATTGCCGCCGGGTATATAGTATGCGCATGCCTCGATTTACCGCAGGGTCAAACTCCATCCCATCCACCCATTTTCTACCGCTTATTCCCTTCGGGGTCGCGGGGGGCGCTGGAGCCTATCTCAGCTACAATCGGGCGGAAGGCGGGGTACACCCTGGACAAGTCGCCACCTCATCGCAGGGCCAACACAGATAGACAGACAACATTCACACTCACATTCACACACTAGAGCTAATTTAGTGTTGCCAATCAACCTATCCCCAGGTGCATGTCTTTGGAGGTGGGAGGAAGCCGGAGTACCCGGAGGGAACCCACGCAGTCACGGGGAGAACATGCAAACTCCACACAGAAAGATCCCGAGCCCGGGATTGAACCCAGGAGTACTCAAGACCTTCGTATTGTGAGGCAGATGCACTAACCCCTCTTCCACCGTGCTGCCCAGGGTCAAACTCGTTTCGCAAAATAATTAGCGCATGCCTAGAATTACCGCAGGGTAAGTCACGTACCTACAACGTTTTTAGCGTTACCCGGCAGTTTGCGGTATTGCAAATGTTCGTTCAGCGTATTTTTTGCACTGGTATACAGTACAAAACGAGTGACACGTCACCTTTCAAAGCATCATATTCAAAATGGAGGAGGCTAATTTCAATAATTTAAAATCGCATAAAGGGAAGAAGATAAAGAGCTATTCAGTAGGATTTAAGGTCCAAGCTATTGAATATGCTAAAAAGAACACCATGGAGGGAACTGCTCGAAAGTTTGGAGTAGATGCTCGTAGAATAAGAGATTGGTGTAGCATGGAATGGAAGCTGATGGTGGAATACGAATTGGGAAGTGAGAGGAAAAGGTTGAAAGGCGCAGGCCGACAAGTGGTAAGCGAGACAATGGAGCATATTCTGCTAGAACGGATTGTGAAGCAGCGCCGTGAGAGACTAAGAGTAACAAGGAAAATGGTTCAAGTGAAAGCAATGGATTTATGGAGAAATTACGCCAGTATCCGTGAGTAATTGTTGAATGACCCCTCGTAAAAATAAAGAGTGTCACGTTATAATTGCCTTTTCAGACCCAAACAAAAAGAACTCCCGGAATGATTAATTGTGCTTTTAATTTTATTGCGGCATTAAGCGATGTCATGATTATCCTTACATCACACTCAAATTTATAAGAGCATGCCTAAATTTACCGCATGCCTTTGGTAAGCGCCGGAGTGAGAAGAGGTTTTAAATTAATTACCGCCGGTGCGCTAATTCAAGGAAATACGGTAGTTGTCATAAAACAGACAGACTGAAAATGTGTGTTATTGTTTGTGCTATGGCGCCATCATTTGGACAAGTTTGCTCACTGCAGGTGCTGCAGGTTGAGCGTCTGTAGTATTTATTTTGGTTTAATGCCCTGAACCGGAAGTACAAGTGCTGTGCCGTCTTCTAGTCGTCCATAGCGTTTCTACTCTTATGGATTCTCCGTTCATCACTCCAAGCAACGTTTTGTAAGTTTTACACCACATAATTTCCCCCGTTGTGGGATAAATAAAGCCTATCCTTTCCCAATAATGAATAATAATAATAATATTACATTTTATTTATAAGGCGCCTTTCTGGGCACTCAAGGACACTATACAAAATCACAACAATAAAATCAAATTGGATAAAAAACAACAACAAAGATAGAGAAGAAAAGATTATTACAATGAATAGGCAGTCAGGAATAGGTGTGTTTTGAGTCTTGATTTGAAGAGGGATATTGAATCTAAGTTACGAAGGTCTTGTGGTAAAGAGTTCCAAAGATGTGGGGCAGAGCGGCTGAAAGCTCGGGCACCCATGGTGGACAGTTTAAAGGGGAACATTATCACCAGACCTATGTAAGCGTCAATATATACCTTGATGTTGCAGAAAAAAGACCATATATTTTTTTAACCGATTTCCGAACTCTAAATGGGTGGATTTTGGCGAATTAAACGCCTTTCTAATATTCGCTCTCGGAGCGATGACGTCACAACGTGGCGTCACATCGGGAAGCAATCCGCCATTTTCTCAAACACCGAGTCAAATCAGCTCTGTTATTTTCCGTTTTTTCGACTGTTTTCCGTACCTTGGAGACATCATGCCTCGTCGGTGTGTTGTCGGAGGATGTAACAACACGAACAGGGACGGATTCAAGTTGCACCAGTGGCCCAAAGATGCGAAAGTGGCAAGAAATTGGACGTTTGTTCCGCACACTTTACCGACGAAAGCTATGCTACGACAGAGATGGCAAGAATGTGTGGATATCCTGCGACACTCAAAGCAGATGCATTTCCAACGATAAAGTCAAAGAAATCTGCCGCCAGACCCCCATTGAATCTGCCGGAGTGTGTGAGCAATTCAGGGACAAAGGACCTCGGTAGCACGGCAAGCAATGGCGGCAGTTTGTTCCCGCAGACGAGCGAGCTAAACCCCCTATCGACCCTAGCTTCCCTGGCCTGCTGACATCAACTCCGAAACTGGACAGATCAGCTTTCAGGAAAAGAGCGCGGATGAGGGTATGTCTACAGAATATATTAATTGATGAAAATTGGGCTGTCTGCACTCTCAAAGTGCATGTTGTTGCCAAATGTATTTCATATGCTGTAAACCTAGTTCATAGTTGTTAGTTTCCTTTAATGCCAAACAAACACATACCAATCGTTGGTTAGAAGGCGATCGCCGAATTCGTCCTCGCTTTCTCCCGTGTCGCTGGCTGTCGTGTCGTTTTCGTCGGTTTTGCTTGCATACGGTTCAAACCGATATGGCTCAATAGCTTCAGTTTCTTCTTCAATGTTGTTTTCGCTACCTGCCTCCACACTACAACCATACGTTTCAATACATTCGTAATCTGTTGAATCGCTTAAGCCGCTGAAATCCGAGTCTGAATCCGAGCTAATGTCGCTATAGCTTGCTGTTCTTTCCGCCATGTTTGTTTGTATTGGGATCACTATGTGACGTCACAGGAAAATGGACGGGTGTTTATAACGATGGTTAAAATCAGGCACTTTGAAGCTTTTTTTAAGGATATTGCGTGATGGGTAAAATTTTGAAAAAAACTTCGAAAAATATATTAAGCCACTGGGAACTGATTTTTAATGGTTTTAACCATTCTGAAATTGTGATAATGTTCCCCTTTAAATAAAGGGACACCAGCAGAAATCATTAAAAACGAAACTCAGTTGACAGTAAAAAGTCGTTTTTGCAATTGTTGGATATGACTTTAAAGCATAACCACCCATGCATCACTATAGCTCTTGTCTCAAATGAGGTGTACTATCACCACCTGTCACATCACCCCCTGACTTATTTTGAGTTTATTGCTGTTTTCTTGTGTGTAGTGTTTTAGGTCTTGTCTTGTGCTTCTATTTTGGTGGCTTTTTCTCTTTTTTTGGTATTTTCCTGGAGCAGTTTCATGTCGTCCTTTGAGCGATATTTCCCGCATCTACTTTGTTTTAGCAATGAAGAATATTTCAGTTGTTTTTAATCCTTCTTGTTCATTGTGGACGCCGTCTTTGCTCCACAGTAAGTCTTTGCTGTCGTCCAGCATTCTGTTTTTGTTTACTTTGTAGCCAGTTCAGTTTTAGTTTTGTTCTGCATAGCCTTCTCTAAGCTTCAATGCCTTTTCTTAGGGGCACTCACCTTTTGCGTATTTTTGGTTAAAGCATTAGACACATTTTTACCTGCACCCTGCCTCCCGCTGTTTCTGAAGTCTACAAAGCAATTAGCTACCTGCTGCCACCTACCTACTGGCTTACACGGTTACTCTGCCGAGCTCTAGACAGCACCGACACTCAACAACAACACATTTGCAGACTATAATTACTGTGAAATTAGGTAACCTCCTACGGCACACCAGACTAGTGTGCCGCGGCACAGTGGTTGAAAAACACTGCACTACTTCATGTTAGAAAAAAGGAACAGCGCAGGATACATTAGCACGTATATGAGCCAGTCTGCACCACAGCAAGAGGATAGCGAAAAAGAAAAAAATATGGACTACAATGGCGGACTCGCACAAAGCTCTTCGGGTAAAACTTTACCATATATGGAGATATCTGCTGATGTT
This sequence comes from Nerophis lumbriciformis, assembly GCF_033978685.3. Taxonomy (NCBI): domain Eukaryota; kingdom Metazoa; phylum Chordata; class Actinopteri; order Syngnathiformes; family Syngnathidae; genus Nerophis; species Nerophis lumbriciformis. The sequence continues at coordinate 2,334,427 of NC_084577.2, forward strand.
ACTAATTGGAAAAATGTCACAAGCAGAGCAAATTCGAAACGGCTCGTTTGGAGGAAGTATGAAGGAAGGCAAGATTGTTTTATAAATATCTCCGCCATGCCTCCATGGGTTGAGTTCTAATTTTCGAGGCTATGCAGATCGCGAATACACAAAAGCAGTTAAAAAAACCAAAAAAAAACCAGGTACCAATAGGTAAGAAAAGTTGGTTTTGCCTAAAAGGTCCGCTTTAAAGCATCACAATCACCTGAGAGACAACCCTTATCTTATCTTATATTATGTTATATTGAGTCATACCAAAGACTATAAAAATGGGACTCATTACCTCCTTGCTTGGCACTCAGCATCAAGGGTTGGTATTGGGGGTTAAATCATCAAAATGATTCCCGGGCGCGGCCACCACTGCTCCCCTCACCTCCCAGGGGGTGGTCAAGGGTGATGGGTCAAATGCAGAGGATAATTTCATCACACCTAGTGTGTGTGTGACAATCATTGGTACTTTAACTTTATCTCAAAACTCAATAGTCGGGGCATTCTTAAGTTGAAGTACCAATGTATAGTATGATATTCTGACAATAAAATGTAATTTGTGTCACGTTTTCGGGGTGTTTTTTAAAGTGAATTAAAATGTGTTGATTTTATGTTAAAATAAAATATGCAAATAAGTAATTTACTATAACTGATTTCAATTAAAGAATATTCAAAACAGGATGAATTTGATTTTTTTTTTTTTTTAAAGCCCCAATAAGAAGTTGATACAATTCATTTTATAATACATGCTCGGGGCACCTACTCTTCTGCCTCATATCTCATAGCACGATGGACCATTGGCTTTAAGAATTTGCTTTTACTACTTCATAAGATGCATGAGTGTGTTTTCTATTTGTTTCACTTGCTGTGCACAGTAGGGTCTGCACCCAGGCCTCGATTGCTCTAGAAAAATAAAACATTACTGCACAACAACGTGTGTGTGTTTGCGTGTGTATTCCAAGGTTGTGTATACGGCTAAAATAAATTGTATAAAATAGACTTTTAATTTCTCACTCCACCTTAAACAAATATGAAGGCATCAGTATTTTTACATTTTAGTAACACCTTACAAGCTTGACCATTATGGATCCAGTGCCCTTGAGCAAAACGCTAAAGCCTGCTCAATGTAAAGACAATTTTTCCTCAGCGGTCGGTAAAGTGTAGTAAATACATAGATAGGGTTGTGTTTACTATAACTCATAAATCTCTGGGAAGCACTGACAATCTAGTAATTGCTGCTGCAATAGAACACCAGTCCACTTATGTTAAATATCGGCCAATGACTCGTAAGAAACCATTGTGCTCTGCAGCAGTTTATTATACAAAAAAACTACATACAAAATGTTAACTCCGCACAAAATATATTTTTTTTATGTGCATCAATCGTTTTTTACAAAATATTTTGTGCGAGTACAAATGCAGAAATGAGTATAATAATCGCAGCCAGATAGATGGAGTCAATGGAGGAAATAACTATTTAATCCATACATTTTTAAGATATGGTAACATTTTTTGATATCATATGGAAGGCTTGGGAGAATATGATCAAATCAAATCAAATCAACTTTATTTATAAAGCACATTTAATGTTGTTGGATGAAACCAAAATGTAGCTCAGTGGCAAACATTCGGTTTCGGGGCTGTCGGACTGAAAACGTGGGCCAGGCAACAGAAGAGTGGCTCAATAAGAGGCACATTGTGATCTTAGAGTGGCCCAGCCAGTCTTCGGACATTAAGACCTCAGAAAAATGTGTGGAGGGAGTTGGAAATTCAAGTTGCCAAGCGACAGTCTCAAAACCTTCAGGATTCAAGAAGTATTTGTGAAACAGTGTGGTGACCAACTGCAAGAAAAATTGTGCTTGTATGTATATATATATATATATATATATATATATATATATACAGGTAAAAGCCAGTAAATTTGAATATTTTGAAAAACTTGATTTATTTCAGTAATTGCATTCAAAAGGTGTAACTTGTACATTATATTTATTCATTGCACATAGACTGATGCATTCAAATGTTTATTTCATTTAATTTTGATGATTTGAAGTGGCAACAAATGAACATCCAAAATTCCGTGTGTCACAAAATTAGAATATTACTTAAGGCTAATACAAAAAAGGGATTTTTAGAAATGTTGGCCAACTGAAAAGTATGAAAATGAAAAATATGAGCATGTACAATACTCAATACTTGGTTGGAGCTCCTTTTGCCTCAATTACTGCGTTAATGCGGCGTGGCATGGAGTCGATGAGTTTCTGGCACTGCTCAGGTGTTATGAGAGCCCAGGTTGCTCTGATAGTGGCCTTCAACTCTTCTGCGTTTTTGGGTCTGGCATTCTGCATCTTCCTTTTCACAATACCCCACAGATTTTCTATGGGGCTAAGGTCAGGGGAGTTGGCGGGCCAATTTAGAACAGAAATACCATGGTCCGTAAACCAGGCACGGGTAGATTTTGCGCTGTGTGCAGGCGCCAAGTCCTGTTGGAACTTGAAATCTCCATCTCCATAGAGCAGGTCAGCAGCAGGAAGCATGAAGTGCTCTAAAACTTGCTGGTAGACGGCTGCGTTGACCCTGGATCTCAGGAAACAGAGTGGACCGACACCAGCAGATGACATGGCACCCCAAACCATCACCTAACCATGCAAATTTTGCATTTCCTTTGGAAATCGAGGTCCCAGAGTCTGGAGGAAGACAGGAGAGGCACAGGATCCACGTTGCCTGAAGTCTAGTGTAAAGTTTCCACCATCAGTGATGGTTTTGGGTGCCATGTCATCTGCTGGTGTCGGTCCACTCTGTTTCCTGAGATCCAGGGTCAACGCACCCGTCTACCAGCAAGTTTTAGAGCACTTCATGCTTCCTGCTGCTGACCTGCTCGACTACTGTAACGTATTATTTTCGGGTCTCCCTATGTCTAGCATTAAAAAATTACAGTTGGTACAAAATGCGGCTGCTAGACTTTTGACAAGAACAAGAAAGTTTGATCATATTACGCCTATACTGGCTCACCTGCACTGGCTTCCTGTGCACTTAAGAAGTGACTTTAAGGTTCTACTACTTACGTATAAAATACTACACGGTCTAGCTCCGTCCTATCTTGTCGATTGCATTGTACCATATGTCCCGGCAAGAAATCTGCGTTCAAAGAACTCCGGCTTATTAGTGATTCCCAGAGCCCAAAAAAAGTCTGCGGGCTATAGAGCGTTTTCTATTCGGGCTCCAGTACTATGGAATGCCCTCCCGGTAACAATTAGAGATGCTACCTCAGTAGAAGCATTTAAGTCCCATCTTAAAACTCATTTGTATACTCTAGCCTTTAAATAGCCCCCCTGTTAGACCAGTTGATCTGCCGTTTCTTTTCTTTTCTCCTCTGCTCCCCTTTTCCTTGAGGGGGGGGGGGGGCACAGGTCCGGTGGCCATGGATGAAGTGCTGGCTGTCCAGAGTCGGGACCCGGGGTGGACCGCTCGCCTGTGCATCGGCTGGGAACATCTCTGCGCTGCTGACCCGTCTCCGCTCGGGATGGTGTCCTGCTGGCCCCACTATGGACTGGACTCTTACTATTATGTTGGATCCACTATGGACTGGACTCTCACAATATTATGTCAGACCCACTCGACATCCATTGCTTTTGGTCTCCCCTAGGGGGGGGGGTTACCCACATATGCGGTCCTCTCCAAGGTTTCTCATAGTCATTCACATCGACGTCCCACTGGGGTGAGTTTTTCCTTGCCCGTATGTGGGCTTTGTACCGAGGATGTCGTTGTGGCTTGTGCAGCCCTTTGAGACACTTGTGATTTAGGGCTATATAAATAAAGATTGATTGATTGATTGATTGATTTCAAGTTCCAACAGGACTTGGCGCCTGCACACAGCGCAAAATCTACCCGTGCCTGGTTTACGGACCATGGTATTTCTGTTCTAAATTGGCCCGCCAACTCCCCTGACCTTAGCCCCATTGAAAATCTGTGGGGTATTGTGAAAAGGAGGATGCAGAATGCCAGACCCAAAAACGCAGAAGAGTTGAAGGCCACTATCAGAGCAACCTGGGCTCTCATAACACCTGAGCAGTGCCAGAAACTCATCGACTCCATGCCACGCCGCATTAACGCAGTAATTGAGGCAAAAGGAGCTCCAACCAAGTATTGAGTATTGTACATGCTCATATTTTTCATTTTCATACTTTTCAGTTGGCCAACATTTCTAAAAATCCCTTTTTTGTATTAGCCTTAAGTAATATTCTAATTTTGTGACACACGGAATTTTGGATTTTCATTTGTTGCCACTTCAAATCATCAAAATTAAATGAAATAAACATTTGAATGCATCAGTCTGTGTGCAATGAATAAATATAATGTACAAGTTACACCTTTTGAATGCAATTACTGAAATAAATCAAGTTTTTCAAAATATTCTAATTTACTGGCTTTTACCTGTGTGTGTGTGTGTGTGTGTGTGTGTGTGTATATACATATATATATATATATATATATATATATATATATATATATATATATATATATGTATGTATATATTTATAATGTTGGCTTTACTCTTCTACCTCCGTTTTTCATGCTGTGCTAAGAGCTACGATATTGCCTTTTTGCTTCAAGTCTGTTTCCTAGCAGCATGCTGTTTTATGTTTTGTCTTACTGGATTAAAAGACTCTTACCTGCACGCTGCTTCTGCTGCTTCCTTCACTTTTTGAAATTCATGCACCCCCTGCATCTGCGCATGTGCATGAATCCAGGGAAGGCTGTCATGTAACTGCATTGAAGGACTTTTTCACATGAGTACAATCGTGAAACTATTCCGGTATATAAGGCACACCCACTACATTTTAAAGGAAACAAATGTTTTTTCATATATTAGCCGCACCGAACTATAAAATTTGTTATTTACAGAGAAATATTTTGTAAATATTTCTTTACATACTTTAATTGTTTCCAAATGGGGTCTGTCACACGGCAGTAAAACGGCTGATCAAACAAAGCAGAAGTCATTGTCATGGACCTACTAACTGCCGAAGCTAGCTCTCCAATCAGCTAAACAGACTCAATAACTCCACGGTGACGTTTTGGTGAATTTACGACAACTGAAAACAATACAAAAATAATGCCATTCTAAGGTAATGATACTAACACAGACACTTGTAAACGTGTTAGCATACTAGCTAATGCTAACGAAGCTAGCTTCATTACATTACGATAGCACTCCTACAAACATCACACATGTGACGGTTTAGTAATTAAGAAGAGTTTTAGTTATATTGTAAAACTCACAAACGTTGCTTGGAGTGATGGACGAAGAATCCATACGAGGGGGAACGCTATGGATGACTAGAAGACGGAATTGCAATTGTACTTCCGGTTGAAAGCTCAAAACAGTAGGGCACTGCAGCACCTGTTGTGAGCAAACTCGCCCAAAAGATGGCGCTATATCACAAACGATAAAACACACCTTTTCAGTGTCTTTGCTTGACTTAAAAAAAAATATATTTGCATTATGGTCGTCAGAGAAGAACAATCCATAAATTAGCTGCACAGTTATATAAGCCGCACGGCTGTATGTTTGTATTTTGTCATGTTTCAAACTAAAAATGATCAAAAAGGTGAAATGTTGATACCAATAATGAACAAAAATAAATATATAGATATCGTTCATTTCGCCTTTTTATTAGACTATTTTTTTTTACAAATTACATGATAGACTTAGACTTAGACTTAGACTTCCTTTTTATTGTCATTCAAATTTGAACTATACAGTACAGATAAGAACAACATTTTGTTGCATTAGCTCATGGTAGTGCAGGATAAAAAATCAATACGGTGCGTATATAAATAAATAGATTACTGTACAGATAAATTTATTGCCCTTTTGCATATGCATCCACGTTTATGGATGTATGTTATATTGTCTTTATATTCCAGCGAGTTAATCCATTTTTGGGGGAAATGAGGGGATTATTATGATGCGTTCAAGAGTCTTATGGCCTGAGGGAAAAAGCTGTTACAGAACCTGGAGGTTCTGCTACGGAGGCTGTGGAACCTCTTTCTAGAGTCCATCAGTGAAAACAGTCCTTGGTGGAGTGGGAGGAGTCTCTGCAGATTTTCTGAGCCCTGGTCAGGCAGCGGCTTTTTGCAATCTCCTGGATAAGAGGAAGAGGAGTCCCGATAATCTTATCTGATGATGTTGTCATGTTCACGTATCCCCCCAACACTATGATTTGAATAACAAAATAAATATTTGCGATTCATTAACTTGATTTAAATAAACAACTATGATTATTATTTTGGCCATGATGCCATTTAAAAAAGATCTGTGGGCTTCAAATGGCTCCTGAGCAGTACTATAAACACCACCAGACATGCACAAAAACCAACACTGGAAAATATTATGTGACATGTGCTATAGGTTGATTAAATTAAAGTTAATTAAAAGGCTACAGTATTTCCTTGAGTCAATGTCCTTCAAGTACCAAATCTCAAATATGAAAAAACAAGTCTCTTCGGGGTTATGGTCAGGTTTGCATTATTTGGTTCCCTTCTCGATAAATCTGAAAAAACTCTCCCATCTCCCAGATTAATCCCCAAATTGCAGTGATTTGCCCAAGAGAAAAGTATTTTTGAGATAGTCTACTATAGAAAATTGAGAAACGCATATATTATTAATCCATGAGTAAAATAAAATAAAAACACTGGTGTGCATGCCAATACTCACCCACGCACACATTTAGTGTTGAATAAGGGCATTATTTATTCATTTTATTGCATTATTTAGAAAGTGAAGACTAAACTATGAAAGCGTTTTAAATGCTGACTTCATTATGCAGCTGTTAATTATCTGAACACAACATGTTTGTCTGTATGTTTTTTTCTTTTTTGCTCAGAAGTAGAAAAGAGAACAACATAAACAATACAGTTTTGTGTGGCCAACATAAAGTTTTAATTAATTGATTATTTTCAAACACATTTTTCATATTTGACTGCTCGTCTTTATAATTTGGCTATTTTACTACTCAAATTTTCATCTTATACTTTGCCTTCACTTAACTGTAACATGATGTGTTTTAATAATTATTTGCAAAGTATGCATATAATTGCATAACATATAGTACAGCCAAACCCGCTTTAGTTGGTCCTGCTTGTGTTACCAACCAGTCTACATCGAACAACTCATCATGTACCTGTCCGCAATGTTGTTATATTAACTTTCCACATTAAATTTGAGACTCAAAGGGCTCATTTCTTTTTGTTGATGTAGTTGCCCATTTTTGCTGTACAGATTTACTTTAAAAAAGAGAAGTGTGGGATATTTCTCGTGTTGCCTTTTGTTGCGGGTTTGCTCCAATAAACTATATAACCATGCAACCAATGATGGTCTATTGCAGTGTTTTTCAACCACTGTGCCGCGGCACACTAGTGTGCCGTGAGATACAGTCTGGTGTGCCGTGGGAGATCATCTAGTTTCACTTATTTGGGTTAAAAATATTTTTTTGCAAACCAGTAATTATAGTTTGCACATTATGTGTTGTTGTTGAGTGTCGGTGCTGTCGAGAGCTCGGCAGACTAACCGTGTAATACTATTCCATATCAGTAGGTGGCAGCCGGTAGCTAATTGTGTTGTAGATGTCGCTGCGGGAGGCAGCGTGCAGGTAAAAAGGTGTCTAATGCTTAAACCAAAAATAAACAAAAGGTGAGTGCCCCTAAGAAAAGGCATTGAAGCTTAGGGAAGGCTATGCAGAAGAAAACTAAAACTGAACTGGCTACAAAGTAAACAAAAACAGAATGCTGGACGACAGCAAAGACTTACTGTGGAGCAAAGACGGCGTCCACAAAGTACATCCGAACATGACATGACAATCAACAATGTCCCCACAAAGAAGGATAAAAACAACTGAAATATTCTTGATTGCTAAAACAAAGCAGGTGTGGGGAATAGCGGTCAAGGAAGACATGAAACTGCTACAGGAAAATACCGCAAGAGAAGAACTAAAACACTACACACAGGAAAACAGCAAAAAACTCCAAATAAGTCAGGGCGTGATGTGACAGGTGGTGACAGTACACTTACTTTGAGACAAGAGCAACATTGATGCACGCTTGGTTATGCTTTAAAGTCATACCCAACAATTGACTTTAATTTTTTACTGATGAACTATGTTTCGTTTTTTAATGATTTCTGCTGGTGGTGTGCCTCCGAATTTTTTCAACACAAAAAAATGTGCCTTGGCTCAAAAAAGGTTGAAAAACACCGATCTATTGGACCAACACAAGGTCACCAGTGCACAGGGTGCAAACATACACAGTGCAAAAATTGGTGAAAATGAAAAGTAAATACAAAAAAACCCCAAGTATTTACAGAATGCAGGAATGAAAAAAATCATCTGCCGCTCAACAATCCCCAATCACTGTTTGCACCATTCTACAACTCTCCACAACCAACCTGCTTACCTACTCCCACCCCGACTGAATGAACAGTCTCCCCTAAATAGTCCAAGCCCCTCCCTCAGGCATACCACTGACAGGGTAAAAGGCTGAAAAAACAAACGTGTACCCTTAAAGGCCTACTGAAACCCACTACTACCGACCACGCAGTCTGATAGTTTATATATCAATGATGACATCTTAACATTGCAACACATGCCAATACGGCCGGGTTAGCTTAATAAAGTGCAATTTTAAATTTCGCGCGAAATATCCTGCTGAAAACGTCTCGGTATGATGACGCCTGCGCGTGACGTCACGGATTGTAGAGGACATTTTGGGACAGCATGGTGGCCAGCTATTAAGTCGTCTGTTTTCATCGCAAAATTCCACAGTATTCTGGAGATCTGTGTTGGTGAATCTTTTGCAATTTGTTCAATGAACAATGGAGACAGCAAAGAAGAAAGCTGTAGGTGGGAAGCGGTGTATTGCGGCAGGTGTTGTGCCGGATAACGCACCCCCGCCGTAGAATGCACCCCTTGACTGTTGTGCCGGATAACACAGCCGGTGTTTCATTGTTTACATTCACTGAAGATGACAGTCAAGCTTTACCATTGGCCTGTGGAGAACTGGGACAACAGAGACTCTTACCAGGAGGACTTTGAGTTGGATGCGCAGACGCGGTACCGTGAGTACACATGCAGCTGCGGCTTCCAAACATTTGATCGCTTGCCCGTACGTGCGTGTCGCTATGTGCATGTCACGTACGTAACTTTGGGCACTTTGGGGAAATATATGTGCTGTATGAACTTTGGGGTGGTGAACGGTACTTTGGGCTGTGGGATTGAGTGTGTTGTGCAGGTGTTTGAGTTGTATTGGCGGGTTATATGGACGGAAGGGGGGAGGTGTTTGTTATGCGGGATTAATTTGTGGCATATTAAATATAAGCCTGGTTGTGTTGTGGCTAATAGAGTATATATATGTCTTGTGTTTATTTACTGTTTTAGTCATTCCCAGCTGAATATCAGGTCCCACCCGCCTCTCACAGCATCTTCCCTATCTGAATCGCTCCCACTGCCCTCTAATCCTTCACTCTCACTTCGCTCATCCACAAATCTTTCATCCTCGCTCAAATTAATGGGGAAATCGTCGCTTTCTCGGTCCGAATCGCTCTCGCTGCTGGTGGCCATGATTGTAAACAATGTGCAGATGTGAGGAGCTCCACAACCTGTGACGTCACGCTACTCGTCTGCTACTTCCGGTACAGGCAAGGCTTTTTTTTATCAGCGACCAAAAGTTGCGAACTTTATCGTCGATGTTCTCTACCAAATCCTTTCAGCAAAAATATGGCAATATCGCGAAATGATCAAGTATGACACATAGAATGGACCTGCTACCCCCGTTTAAATAAGAACATCGCATTTCAGTAGGCCTTTAATGTACATATCTAGCTAATAATGGACAATATTCATGCTAAACATGATCCAGTATATGTCTATATATCCATTTCATCATCAAATGAAACTTAATATTTAGCAACTCTATGAATAAATAATAAGTCCACCTTCAGACCGCTTGGGTCAGGTCCACTGGTCACATGACCTTCTCAAAGCGCGCCAAGGCGCACTTATATGGCATTATCTGAACGTGCAGGGTCCTTTTGACTGACTCCACGTGACGCCATGACGGCAGCCTATTGCCGGGTGAGTCTCTCTTGTGTGCATGCTTGGGTCTCGCGTTGTGGTGTACGTCTGACTACAAGCTACTCAAAACTTTATCTTCTCCAAGTCACAACACTGTCATTGTCTTTGTGACAGCGTGCGTGCAGGTGCGCCATCGCTCTCCTGGCCAGAGAGAGGTAGGGACGTGCCGGGTATCAAGTGACGGCGTGATAAGAGCGCACCGTCACAGTGTTTGACTTCATTAAATGGATTTATATTCATGTTTGGCGCTGCCGAACCGGAGCAGGAAGGGATAGAAAGAAGAAAGAAAATGAAAACAGAGTGGGAAATTGCGGGGACAAGAGGGGATTAAGACAGAGAAACAACAACAACAACAGAACAACATCCACAAATACGATATGTACAAATATGACAGAAAAAGTGATAACAAAGAAGCAGTTAGTGAAGTAAATATTAATAACACAGAAATGACAATGAACATTCTTGCACTACAAAAGGATTGGCATTTTATTGGCATAAAAATGCCAATAGATACAGCACTATTGATAATGAATAATAATCACTTCTGTTATGTATATGGAATGATAACCTGAATTACAAAAGAAAGCAGATACATGGAGGGGAAGAAAGAATTGAACTGTATTAACCTTGTAGATCAGGGGTCCCCAAACTACAGCCCCCCAGCGTCCAAAATCCGGCCCGCGCGAAGTTAAAAAAAAAAAAATATATATATATATATACACACATACACATATGCACATATACATACATATATATATACACACATACACATATATATATATATATATATATATATATATATATATATATATATATATATATATATATATATATACATATACATATATACACACACATGTGTATATATGCGTATATATGTTGGGAGAGTGGCTGTGCCAGCAATCTGAGGGTTCCTGGTTCAATCCCCACCTTCTACCAACCTCGTCACGTCTGTTGTGTCCTTGAACAAGACACTTCACCCTTGCTCCTGATGGGTCGTGGTTAGGGCCTTGCCTTATGTATAAATATATATATATATATATATATATATATATATATATATGTATGTGTGGGAAAAAAAATCACAAGACTATTTCATCTCTACAGGCCTGTTTCATGAGGGGGGGTTCCCTCAATCATCAGGAGATTTTAATGGGAGCATTCACATACCATGGTTTATATAGGGCACAGAGTGGGTGGGTACAGGCTGGCGTAGGGGCGTGGTGATTGGCTCATGTGTTACCTAGGAGGTGTTTCCGTCTGTGGCGGCATGCTGTTACAATTTCGCTGCGCTTGTTGAGGGATGACAGGTCTGGACGGTAAATAATAAACAGTTTCTCTTTCAAGCATAGGTTGCATCTTTTATTACCACTATTGTAAGGTGTGCTGGATGCAAGAATTTGCCATGTTATTGAATATTCAACATTATTGTCTTTGAGGTCCCAAATGTGTTTGCTGAGTTCTGTGGTATTCCGCAGGTTTTGGTTCCTGAAAGAAGCCTTGTGATTGTTCCATCTGGTTTTGAACTCTCCCTCGGTTAATCCTACATATGTGTCGGATGTGTTAATGTCCTTGCGTGTTACCTTAGATTGGTAGACAACTGATGTTTGTAAGCACCCCCCGTTGAGAGGGCAATCAGGTTTCTTTCGACAGTTGCAGCCTTTGTTGGTTTTAGAGTCGCTCTGTCCGGGGGCCGACGGCTCATTTGCAATTGTTTTGTTGTGGTTTGAGATAATTTGTCGTATATTGTTCATACAGCTGTAGCTCAATTTAATGTTGTTCTTGTTGAATACTTTTCTTAGGGTGTTGTCTTTGGGAAAGTGTTTGTCAATCATATTGAGGAATTTGTGTCCAATGTTAGTTGAGACGTTTTTGCTGTATGGGGGGTTGTACCAGATGATGTCGTTTCGTTTTCTGTTCTTTTTTGGCTGGTTTCCTGGCGTGGGTTCATAGGTGAGGGTGAAATTGTATCCGCTTTCATCAAGGGCTTTTTGGTACGGGGGGGTTGCTTGGTCAAATTCAGCTTTGCTAGATGACAGCATCGATAGTCTTTTATTAATTCCGGTAGGTATTCTTTTCGTGGTGGTGGGTGGGTGGTTGCTGTCATGGTGCACGTATTGGAGTGTTGTGTTGGGTTTCGTGAATGGTTGGTAGCTGTTATTTCTCAGGTTGAAAGTGACGTCAAGGAAGTTGACGGTTTGCTTGTTGGCTTCAATCGTGATCCGTAGGCCGTTCTCTTTAAAAATTTGGCATATGCGCTTCTCCAAAACATACAAGGGTGACAGCCACCACTAAGCCTGGTGTCTCTATACACAAACAAATCCTACGTGTGTAGTGTATAGAGGCCTCTGTCTTACCTTTCCCAAGACTAGGCTACAGATACTTACAAAAGTTCAAAGGTCAAGAAAAATGAACACAAAAAAAAACAACAGGTGGCACAAGTGTAGCAAAAAGCTTAACAAAAATGATTACCAAACAAGATAGGGCCAAAGACAAAGTTGTGTCTCTCAAAGTTCCACACTACATGTCAGAAAAAGAATCCCCCCTTGATCCAGTGGTGAGCAGGTGATTTTAAACAGGCTGGGAGGATGAATGGTGGTCCGGGATTGGCTGGCTGATTAACAGGTGAAACGAGGAGCAGCTGGGAACAGGAACCGGTTGATTGGCAGCAGAGGCAGTGAATGAGTGTGACCTGTACAAATAAATAGAAGAAGAAACACAAAACAAACAAACCACCACTACGTGGAACGTAACAACCAGCTCTATACTCTCGGCAGGGTCCTTGAGGGTGCATGGGAGTTTGCCCAATCAGTCTACATGTGCTTTGTGGACTTGGAGAAGGCATTCGACCGTGTCTCTCGGGAAGTCCTGTGGAGAGTGCTCAGAGAGTATGGGGTATCAGACTGTCTGATTGTGGCGGTCCGCTCCCTGTACGATCAGTGTCAGAGCTTGGTCCGCATTGCCGGCAGTAAGTCGTGACACGTTTCCAGTGAGGGTTGGACTCCGCCAAGGCTGCCCTTTGTCACCGATTCTGTTCATAACTTTTATGAACAGAATTTCTAAGCGCAGTCAAGGCGTTGAGGGGATCCGGTTTGGTGACTGCAGGATTAGGTCTCTGCTTTTTGCAGATGATGTGGTCCTGATGGCTTTATCTGGCCAGGATCTTCAGCTCTCACTGGATCGGTTCGCAGCCGAGTGTGAAGCGACTGGGATGAGAATCAGCGCCTCCGAGTCCATGGTTCTCGCCCGGAAAAGGGTGGAATGCCATCTCCGGGTTGGGGAGGAGACTCTGCCCCAAGTGGAAGAGTTCAAGTACCTAGGAGTCTTGTTCACGAGTGAGGGAAGAGTGGATCATGAGATCGACAGGCGGATCGGTGCGGCGTCTTCAGTAATGCGGACGCTGTATCGATCCGTTGTGGTGAAGAAGGAGCTGAGCCGGAAGGCAAAGCTCTCAATTTACCGGTCGATCTACGTTCCCATCCTCACCTATGGTCATGAGCTTTGGGTTGTGACCGAAAGGACAAGATCACGGGTACAAGCGGCCGAAATGAGTTTCCTCCACCGGGTGGCGGGGCTCTCCCTTAGAGATAAGGTGAGAAGCTCTGCCATCCGGTGGGAGCTCAAAGTAAAGCCGCTGCTCCTCCACATGGAGAGGAACCAGATGAGGTGGTTCGGGCATCTGATCAGGATGCCACCCGAACGGCTCCCTCGGGAGGTGTTTAGGGCACGTCCAACCGGTAGGAGGCCACGGGGAAGACCCAGGACACGTTGGGAAGACTATGTCTCCCGGATGGCCTGGGAACGCCTCGGGATCCCCCGGGAAGAGCTGGACGAAGTGGCTGGGGAGAGGAAAGTCTGGGCTTCCCTGCTTAGGCTGCTGCCCCCGCGACCCAATCTCGGATAAGCGGAAGAAGATGGATGGATGGATGGATGGATGGATGGATGGATGCATATATATGTATATATATATATATATATATACATATATACATACACATATATATATATATATATATATATATATATATATATATATATATATATATATATATATATATATATATATATATAAAGCCCTGAGATTACAATGACCTGGATGAATGAGAACATTCATAGATCGGAACTATAAACAGTTTTGATTATATTGTAAAACTTACCAACGTTGTTTGGAATTATAAATGAAGAATCCATACAAGTAGAAACGCTATGGATAACTAGAAGACGGAACAGCACTTTTACTTCCGGTTGAAAGCTCTAATTTGAAAGGCGGTGCAGCACGTGCAGTGGGCAAACCCGTCCAAAAGATGGCGCCATAGCACAAACGATAACACACCTTTTCAGTGTGTTGCTTGTTTTTTTTTGTTTTTAGAACTTTTTGCATTATGGCTGTCAGGGAAGAAAAATCCATAAATTAGCCACACCATTTTATAAGCTTCAGGGTTCAAAGAGTAGGAATAAAGTAGTGGCTTATAGTCCGCAATTTACGGTACATCCTGGTACAATGTAGTGCAGTTTGAGAAATAATGATAACCTAAAATTTAACTAGGTTATTTGTATTTCTGTATAATTCCAATTGGTTTTAAAACAATCTTTATAAGTAAAAATCACAGAATTTTCATATTTCCTTACTAAATACTGAGTATAAACCTGAAAGGATAGCTGGGCGACCCACTGAGTGCATTGGCTAGAGTGGTGCGTAACCGTTTGTTACCTACACCTGTCGCCAATATAACGTTTGCAGAAACAATATATACCATGACTCTCTACTGCCCGTGTAATATTTTGTACCTAAATGTGACATTAATATTCTTGCTGATCGTATAATAAACTGCAGATGAATCTTACGGTGAAACACTCAATACTCTCACCATGACAGTGTGGGGGCGGAGGTGAGCTAGCAGAAGTGGATATTTCATGACAACATCCGATTTCGGTGAGCAAAGTCCGTTTAAGACGACCAACTTTTTGGTGCATCACTTGTCAATAGTGTGCAAATAATAGGCTATACGTAATATATGAAAATAAATTGTTATTCTGAAGTAGCGATTGTTGAAGGACCGGAATTGACGCTGTGGCGCATTTGCTTACATGTGTGTTGAAAAATAAAGGTCACGTAAATCCACGCTGATGTCTGTGTCTCCTCTACTTAACAGCCATTAAAAGATTACAACTAGAGATGTCCGATAATATCGGACTGACGATATTATCGGCCGATAAATGCTTTAAAATGTAATATTGTATATTATCGGTATCGGTTTCAAAAAGTAAAATGTATGACGTTTTAAAACGCCGCTGTACGGAGTGGTACACGGACGTAGGGAGAAGTACAAAACAGTTGCGTCTCCCAGTCATACTTGCCAACCCTGCCGATTTTCCCGAGAGACTCACAAATTTCAGTGCCCCTCCCGACAATCTCCCACGGCAACCATTCCCCCGAATTTCTCACGATTGCTACCCAGACAACAATATTGGGGGCGTGCCTTAAAGGTACTGCATTTGCGTGCCGGCTCAATCACATAATATCTACGGCTTTTCACACACACAAGAGAATGCAACTCATACTTGGTCAACAGCCATACAGGTCACACTGAGGGTGGCCGTACACACAACTTTAACACTGTTACAAATATGCGCCACACTGTGAACCCACACCAAATAAGAATGACAAACACATTTCAGGAGAACATCCGCACCGTAACACAACATAAACACAACAGAACAAATACCCAGAACCCCTTGCAGCACTAACTCTTCCGGGACGCTACAATATACACCCCCCGCAAACCCCCCCCCCCCCCCCCCCCCCAACCATGCACCCACCTCCCCCCACCCCCAACCCCGCCCACCTCAACCTCCTCATGCTCTCTCAGGGAGAGCATGTCCCAAATTCCAAGCTGCTGTTTTGAGGCATGTTAAAAAAAATAATGCACTTTGTGACTTCAATAATAAATATGGCAGTGCCATGTTGGCATTTTTTTTTTCCATAACTTGAGTTGATTTATTTTGGAAAACCTTGTTACATTGTTTAATGCATCCAGCGGGGCATCACAACAAAATTTGGCATAATAATGTGTTAATTCCACGACTGTATATATCGGTATCGGTTGATATCGGAATTGGTAATTAAGAGTTGGACAATATCGGAATATCGGACATCGGCAAAAAAGCCATTATCGGACATCTCTAATTACAACCTTCCCAAATGTATTACACTATATACATCCATTTATACATTATATTACTTTAATTTATTTTCACATAAAAAACACACATTTTTTGATTTTATTTTGTAGTAGTAGCGACTGCCTCCCGGTCAACTTCCTTTGTTTTAACTTTATTGAAGTGCGTATGCAAGTGACGTCAAGGCCACATTGGGGCCTGTGCCCGTTTACATTGGAGTCTGATGAAAATCACATTTTACCTGCAGTGTAAACAGTCAGCTGGAAAAAAATCTGATTTAAAAAAAATCTGATTTGGGCCACTTTGGCCTGCAATGTAAACATAGTCCTCATTTGGCTGCTCCTCATTTCTAATTGTATTGTCGTCTCAAAACTATTATTAATCTATTTGTCAATTTACTGTTAAAACCTGGTTTCTTTGTGTTGTAACGTGGTTCTATCTACACTTTTGTTAAAATGTAATAAGCACAGTTTTGGGCGATACTACAATTTTGGGTATGGATCAAATAGTTACAGGAGCCGTATTAATCATACCAAAAAATAAATAACATTTTCATAATCAAAGTCCTCCTGAGTTCAAGGACTTATTGCTGTTTTAGTAAACAATAACAAATAATAAAAAATGTTGATCCAACCACAGTAGTATGGACCTAATACCTGACCTGATATAATGCTTAGTATAATTACTGTATAATACTAGTAAGAAACATAGTTTATTTGCCACCAGGGAGGCGAGAATTAGTTATTCAAAAGTAGAAGAAACACTGTAGAGGGAGGTTAGCCCGTCGCGAGCTAGCGAGGACTCTGCAGTGCGTTGAGGGCGCGTTTGTTTGCTTGTTGCTGTCAAATTTAAAGGACACAGCAGGAATGTGTCAACATGCATTATCACGATCTGACGATAGTATTGAAAACTCTATCGTAGGATATATTTATATCATTTATAACGCGTATATCGCCCAAACCTACCATATGACATAATGACCATAAAATTGCATATGTGTACAAATATTAGGGTCTTTTTGAAACTTGATTTAAATCACGCAAGCGAGTAATAACCTGTGATTGATCATGATTACTCCAAATTATGATTTAAAAATGTCATCATTTGACAGCACTTACGACACAAGAAATTAAAGTTCATGCAAATGTCCGCGCCTCATTTACAGTGCACTTGTCTCACCATCCTTGTATGTACATACACTTGACAAACCAACCTTTCTGTGAGGACCTTTTGACTTGTGAGGACATTTTCCTGGTCCTCACAACTACAGAAGTGAACTTTTTCTTTTACTTTGTGTGTTTTGCATTCTGAAGTGAGGTTGCAACTCTCTACTCCTATCTAGTGGTAGATTTATTTTTTTCCATCATTCTAGCTATAGTGGAAAGGGGGGCCCTCCCAACCTACTAACCAAACGTGGGTCCACACAAAGTAGGCAAGAAATGTATGTGTGTCATATCAAAATGGTCAGGTGATAGTTACCAGGTATTTTATAATACATGTCTTTGTGTTGACTTCCATTCCCTTGAAACAATGTCGTGAATGAGTGAGTGAAGTTTCCTTCTATGGGTACGACTATTACTTCTATGGATACTATTATTACATCTATATGTATACCACTGTTCCGTCTATAGATACCACTATTACTTCTATGGATACTACTATTACTTATGTGGATACTACAATTATTTCTATATGGGTAGTGCTATTAATTCTATGGATACTATACTTCTATATGGACACTACTATTACTTCTATGGTTACTACTATTACTTCTATGGATACTACTATTACCCAGTGGTGTGCCATCAGGGCCAGCAAGGCCTTCTGTGCTGGCCTAACATTACCAGAAATCATGATCATAATTAAAGATAAAAGTATTTTTTTATTGACTTTCCCATATCTAAAAGTATTCATATTCTCTTCATGTCATATTATGCTCCTTCCAGCGCTGTTGTTTTTCGGTGTTTAGAGTTTTTATCCAATCAGAATTCAGCTAGCTTATGTTGCCATGCTGTACCAAATCTGCCTAGAGCCTTCAGCATCAACAATATGGGTGTCTATGCACTGTAAGTGAACGGACACAAACATTTGACGGACAGTTGCGATAGCCAATCAGATCACGAGTTGTTGTCAGTAAGGCCTTCTAGATGGCCTAAGGCAGATATATATTGTGATGTTATAAGCTAGATAACATAAGAACACCATTACCCAGCATGCCAGTAGACTGTTTAGGTTGTTGAATGCATAAGATGCAGCGGGATGATTTTGATGAGCACGCTGTGGAGTAAACTTGAAGAACTCTGCCAACAGGCCTCGCCTGCATCTTTTATGATTAGACAAGACAAGACATATATTTGCAAGGCCATTTTCAAGAAGGATATTTAAAGAGAAACTATATCTTGTGAGACTGTCGGCCAACCCTTGAAGCTAGCTCAGCTGTCCCGGCGATGAAATGTGAGTTCAGATATTTTATTTCTTTATTTTTTCACGTTTAATGTGTTTTTTGCAATTTTAATTTTGACAGTACCACATAAGATATGTTGTAATTGCTGCTGCGGGTTTATAGATTTTTAAATGCGCCAGAAAATAACTTGTTTTGTACAATGCCCAGTAGTGCGTAAATGTGTTCTTGTATAGTATTTCTCCAGCAATGGTCGTGTGGTGACATAAATTATGGTATTTTGGGAGGTATTCATTGAAGTCGGACATCACTGAAGGCCTAGGTG
Source organism: Nerophis lumbriciformis (assembly GCF_033978685.3). Taxonomy (NCBI): domain Eukaryota; kingdom Metazoa; phylum Chordata; class Actinopteri; order Syngnathiformes; family Syngnathidae; genus Nerophis; species Nerophis lumbriciformis. Next base: position 2,353,490 of record NC_084577.2, read on the forward strand.
GGAAATGCACGGTCCGCCACTGCTATTTCCTCTATGGATACTACTATCACTTCCATGCATACTAGTATTACTTCAATGGGCAGTACTATTACTTCTATATGGATACTACAATTAGTTCTGTACGGATACTACTATTACCTCTGTGTATGCTATTATTACTTCTATATGGATACAACTATTAATTCAATGGATTCTACCCAGTGGTTAGAGTGTACGCCCTGAGATTGGTAGGTCGTGAGTTCAAACCCTGGCCAAGTCAAACCAAAGACTTTAAAAATGGGACCCATTACCTCTCTGCTTGGCACTCAGCATCAAGGGTTGGAATTGGGGGTTAAATCACCAAAAATGATTCCTGGGCGCGGCCACCGCTGCTGCTCACTGCTCCCCTCACCTCCCAGGGGGTGAGGGTAATGGGTCAAATGCAGAGGATAACCTCACCACACCTAGTGTGTGTGTGACAATCATTGGTACTTTAACTTAACTTAACTATTACTTCTATAGATACTACTTTTACTTCTATACAGATACTACTATTACTTCAATGGATACTACTATTACTTCTATGGATACCACTATTACTTCTATGGATACCACTATTACTTCAATTGATAATACTATTACTTCTATGGATACTAAAATTACTTCTATATGGTTACTACTTATACTTTTATATGGATACTACTATCTTCTATTTGGACACTACTATTACTTCTATATTGATACTACTGTTACTTCTATATGGCTACTACTTTTACTTCTACACATACTACGATTACATATATATGGATACTCCTATTCCTTCTATATGGTTACTACAATTACTTCAATGGATTCTACTATTACTTCTATGGATACCACTATTACTTCAATTGATACTACTATTACTTCTATGCATACTACAATTACTTCTGTATGGTTACTACTATTACTTTTATATGGATACTGCTATCTTCTATTTGGATACTACTATTACTTATATGGCTACTACTATTACTTCTATATTGATACTACTGTTACTTCTATATGGCTACTACTTTTACTTCTACACATACTACGATTACATCTATATGGATACTACTATTACTTCTATATGGATACTACTATTACTTCTACATGGTTACTACAATTACTTCTATGGATACTACTGTTACTTATGTGGATACTACTATTACTTTTGTCTGGATCCTACTTTTACTTCTATGGATACTACTATTACTTCTATATAGTTACTACTATTATTTCTATATGGTTACTATTATTACTTTTATATAGATACTATGATTGCTTCTATATGGATACTACTATTACTTCTATATATACTACTATTACTTTAATATAGATAATATTATTACTGTCACAATCTGTTGGCGGTGAACCTCAAGATGCAGAGATGGCAGGCGTAGCGCAGGAAAACTTGACTTTAGTAGGATAACAGGAGACGGGATCACAGGAACCAGGAAACAGAAGACAAGAAACAATCAACAAGCCCTGACTAGAGGGCGAGGCAGGCATAAATAGCAGCCAGCTGATAGAAAACAGGTATGACCAGGCTGCCAATCAGGGACAGGTGAGGGGAAATAGCACTCAGGGAGACAAGCAGGAAATTGAACTAAAATAAGAGCGCTGACAGGAAATAACCACCAACTAAGGAAACATTACAAGACGTGAATGTGACAGATCGTCACAATTACCTTTATATCAGGGGTGTCAAACATAAGGCCCGAGGGCCGGATCAGGCCCGCAAACAGGTTTTAGCTGGATGAGTTTGCTAAGTATAAAAATGAGCCGGAATTTTAGAATAAAAGAAACTGCTGTTCTAAATATGTCCACTAGATGTCGCAATAGCAATTCTTTGTATCTTTGTAGATGATGCTACATATGCAAAAAAAAAAAAAAAACACAGGATGTTAGTGCACCAGTCAAGGAAAATGAGCAAACTACATAAATAACATCCTGTAATTTGATTTTTAGATATATTACTTTATCTTGATAGGTTGAAAATTAACACCAATGAGTTGTCTGATGAACATTAACACATAATTTATTCAGAAAGTATATATAACGACAAATACAGATAGAACACTATTAACCGCAACATCTAAGTGTAAAAAAACCCCAACAACTTTATGATTTGTGCATTTTCAGAATGTGCTTGTTGTCACGGCACATGCGCAATCCCGCATGTCATCTGCTGCACCTCCGCTAGATGCGCGCCAGGACTAACCCTTGCTCGCTCTTCCCGAATCGCGGCCATGCGCCTGGACGGCTGCAATCAATCGGCAATCAGCACACCTGGGTCTGATGAAGACGGATGGCATAAAGACCAGCGTACCCGGAGATCCAGTGCCGGAACACAATTCACTCCTTGTAGTAAGCATTCCGTCTCTGGCTTCCCTCTGCATACTTGCTCTCTCTGTGCCTTCCCTGTGCCCGTGTCTTATGTCCTCTGTTCTCTGTAGTGTTCCCTCTGTTTCCCGTGATCGAGCTGTGTGCCTCGACTTCCAACTGGATTTTGGACTGCCTCCCTCGATCCTCGACCCCCGCTTGGACACAGACTTCGTTGCCTCGCTCTAGCCTACTCAGTAGTCTAGTGGTTAGAGTGTCCGTCCTGAGATCGGTAGGTTGGGAGTTCAAACCCCGGCCGAGTCATACCAAAGACTATAAAAATGGGACCCATTACCTCCCTGCTTGGCACTCAGCATCAAGGGTTGGAATTGGGGTTTAAATCACCAAAAATGATTCCAGGGCGCGGCCACAGCTGCTGCCCACTGCTCCCCTCACCTCCCAGGGGGTGATCAAGGGTGATGGGTCATATGCAGAGAATAATTTCGCCACACCTAGTGTGTGTGTGACAATCATTGGTACTTTAACTTTAACTTTTTCTAGCCCCCGACCTCACGCTTGCCCACGGACTGCCTTTTCGCCTTGCCCCTTTGGTCTGATGAAGTATTCATCCAACACACACTTCCAACGAACTCTGGTAACATTCACATTGTTAATTCTACACATCGTCTCACACCATTCACATTTTGTAGCATACACACCCCAACACATCATCTGCATCAGTGTCAATAAACCTATTGAACTGATCTCTGTCGTACGTAACACTTGTTCTATTTTTAAACAAAGAAAACAATCTGAAGTTTTCTTTATTTTTAAGTTATCGTGCCGTTATTCTACCAGTCCGGCCCACTTGGCAGTAGATTGTTATCCATGTGGCCCCCGATCTAAAATTAGTTTGACACCCCTGCTTTATATGGATGCTACTATTACGTCTATATGGACACTACTATTACTTCTATATAGGGATGTCCGATAATGGCTTTTTGCCGATATCCGATATTCCGATATTGTCCAACACTTTAATTACCGATACCGATATCAACCGATACTGATATCAGCCGATATATACAGTTGTGGAATTAACACATTATTATGCTTAATTTGGACAACCAAGTATGGGGAAGATAAGGTACTTTTAAAAAATGTTTATAAAATAAAATAAGTAAATAAATTAAAAACATTTTCTTGAATAAAAAAGAAAGTAAAACAATATAAAAACAGTTACATTGACACTAGTAATTAATGAAAATTAGTAAAATTAACTGTTAAAGGTTAGTACTATTAGTGGACCAGCAGCACGCGCAATCATGTGTGCTTACGGACTGTATCCCTGCAGACTGTATTGATATATATTGATATATAATGTAGGAACCAGAATATTAATAACAGAAGGAAACAACCCTTTTGTGTGAATGAGTGTAAATAGGGGAGGAAGGTTGTTTGGGTTGGTGCACTAATTGTAAATGTATCTTGTGTTTTTTTATGTTGATTTAATAAAAAAAAATTTAAAAAACGATACTGATAATAAAAAAAACGATACCGATAATTTCCGATATTACGTTTTAACGCATTTATCGGCCGATATTATCGGACATCTCTACTTCTATATGGACACTACTATTGCTTCAATGTATATCACTATTATTTCAATATAGATACTATTATTACTTCAATATGGATGCTACTATTACTTCCATATAGACACTGCTAATATAGTAGTTGTATATAGTACACTATATTGCCAAAAGTATTTGGCCACCCATCCAAATGATCAGAATCAGGTGTCCTAATCACTTGGCCCGGCCACAGGTGTATAAAATCAAGCACTTAGGCATGGAGACTGTTTTTACAAACATTTGTGAAAGAATGGGCCGCTCTCAGGAGCTCAGTGATTTCCAGCGTGGAACTGTCCTAGGATGCCATCTGTGCAACAAATCCAGTCGTGAAATTTCCTCGCTTCTAAATATTCCAAAGTCAACTGTCTGCTTTATTCTAAGAAAATGGAAGAGTTTGGGAACATCAGCCACGGAGTGGTAGGCCACGTAAACTAACAAGAGAGAGGTCAGCAGATGCTGAAGCGTATAGTGCAAAGAGGTCGCCGACTTTCTGCACAGTCAGTTGCTACAGAGCTCCAAACTTCATGTGACCTTCCAATTAACCCACGTACAGTACGCAGAGAGCTTCATGGAATGGGTTTCCATGGCCGAGCAGCCCCATCTAATCCATACAACACCAAGTCCAATGCAAAGCATGGGATGCAGTGGTGTAAAGTACGTCGCCATTGGACTCGAGAGCAGTGGAAATGCGCTCTCTGGAGTGATGAATCACGCTTTTCCATCTGGCAATCAGATGGACGAATCTGGGTTTGGAGAAAGGTACAATTTGGACTGCATTGTGTCGAGTGTGAAATTTGGTGGAGGAGGAATTATGGTGTGGGGTTGTTTTTCAGGAGTTGGGCTTGGCCCCTTATTTCCAGTGAAAGGAACTTTGAATGCTTCAGGATACCAATACATTTTGAACAATTCCAATGGTTAATAGGGGAGGAGTATATTGACAGCTAGAATTCACCAAGTCAAGTATTTCATATATATATATATACATCCTGAAAATATGCAAACAAAACTGTGTTTGGATAATTGATACTTCAAACTTGCATAAATAAATCTTAAGGAATATAACATAACTTGGCTTCTGAGAGCTTCAAAATGTAATGAATAAAATGCTAAAGTTGTTGATAAACAAGCAATTATTTTAATAATTAAATATGGTCATTTTAAATGAATTATTATGATAATTTAAAATTAATTATTTCAAATATGTTTATTTTAATGTATAATTCTATGGCTGGATGTAATAAGGAGTCAGAAAAAATAAAAAATAAAAATACAATTAATTTTGATGTTTTTAGCAAAATATAGTAAAAATGTTTTTTTTTTTTTTTTTTTTTTAAATTAATAAATATATTTATTTTTAGGTAAGATAAACATAATAATACAATTTATCTCTAGTCTGGATGATTTAGTTCTTGTTACCCTGTTGTGCTCCCATCATGAAAAAAGGCTGTCCTCACTCAGGTCCGCATGGAGCTGGAGGGGGCGTGGCCTCCAGCTCCGCTGAAAATCGGGAGATTTTCGGGAAAATATTTGTCCCAGGAGGTTTTCGGGAGAGGCGCTGAATTTCGGGAGTCTCCCGGAAAATTCTGTAGGGTTGGCAAGTATGCACCAGACTGTATCTCACGGCACACTAGTGCATACTTGCCAACCTTGAGACCTCCAATTTCGGGAGGTGGGGGGCGTGGTCGGGGTGGGGCGGGGGCGTGGTTGGGGGCATGGCTAAGAGGGGAGGAGTATATTTACAGCTAGAATTCACCAAGTCAAGTATTTCATATATATATATATGTATACAGTATATATATATATATATATATATATATATTAGAGATGCGCGGATAGGCAATTTATTTCATCCGCAACCGCGTCAGAAAGTCGTCAACCATCCGCCATCCACCCGATGTAACGTTTGATCAGAACTCCACCCGCCCGCCATCCGCCCGTTGTTATATATCTAATATTAATAAAAAAAAAAAAAAAAGGGTGAAAACTACGCGAATTGCACCTTGTGCAGACAAGATTTTTCGATCGGACACGGAGGAATTAGCGATGTAAAAGACCACGTTGGGACAAAAAAACACAAGTCTAATAGATACAAGTGGAAAACTTTCAACGTTTTTCGTCGCCCAAACAGATTCTTTGGATGTGATAAATGCCGAAGTTTTACTTACGGAGGCAATAATTGAGCATGGACTTCCAATCGCACTGGCTGATCACATGGGACAGTTAATGTAATGCAACCTTTAAAAATCATTACGCGGTGATCGCGATCCCAAAAATAAATTTTTCTTGCATGATAATGTCCAGAAAAATTTGCTTTATATTACTATAGAGTCCTTTTAACGAATGAGTTTGATGGTTTATCACAAACCTTAAATGAAATTCCATGGCCACCGTCCTGCTCTCTATATCAACCAGGGTGAGCCCCACCCCTTTCGTGAGCGCACTGCGAAAGCGGACGGTGGGCGCGGTAGTGACCCTGGACGTGCGTCGGGCCCTTCTCACGGATCGCCTCAGCTACGGCTCCCGGTGGGTCCCTCTCGGGGGAAGGGGCCTCGGTCCCGGACCCCGGCGAGGCGTCCCTTCTCCGCTCCGTAAAAGTGTCCATCTCTTTTCTTTTTTCTTCTTCTGTTGTGGCATATGCTGCAGGTGCCTGCTCGTTTTTCGTATGTGGGTAACAACATTTAACTATGTATATATATTTACCAATTGGTTTAACTGCCACCCGCAAAAAAAATAAAAAAAAAAAAAAAATATCTAATTAATCCGCCCGACCCGACCCGCAAGCGGATAAAATCTTATTGTTTTTAATTTCATCCGCCCGATCCGCGGATAATCCGCGGACTCCGCGGTTGTGTCCGCAAACCGCGCATCTCTAATATATATATATATATATACCTATATATACTGTATATATATATATATATACATATATATACTGTATATATATATATATATATATAGTAAAATAAAAAAAAAATAAAAAAAAATATATATATACATGATAAAATAAATATATATATATATACATACATATATATATATATAAATATATATATATATATATATATATATATATATATATATATATATAGCTAGAATTCACTGAAAGTGAAGTATTTTCTTATATATATATATATATATATATATATATATATATATATATATATATATATATCAAGAGGGACAGAGACAGCGCACAGTGCATGAGGATCACATGTTACCATGGCGAGAAAACATGGAGAGACTGGAATGTAATAGAGTGATCTATGTTTGTCTGTTGCCATCTCCTGGTGAATGTTGGCTATAGCGTACTGGGGTTACTTTTTGGTTGGCCAACAATTTACGTGGTGTTGCGCACCTGACGTCAAGTGTCTGTTCTGAAGTCTACAGTAAAGAGACATACTTCATCCCCTCGCCTGTTTATTGCCTCCAACTCAATATATTACAACAACATTGCTCCATGCAGACCCTCCAGGTCCGCATGGAGCTGGAGGGGGCGTGGCCTCCAGGTTCGCCTGAATTTCGGGAGCTTTTCGGGAGAAAATGTGTCCCGGGAGGCTTTCGGGAGAGGCGCTGAATTTCGGGAGTCTCCCGGAAAATCCGGGAGGGTTGGCAAGTATGCACCAGACTGTATCTCACGGCACACTAGTGCATACTTGCCAACCTTGAGACCTCCAATTTCGGGAGGTGGGGGGCGTGGTCGGGGTGGGGCGGCGGCGTGGTTGGGGGCATGGCTATGAGGGGAGGAGTATATTTACAGCTAGAATTCACCAAGTCAAGTATTTCATATATATATATGTATACAGTATATATATATATATATATATATATATATATATATATATATATATATATATATATATATATATATAGCTAGAATTCACTGAAAGTGAAGTATTTTCTTATATATATATATATATATATATATATATATATATATATATATATATCAAGAGGGACAGAGACAGCGCACAGTGCATGAGGATCACATGTTACCATGGCGAGAAAACATGGAGAGACTGGAATGTAATAGAGTGATCTATGTTTGTCTGTTGCCATCTCCTGGTGAATGTTGGCTATAGCGTACTGGGGTTACTTTTTGGTTGGCCAACAATTTACGTGACCTGACGTCAAGTGTCTGTTCTGAAGTCTACAGTAAAGAGACATACTTCATCCCCTCGCCTGTTTATTGCCTCCAACTCAATATATTACAACAACATTGCTCCATGCAGACCCTCCAGGTCCGCATGGAGCTGGAGGGGGCGTGGCCTCCAGGTTCGCCTGAATTTCGGGAGCTTTTCGGGAGAAAATGTGTCCCGGGAGGTTTTCGGGAGAGGCGCTGAATTTCGGGAGTCTCCCGGAAAATCCGGGAGGGTTGGCAAGTATGCACCAGACTGTATCTCACGGCACACTAGTGCATACTTGCCAACCTTGAGACCTCCAATTTCGGGAGGTGGGGGGCGTGGTCGGGGTGGGGCGGGGGCGTGGTTGGGGGCATGGCTAAGAGGGGAGGAGTATATTTACAGCTAGAATTCACCAAGTCAAGTATTTCATATATATATATGTATACAGTATATATATATATATATATACATATATATATTAGAGATGCGCGGATAGGCAATTTATTTCATCCGCAACCGCGTCAGAAAGTCGTCAACCATCCGCCATCCACCCGATGTAACGTTTGATCAGAACTCCACCCGCCCGCCATCCGCCCGTTGTTATATATCTAATATTAATTAAAAAAAAAAAAAAAGGGTGAAAACTACACGAATTGCACCTTGTGCAGACAAGATTTTTCGATCGGACACGGAGGAATTAGCGATGTAAAAGACCACGTTGGGACAAAAAAACACAAGTCTAATAGATACAAGTGGAAAACTTTCAACGTTTTTCGTCGCCCAAACAGATTCTTTGGATGTGATAAATGCCGAAGTTTTACTTACGGAGGCAATAATTGAGCATGGACTTCCAATCGCACTGGCTGATCACATGGGACAGTTAATGTAATGCAACCTTTAAAAATCATTACGCGGTGATCGCGATCCCAAAAATAAATTTTTCTTGCATGATAATGTCCAGAAAAATTTGCTTTATATTACTATAGAGTCCTTTTAACGAATGAGTTTGATGGTTTATCACAAACCTTAAATGAAATTCCATGGCCACCGTCCTGCTCTCTATATCAACCAGGGTGAGCCCCACCCCTTTCGTGAGCGCACTGCGAAAGCGGACGGTGGGCGCGGTAGTGACCCTGGACGTGCGTCGGGCCCTTCTCACGGATCGCCTCAGCTACGGCTCCCGGTGGGTCCCTCTCGGGGGAAGGGGCCTCGGTCCCGGACCCCGGCGAGGCGTCCCTTCTCCGCTCCGTAAAAGTGTCCATCTCTTTTCTTTTTTCTTCTTCTGTTGTGGCATATGCAGCAGGTGCCTGCTCGTTTTTCGTATGTGGGTAACAACATTTAACTATGTATATATATTTACCAATTGGTTTAACTGCCACCCGCAAAAAAAATAAAAAAATAAAAAAAATATCTAATTAATCCGCCCGACCCGACCCGCAAGCGGATAAAATCTTATTGTTTTTAATTTCATCCGCCCGATCCGCGGATAATCCGCGGACTCCGCGGTTGTGTCCGCAAACCGCGCATCTCTAATATATATATATATATATACCTATATATACTGTATATATATATATACATATATATACTGTATATATATATATATATAGTAAAATAAAAAAAAAAAAAAAAAAAAATATATATATACATGATAAAATAAATATATATATATATATATATACATATATATATATATATATAAATATATATATATATATATATATATATATATATATATATATATATATATATATATATATATATATAGCTAGAATTCACTGAAAGTGAAGTATTTTCTTATATATATATATATATATATATATATATATATATATCAAGAGGGACAGAGACAGCGCACAGTGCATGAGGATCACATGTTACCATGGCGAGAAAACATGGAGAGACTGGAATGTAATAGAGTGATCTATGTTTGTCTGTTGCCATCTCCTGGTGAATGTTGGCTATAGCGTACTGGGGTTACTTTTTGGTTGGCCAACAATTTACGTGGTGTTGCGCACCTGACGTCAAGTGTCTGTTCTGAAGTCTACAGTAAAGAGACATACTTCATCCCCTCGCCTGTTTATTGCCTCCAACTCAATATATTACAACAACATTGCTCCATGCAGACCCTCCAGGTCCGCATGGAGCTGGAGGGGGCGTGGCCTCCAGGTTCGCCTGAATTTCGGGAGCTTTTCGGGAGAAAATGTGTCCCGGGAGGTTTTCGGGAGAGGCGCTGAATTTCGGGAGTCTCCCGGAAAATCCGGGAGGGTTGGCAAGTATGCACCAGACTGTATCTCACGGCACACTAGTGCATACTTGCCAACCTTGAGACCTCCAATTTCGGGAGGTGGGGGGCGTGGTCGGGGTGGGGCGGCGGCGTGGTTGGGGGCATGGCTAAGAGGGGAGGAGTATATTTACAGCTAGAATTCACCAAGTCAAGTATTTCATATATATATATGTATACAGTATATATATATATATATATATATATATATATATATATATATATATATATATATATATATATATATATATATATATATATATATATATATATATACATACATACATATACTGTATATATATATATATATAGTAAAATAAAAAAAAAAATAAAAATAAAAATATATATATACATGATAAAATAAATATATATATATATATATACATATATATATATATATATATATATATATATATATATATATATATATATATATATATATATATATATAGCTAGAATTCACTGAAAGTGAAGTATTTTCTTATATATATATATATATATATATATATATATATATATCAAGAGGGACAGAGACAGCGCACAGTGCATGAGGATCACATGTTACCATGGCGAGAAAACATGGAGAGACTGGAATGTAATAGAGTGATCTATGTTTGTCTGTTGCCATCTCCTGGTGAATGTTGGCTATAGCGTACTGGGGTTACTTTTTGGTTGGCCAACAATTTACGTGACCTGACGTCAAGTGTCTGTTCTGAAGTCTACAGTAAAGAGACATACTTCATCCCCTCGCCTGTTTATTGCCTCCAACTCAATATAACATTGCTCCATGCAGACCCTCCAGGTCCGCATGGAGCTGGAGGGGGCGTGGCCTCCAGGTTCGCCTGAATTTCGGGAGCTTTTCGGGAGAAAATGTGTCCCGGGAGGTTTTCGGGAGAGGCGCTGAATTTCGGGAGTCTCCCGGAAAATCCGGGAGGGTTGGCAAGTATGCACTAGTGTGCCGCGGCACAGTGGTTGAAAAACACTGCCCTATGGGTTAGGAATGGGATGGCACTTCAAGTTCATATGTGAGTCAAGGCAGGTGGCCAAATACTTTTGGCAATATAGTGTATTTCACTATAACTTCTAAGGGAGGGAAGGGAGGAGGCTGGATGAGAAGGAGGGAGGGATTTGCGAAATCGCTCTCTTCCCTGTGACGTCAGTCGGTCCAGTCCCGGGCTACACCGCCTGCCTGCCCGCTTCAGGTCCCGTCGGAGCAGCAGGAAGCACTCTACTTCACGGAGCACCGCGGATCCCGTGAAGGCACCACGCGGTCCAGTCTTCTCGCACATTCCACCAGCAAGGTGTCCTCACACAACTCGGAAGAGAGTGGGAAGCGGGAGGGAAAAAAGCAAGAGTGTACAAAGAAAGAGAAAGACGGCGAAGAGGAGAGAAAGAGACAAAATAAAGAGCAAAGAAGAAGAGGAGGTGTTCGCCGAGAAGATGCTGACTCCAGCCGGCTTCTTGGCTGCGGTCGTTCTGGGCTTGAGCGCGGCTCACTCCAAAGGTAGGAAATATCGCATAATTTATTTTGAAATGATGTGAAGGGCAACTAAGCCTGTGTGGCGTGAATGCAAATATGTCCTTCTGATGCAGATACATATGATGCTCTGTATTGCTCCTCCCTTTCTCACTTAGTTCACATAATACCAGGGCTCTACGATCTAATGGGAATCAATACACAACAATACAAACGTAAATGTGTTTGTTATCAGTGTAGTTTCCAGGTGGTGGACATCATTCTGCACTGCATGTTACCATCAAAAACACCTCCCATGCAGACCAATCATCATTTTGAAGTACTTCCTAAGCATTATTATATTTCTAAAAACAAGTTTTTAAACAATCAAATCGAGTAGTATTGTGCAGGTTGGCCCATTGAAGTGTTAGTGACATGATGTGGACCTTAATAGCAGAGGTGGGACCAAGTCATTGTTTTGCAAGTCACAAGTAAGTCTCAAGTCTTTGCCCTCAAGTCCGAGTCAAGTCCCGAGTCAAGACAGGCAAGCCCCGAGTCAAGTCCAAAGTCAAGACTGGAAAGTCTCAAGTCAAGTCCTAAGTCCTGCATTTTGAGTTTCGAGTCCTTTCAAGTCCTTTTAACCACAGACTAATATATTAACACAGATTGTGTATGCTTTTCAAATGCTGTATTTATTTATTAAAACAAGTGCATTTTAAATTGCAGGAAAGAAAATTGTGCTGACATTGCACTTTATAATAGCACTATTAACCAGTCATTTTAAACATTAACTCATTCCTTTACAGAACAAACACACTGAAAAATAAAGTGCAAATGTACTTATTTGTACAAAAGTGTTAACATTGAAAAAACATGACATATACGTGAACATAACAAAAAAGTTGTACTTTTTATATGTCAGGGCCCTATGCTGCATTGCATTTGCAAAAGACCAAATTAGCCAAGAGTCTGTCAGTCATTTGTGCATGATGGGGGCGTAGTATGATGCCACCATGGCTGAAAACTCGCTCCACTGGAGCACTGGAGGCAGGCACTGCCAAGACTCTCATGGCCACTCGGAACAGTGAAGGAAGAGTCTTCATGTTCAATGCCCAGAACAAAAGGGGGGAGAGAGTTGTTTTGGGTTGGTGCACTACTTGTAAGTGTATCTTGTGTTTTTTATGTTGATTTAATAAAAAAAAAAAAATATATATATATTTCTTGTGCGGCCCGATACCAATCGATCCACGGACCAGTAGCGGGCCGCGGCCCGGTGGTTGGGGACCACTGAGGTAAACAACCAACAGTATGTCAGAAAGCTAGCTAAAACGGTACACATATTCATAATATAGTATACATTTTAACTGACCTTTATTTTACTATTTTTGTCTTTTTTTAGGTGGCTAAAATACGCGGTGCTGCTGACCGCCGTCTAACGTTACGTGTGATATATTGACTAACGTAACCCTGCTTAAAAAAAATCACTGAACAAAAAGTATGAATAAGGTAGTGAACTGCAACAGATTCCCGTGTTTGCAATAACGTTATAACGTTAGCAGTGAGTTTACAGTCTCACTGATTTAACTACACAGCAAATAAAAGTCACGTTACTTAGCCAATAAACGTTATCTTACATTCAAAACTTACCGTTCTTTGTGCAACTTCAAATGCCGGACGAAGTTGGAAGTTGTTGCCTCTCCATCAGTAATTTTCGAACCGCATGTGTTGCATACTGCAAACCGTTTTGTGTTGACCACCTCGTAATTTTTATACCCAAACAAAATTATTTTAGGTATCATTTTTTGTTCACTGGCGTGTGGTTTGGACATGTCTTCTTCGTTGGTTGTCCTGCAATTTGATTGGATGAATGCTGTGTGATGAAAACAAAGTAGATCTAATTTGATTGGCTGTTGTACTGAGACCACACCAGCTGACACACGCAACGCTGATAGACAAGTACACGATGAAAAATACGGAGCGCTCCCGAATAACTTTTTCATCTTTGGGTTTTGGGGAAAGTAGCAAGTCATGTCAAGTCATGTCAATTCAAAAGGCTCAAGTCCAAGTGAAGTCACAAGTCATTGATGTTAAAGTCTAAGTCGAGTTGCAAGTCTTTTTACATTTTGTCAAGTCGAGTCTAAAGTCATCAAATTCATGACTCGAGTCTGACTCGAGTCCAAGTCATGTGACTCGAGTCCACACCTCTGCTTAATAGTACTTAAGAGTGGTCCTTTTATTTAACAGCAGCTCATCATGTCTTTATTATTGCTCATTATTCTGACAGATATCTTTTTGCATGGCTTGAGCGTTGGCTTGCATTTATTTGTAGCATCTATCTTTCTGAATTCTGTATCGAACTCTATTTGAACCACATATAAACTATTGCAATGTTGTATGGCAGGGGTGCTCACACTTTATCTGCAGGCGAGCTACTTTTCAATTGATCAAGTCGTGGGGATCTACCTCATTCATATATATCATTTATATTTACTTATTTATGAAATATATGCTTTTGTTAACAAGTTAAAGGTGTTTAATGATAATACAAGCATGTTTAACACATATTGTTAATATTGTTAATAAATTAAAGGTGTTTAATGAAAATACAAGTATGTTTAATACATATAGTTAATATTGTTAACAAGTTAAAGGTGTTTAGTGATAATACAAGCATGTTTAACACATATAGTTAATATTGTTAACAACTTAAAGGTGGTTAAAGATAATACAAGCATGTTTAACACATATAGTTAATATTGTTAACAACTTAAAGGTGGTTAAAGATAATACAAGTATGTTTAATACATACAGTTAATATTGTTAACAAGTTAAAGGTGTTTAATGATAATACAAGCATGTTTAACACATATACTTAATATTGTTAATAAGTTAAAGGTGTTTAAAGATAATACAAGCATGTTTAACACATATAGTTAATATTGTTAATAAGTTAAAAGTGTTTAAAGATAATACAAGCATGTTTAACACATATAGATTCCTTTCTTTCATGAAGACAAGAATATAAGTTGGTGTATTACCTGATTCTGATGACTTGCATTGATAGGAATCAGACAGTGGTGCTGATAACGTCCACATTTTCGAATGGAGGAGAAAAAAAGTCCTCCTTTCTGTCCAATTCCGTACTCCTTTGTATACACTTTACAAGAAATACAATGTCGGCAAACTCCGTAGCTTGCTAGCTTGTGCACGCCAGCTTTCTGAGACTCTTATTTTGTTAGCGCAGGCAGGATGAAGCAGAGCTTTTATTGTGCAACTGTGAAGTCGGTCTTTGGAGTTTTGACGACAGGTACGGCGCCAGAGTCTGTTGAAATAAAGTGTTTCTCGCCTTCCTGTCGGTAATTTTAATGAGCTGGCAGCAGCCAGCGTCATCTCAGAAGACCCTCGGGTGCCGTGAATGTCAATCAAGTGACGAAAGTGACGTCATAGTGAAGATTTATGATCGCTCATTTTTAGGACTATTTTTTTAATGCCTGGCTGGTGATCGACTGACACACCATCCGCGATCGACCGGTAGCTCGCGATCGACGTAATGAGCACCCCTGTTGTATGGTGTAACACACAGCCCAGTTATCTTAAAAAACTGGAGATTCTTCAGAAGAAAGTCATACGTGTTGTATCATGGGCAAACTTCAATGCTCCCTCAAATCCTCTTTTTTTATGGGTACAGTCTTCTGAAGCTCACGGAGTGCAACATACTCTACAGTGCTTGTATTATGTATAACGTAGTATATGGATTAAATTCTATACTCTGCCAGCTCATTCCAGTGACCGCTACTTCTCATAGACCAGTGGTTCTTAACCTGGGTTTGATCGAACCCTAGGGGTTCGGTGAGTCGGCCTCAGGGGTTCGGCGGAGGTCAAGACACACCCGACTCATCGTGTGAATACAAACTTCTCCCTATCGGTGTATTACGGATACGGCAACATCTGACTGATTTGCAGGTGTGTAATTTGTTGTGAATTTATGCACTGTGTTGGTTTTGTTCTTTGAACAAGGTGATGTTCATGCACGGTTCATTTTGTGCACCAGTAAAAAAACATGGTAACACTTTAGTATGGGGAACATATTCACCATTAATTAGTTGCTTATTAACATGCAAATTAGTAACATATTGGCTCTTAACTAGTCATTATTAAGTACTTATTAATGCCTTATTCGGCATGGCCTTATTATAACCCTAATTCTCTACCCCTAACCCTAACCAAATAACTCTAAATTAAGTCTTTATTACTTAAGAATATGTTCCCCTAGAGTCCAAATAACTCTAAATTAAGTCGTTGTTACTTAGAATATGTTCCCCATACTAAAGTGTTACCAAAAACATCTAACTTTGTCTTGAATTTTTATTTTTTTTTCACTAAAGAAGGGTTCGGTGAATGCGCATATGAAACTGGTGGGGTTCGGTACCTCCAACAAGGTTAAGAACCACTGTCATGGACGTAACACTAGAAGTAAACTTTTATTAAGAGGGAAAAATCGTCATCTAAAGTGTACAAGCTTTAGTATAGCCTGTAGAGGCCCGGTGATCTGGAATGAGATTGATAGCTTTATAAAATAATCAAAATTCTTTAAACATAAAAGTGTCTTAAACTAAACTTATTGCGACGTTATGCTTAGTAATTTTAACACACCCCTTATGGTTGAGGAATTCACATTAGTCGCATAATTTTGATCTTGACCTCTGTATGTATGATGAGATTATCGCAGAACTTCAAGATGCAACCTTTTAATCACATTTGAATAATATGATATTGAGACTGATTTGGTGGATTCAAAGATTCCTTTTTTATTAAGAAATTAAATTGTAAATGGGTATTTGGTGGGTAGATTTTGAAAAGTATTGTATTCTATTGTATTTTGTATATTATATGATGATGTATATTTTAACTGTGGGTCCCTGTCCATAAGCTGTGTGCTTCTATGGATGACCTTTTTGCAGAACAAACTCTGATATCAACAAAAGAAACAATCATGAAATACAAAACTATGTCTGTCTGTAAATAAATAAATAAATAAATAAAACTCTCTTGACTCAGTGGAATCAATTGGATGAGGAAATCAAACCAAGCAATAACATAATTCAATACAAACAATTACAATAAAAGGAGGACACATAAAATATATTGATTTGTGAATGGAATTAAATATAATACTGTATGTATCCTGTTAGTATACTTAATTTGTCAAGTATTGTATTGATGTCTAAGAAACATGCTCCCTTTCGGATACAGACCATTGTTTATTTTTTAATTATCTTTTAATATTATTATTGTTTTTATGCAGATGAGGATATGGTATTGGTGATGCTTTTTTATTTGGATTGGGTAAGAGGGTTTGTTTTGTTTGAAATAAATCGGACAGTGACAGAAAGTAATCGATAGTTTTATCATAAAATAGTTTTTGTGAGACTGTGGAAAACTATTGTGTGACATTTTAAGAAGGTTTTAAAACCCATTCCGGTTGTGGTTGGATGAAAAAAGCTGTCACATCATTTGAGGTATTATTTAAATAAAGGTTGAATTGATTCTCTGTGATAATTTCTGGCTTTTGTGAGTTTGGATTTTTCTTGAGTTGCAGGTCAAATCAATCATGTGGGCATTTGGGGTCTTTTTAGAACCACAGTAATAATTTAGCTGCCATGTTTGAAAAAAATCTCGGTACAGAGTAGGAATAGGGCCTTTCACATTTGAATTGATACAGTACCAAATACAGGTACCTGAAAATTGATATAGGTGTTGTTTATGTAAAAATAATAATAATAATAATTTAACATTTAACACTGAGCTGTGCTGTCCAGTTGTTATCTTGTTTTCTTACACTTTTGAGTCTCATTTGAAAGTGTTATATAGTAGACTTTGCATGCAGTTGCAATTCCAAGATGTTAGATGGCTGTAGTGCATAGACTATGTTCTGTTGCCTTAACCAGGAAGTAGTCTTTGTCATTAAGTTGAATGTTCCAGCCTTTTCTTTTGTTGAGTCTTACAAAGTGTTTAAACTGTAAGTATTGTACTTATTACACAACCGCTGTTTGATCATAACATGCATCTTAGTTGTAGTTTTGAGTTTGGATGTGTTGAAATCGCCATGTGAACTTGCTAATACTAATGGGTAGCATGTATATTGCAAATCCAATGTAAATTAGCATTGGGGCTAGCACATTTTGAAAAGTGGAACCCTACTGTACTTTTGAGTGCCTTCTCCTTGCATTGTCGGCATGGAAAATTGTAATATTACTTAGAAGAGGCATTGCTTGACTGCTTGTTTCCCGGTCAGGTGTTTGAGTCTGCAACCGTCCGTGTCTTCACAAGCAAGGTATGGAAATATGGCACCGTTTAAATTTGCAGAAATCGGATGCAGCGACGAACTTCGATCAGCACCTCTAAAAGTACCAAATTCGTTAACCATCTCTAATACAGAGTGCCTTAAATTGAGTTTAATTATGTCATCTTATACATGTAACATGCAAATTAAGCATCAATGGGAATTGTCAACACACTGATTTAATATACTGCTGCAATTAGCTAATTAGAATTTCAAAATCTTGCAACAAATAATCCCCACAGCCACAGATATGTGATAATGACACTCAGATGTCATAAATGCGTGCCATACTGTTGGCAGCCTCGCTTCATTGCTGAGCTAATTTTAGGCCTACCAGTGTCCCCCAATGCAGCATATCTGCTCAATTCTCTCATGAGCTTGGCATTGTGCCGTGGGTAAATGTGGCAACAGGTTCTTGCTAATCAACTCCCTGCAGACTGAGCCTGGCTTTTGCACAGAAAAATAATAAGGTGACACCTGTCAGTTTAGTCTGGCTGTACCGGTACACAATGAGTGTGTGAAGCTGTCATCCTTGGTGCCCTGTGACACAGGAAAGAGCCTTCCTGCTGGTGCTCGGACGGCTTCAGTCGCACTTGAATGAAAACATATGGAAGGTTACCTTCTGCAGGCCTTGACCTGGCTCAGGTTCAAGGGTTTGGCCTCATGTGTGCATCCACTGAACAAGTGGCCATAGAATAAAATTGTTATGTTTTGAACCACCATATGCTGCTTTTTATAAAGTGCCAGGCCAACAGCAAGGTCATGTATTCATATAAAGCAAATATAGTCATCCAGAAAGTATTCACAGCGCTTCACTTTTTCCACATTTTTGGTATGTTACAGCCATATTCCAAAATAGAATAAGTTAATTTTCCCCTTAAAATTCTACACACATTGTCATCAATGACAATGTGGAAAGTGTTTTTTTTATTTGTTTAAATTGATCCAAAAAAAAAAAAGAAAGCACATGTATTTGCAGCAATGTGCAGAGACATTCCTGGATGGAAACCAATACTTACCATCCAACCTGATGGAGCTTGAGAGGTGCTGCAGAGAGGAATGGACAAAGAGGAATGGGCAAAACCGCCCAAAGATAGGTGTGCCAAGCTTGTAACATCGTATTCAAAAATAATTGAGGTTGTAACTGCTGCCAAATATGCATCAACAAAGTATTACTACTCAGTGGCCTAGTGGTTAGAGTGTCCGCCCTGAGATCGGTAGGTTGTGAGTTCAAACCCCGGCCGAGTCATACCAAAGACTATAAAAATGGGACCCATTACCTCCCTGCTTGGCACTCAGCATCAAGGGTTGGAATTGGGGGTTAAATCACCAAAATGATTCCCGGGCGCGGCCACCGCTGCTGCCCACTGCTCCCCTCACCTCCCAGGGGGTGATCAAGGGTGATGGGTCAAATGCAGAGAATAATCTCGCCACACCTAGTGTGTGTGTGACAATCATTGGTACTTTAACTTTAACTTTAATTAAACAAAGGCTCTGAATACTTACGTACATGTCATATTTTTTTGTTTTTTAGGTGTAATAAATTTGCATATTATTAAAAAAAAGAAACATTTACATTGTCATTATGGGGTATTGTCTGTAGAATTTTGAGGACAAAAATGAATTTATTCCATTTCGAAATAAGGCTGTAACATAACAAAATGCGGAAAATGTGAAGCACTGTGAATACTTTTTGGACGCACTGTATACTGTACCTTCTTTTTCTGGATTTTAACATTTGGACCCGTGCAAAACCTGAAGACTGTTTGGACAAATAAAATTGATAGGGATGTAACAATTTGTTTTAACAGAGTCTTACACAATTTTGAGGTTGCCGATACAATATTAGTCAATTCAGAACGATAAGATCTGAAACGATTCTATAAGTTAAAATCGATTCAGTAACTTTTTAGCAAAAAACATTGACCGGTGTGACTTTGAAATAAATACTAGATACTGGACACTGAAGATGAAGTTTCCTATATTCCTGTTATTTCTTGTAAGGGAATTAGGTAAAAAGGAATTATGGATACAAACAAGCAAGTAAACAACAATTAATTGCCAATGCATTCAAATCTCATTTGAATGAAGTGCAACTAATACTTCAGATTGAATTAACAAGAGGACACTTTTTCTGCTCTCATTTTCAATATTCAAGAGATTTTCATTAAAAGTAAACCAACATTTTAACAGTATATTTTAGCTGATACTTTTGCTGTTTTTTTTTTTTATTTTTATTTTTTTTACATAAAATGAATACAATATTAATAATAAAAATGAAGTGCAAACAATGTCTCTTCAGGTTGAATTAACAGTAAGTTTACCTGAGAAATTGAATGCAACCAAATATTTTCAGATTAAAGGAGCAGTGGTTTGACCTGCTACTACTCTCATTAAAAAAACAAAACAGTTACAGTTACAGAAGAAAGTCATAACACATGCAACCGCCACAACCCAACAACATAAAGTGACAACACAACAACTATAAGCCAAAACTCAATATAAAGACACACTGATGGACCAAGTTGCTTAAGCGTAAAGTTGCAAACAATGTAGTGAACAAAGTTGGAAAACTAAGTGAAGTGTGAACACTTTTTTCTGTCAGATTTATTTTTTCAGATTTGTTTCCCTACTTTTTAAATAAACCAATAAATACAAATGACAGAGATAATTCATAAGTAGTTTTGCTTGTATTTCATCAAAAACTAGTTGTTTGAAATACCACTGCTATCTCACTCTTATCAAAATTCAAATATGTACAATATTGTTCTTTTTAGAGCAGATATAAATTGTACTTTTTATGCAATAATTTTCAGATAACTAAATGAACAGCCTCCTCTGGGAGGAAATACTTCCGTCTTGAATAAAATGTTGCATTGCATGCAAATAAGTTAACTCCATTAAATCAATAAAGCTACCAATAATCAATAAATAGTAATAAAATCAATCAGATCAATAAAGTGCAAATTTAAAACTTCTATCCCTAATAAAATAATGATTTAACTAAAAATGTGGTATTGTATATTGTATGCAAATATATATTTAAGTAAAACATTGAGAGGACTATAGTTTAGTAGTAAGTGGATAAACACAGGCTTCTCCTTATCCTGTGATCCTTGTTAGTGTGCACTCATGTTAAAGACAATGTACATTTCATTGCACATGTAATCTATCATTATATTGGTCATTGGGGATGGTGTGGCTCGGTTGGTAGAGCGGCTTTGCCAGCAACCTGAGGGTTCCTAGTTTGATCCCCAGCTTCCGCCATCCTAGAACGTCTTTGAGCAAGACACTTCACCCTGTGTTTAGGGCCTCCTGCCATCAATGTGTAAATGTGTGTGTGAACGGGTGAATCTGGAAATAGTGTCAAAGTGCTTTGAGTACCTTGAAGGTGGAAAAGCGCTATACAAGTATAACCAATTTACCATTAAATGCGTTATAATTCAACGAGAATTTTGCAGCAGGACATGTGCGCACAATCTGTCCGATTTGGATGTGCTCCTTTTCTCATCATCCATGCTACCTTGTGTAAATAAGTCTGCCACGGTAAGCTGCTTTTAAGCGAGAGTTTGTTGTTGTGCGGTCTTGTTTGCGTCGTAGAGTGTTGCATTTGATTTCCGCACTCGGGTCGATGCTGTTTCAGATGCAGGAATAGGTTTGTTGTGCTGCTGCCTTTTTCAAAGAGACTTTGCAACATGCAGCCATTTGTTCCACGCCTGTTGCCCCAGTTGACAACACTTTTCCTTTCTTTGGGACAAGCATCTCCCTCTTGTTAGCATTAGCATTAGCCATGTTTTGCTCGGCTTGCGGATCTCCGCTAAGGAAATAGGGGGCGTGTGAGGAGTACAGAAGCTCACAGGGGCAAAAACTATGCAGGGGGAACAAAAGAAAAACTTATTTTTTTTTTTTTTTTTAAATTGTCTGCAACAAAAAACTTGGATATAACGATTCAATTAATAAGTCACCCAGTCCCACTTTATGTTATCTTTTTGTTGTGTTTGTATTTGTTGTGACAAGATAATAATTTATATTTATAATGCAAGTGTTCCCTTTAAAAGCAATACACTTTTATTTCTCATTTGTAGTTTTTACCATTGTAATTGGAAGGTCAATAACTTTTGATAATCCTAAATACAAAATCCAAAACCAGTGAAGTTGGCACATTGTGTAAATCGTAAATAAAAACAGAATGATTTGTAAATCCTTTTCAACTTATATTCAATGGAATGCACTGCAAAGATAAGATATTTAATGTTCGAACTGAGGAACTTAATTTTTTTTTGCAAATAATCATTAACTTAGATTTTAATGGCAGCAACACATTGCAAAAAAGTTGGCACAGGGGCATTTTTACCACTGTGTTACATGGCTTTCCCTTAAACAACACTCAGTAAACGTTTGGGAACTGAAGAGACCAATTTTTGAAGCTTTTCAGGTGGAATTCTTTCCCATTCTCTCACTAAAGTCGGCGGCGTTTCTGGGTGTTGTTGATGAGTGGCTTTGGCTTTGCATAGTAGAGTTTTAACTTGCACTTACAGATGTAGCGACAAACTGTAGTTATTAACAGTGGTTTTCTGAAGTGTTCCTGAGCCCATGTGGTGATATCCTTTACACACTGATGTCGGTTTTTAATGCAGTACCGTCTGAGGGATCGAAAGTCACGGGCATTTCATGTTTGGTTTTCGGCCTTGCTGCTTATGTGCAGTGATTTCTTCAGATTCTCGGAACCTTTTGATGATATTACGGACCGTAGATGGTTAAATTCCTAAATTCCTTGCAATAGCTCATTGAGAAATGTTGTTTCTTAAACTGTTGGACAATTTGTTCACACATTTGTTCACAAAGTGGTGACCCTCGCCCTATCCTTGTTTGTGAATGATGGAGCATTTCATGGAAGCTGCTTTTATACCCAATCATGGCACCCACCTGTGCCCAATTAGCATGTTCACCTGTGGGATGTTCCAAAATAAGTGTTTGATGAGCATTCCTCAACTATCTCAGTCTTGTTTGCCACTTATGCCAGCTTTTTTGAAACGTGTTGCAAGCATCAAATTCCAAATTAGCTAATATTTAGCTAAGTTTACCAGTTCGAACGTTAATTGTCTTGTCTTTGCAGTCTATTCAATTGAATATAGGTTGAAAAGGATTTGCCAATCATTGTATTCTGTTGTTATTTACGATTTACTCAACGTGCAAACTTCACTGGTTTTGGGTTTTGTAAATAAACAAACAAACATAAAAAGGATTCTCTCTGTTAGCTAAAAATTGCACTTCAACAAATATTAAACATCTTGATGTGCAGTTTTTTTTCTACCCAGGTTGAAAACGTTTGTTTTGTTGGTAATTTTTTTGGTTACCATTACTTTCCAACAAATTTTCATTAGTCCATATTGATGGGCTGATCTTGGTCATTCGGTTTGAAGCCAAAATATTCTGACAACGGGATATTTGACTTTGCAATCATCGTGTTTCCTCCTATTTTTTGTTTACTCACAGTGACAAAGATTGTGGATGAAGGACAAGCTCCCTTCATTCACTTACTTCTGCTATTGAACAAACACACTCCGGTGCTGAGAGCGATGGCCTGAGCGAATCTTCTTGCACCATGTCTGGAAGCAAGAAACGAAGAAAACACACGGACATGGTCATTTATTCATGCTGGTAGGATTATGGAGTTAATTTACATTTATTCTTCGAATTTATTGATTATTGGCCCAGGCATATTTTTCGGGTGATCCGGATCATTTCTACTAAGTTACCTTACGTTTAGGTTACTTTTCTATGATCTGCCTCCATTCACAGACAAAGAGAGTGGTTGACAGACAAGAATGTTCCCTTGGTTTATTTAATTCTTCTGGAGATGGTGCTTTTCTGGTTGCCAACAGAGGGTTTTGGATTTTACCGGGATTCCCACAATGCATTGCAGTAGCCATATTAGTAGACTTTGTATTCACGCTCATTGTTGCTGATCATTCATCCAGTGATTCTCATAATGCCGATGACGTGTGTGATTGTCAACTGCCACAATCAAGGTTTGAGAGATATTACTTGCTTTTATCACATTCCTAAGGGCATTTCTGGACAGACGTAAGCGGCTGAAAAGAAGAGAGAACGGCAAAGGCGAGCATGGATTGCTGCAATCAAATGTGACGTGCTATGACGACATTGTGTTTGTTCAGATAATTTCCTTTCAGGTATATAAGACAATTTTGTAAGTAAAAATGAATCCAACATAAATGACAGCCCCACTTTACATTAACTTGATGTCTTTGGTCAAAGAACTTTGTGAGCAGTTGTCTTGATAATGGATACTGTACTCACTTTTCTCGTCTGGACTGCATCCGCCACATAAAACAAAACTGAAGCGACACGAGAACAACCTTCTCCCAATCCTGCTTTACAGTCACAGTGTTCTGAGATGACTTTAGATTAGTTTTCCGTGATTATTCAGGGTGTCAAACTTGGGTCGGATCATTTCTGCCAGTGCATGACTCTGGCCTTGACAACACTATGTCCACCCATCCACAAACAAACGGGCCATAGGCCATAGGCTCTGGGGACGGCGTGCCGTGGTTGGGAGAGTGGCCGTGCCAGTAACCTGAGGGTTGCTGGTTCAATCCCCACCTTCTACCAACCTCGTCATGTCCGCTGTGTCCTTGAGCAAGACACTTCACCCTTGCTCCGGATGGGTCGTGGTTAGGGCTTTGCATGGCAGATAGTGTTAAAGCGCTTTGAGTACCTTGAAGGTAGAAAAGCGCTATACAAGTATAAGCCATTTACCATTATCATTTACTCTTATAAGTCCTTAAAAGTGTAAAATGGACTGGGTTGGAAAATTAGGTATTTCACAAAGTCCGGGTATGAAACCTCAAAGAAGATGTCGCGGTCTCTGCTCCACTCAGACTTGTCGATCTGGTAACGATCCTCACATCCAATTACGGCTGTTTTCTCCTTATTAGGAAGAAGGGACTTCTTATCTAATGAATCACAGTATTTTCTGATCGTATCACAGCCGAAGCAATGTTATTTT
Organism: Nerophis lumbriciformis; assembly: GCF_033978685.3. Classification (NCBI taxonomy): domain Eukaryota; kingdom Metazoa; phylum Chordata; class Actinopteri; order Syngnathiformes; family Syngnathidae; genus Nerophis; species Nerophis lumbriciformis. The sequence goes on from NC_084577.2 coordinate 2,378,683, forward strand.
CCGCGAATTAGTTCGGATATATTACCTACAGCGCTATCATGAACGACGACGCTTGCCTTTCAATATGGCATTGAGGGATAATTTAGCCAAAAATCGGAAGCCCTCTAAAAAGAAACAGCTGCACCCCACAGTTCCCTCAACCCCAGTGAAAGGGCAACATTGAGAACAAAACAGGATATGGAGGAACACAAAAAGAACAAAATGGGATAAAACATAAATAACTACACAAAAACATCTGTCAGTCATGAGGAATATGACAGTTAGCAAGAAACACGTTGTAGTAAACTACAAACTTTAATCTCCCGCAGGGCTGGGAATCGTTCCCTCAATTCATAGAAATTACAGCCAAAATTGTGTTTTTAATACCGAATGTGGTGACGGGTGCATGCAAGGCAGTTTTACCGATAACTGTTTAAGAGCAGTTACCCGTGTCATTTTCTGTTTAGCCACCGTTTCGTTCCAGGAAAGCAAGGACGTGCAACCTCTTTTAATCACTGTCACCCCGCAGTCATCCTTTTAAAGTCGGCGTGCGTGTCTAAATGTGTGTGTATCCACTTAGTACGCACTTCAGAGTTGTCAGCAATCAGAGCCTCAACTGCTAACGTCCCTCGCTGTGCTTGTGAGTGTGTGTAGGTGTGTGTTTGGCCCCGCACATACGGGAGATTGGCAGACTGCAGCCAACATGTTGACAGCCACTCATGTATGCAAGAAAAGGAGGTGAAGTTGCAATACACTTAATATTGCCCTGCAGATACATTCGGCGACTTAGACGTCGTCACCTGGAGAGACCGTGTCGTCGTTTCGTTCAACGGGAAGACTCATCAGGCATCCAAGCAGAAAGCTCTGTAGAGTTTCTGCCAGTGTTGCCTGGAGCCACACTTTTGTGTAATTCGAAGTAATATAAACTTTGAATTTAGATAGCTCATTATTGACACAGTGTATTTTAATTCAGCTTCCCACTGGTTTTCTTTGAGGTGTAACCGTTTTGCTGCTTCATTATGTCCAGATAAACATAAAGAGAGCATCTCTACCGCCAGTCTACATGTAAACAACTACCAGTTTTAACAAGCTTTGGACTATGACTGTAGTGTGTTGTCTAGTGAAAAGCAGAATTAATTGACATGGATCTTATAGTTTTTCATTTAAATACCATACATTCCGGACTAGGGTTGTACGGTATACGGGTGTCAGTATAGTACCGCGATACTAATGATTCATATTCGGTATTATACCGCCTCTGAAAAGTACCGTTCCACCATTTCCCCCGCGCCCCCGTCATCGTGACGTCGTGTCATTGCTGGTTTTCGAGCAGACGAGCATGTTCGGTAGCGCACAATCACAACGTACTTACAAGCAGACAGTGTGTAGACAGGAAAGGGTGAACGGACGCATTTTGGCTTAAACACTAATGAAAAAGAGGAAGTTATAACACTGAAACGCCCTCAGGAAGAGGTGCTTTAAGACATGGCTAGCTCGTTAGCGGCTTAAGTTCAGCCACAGTCTGCAGTGTTTTAGTTACTTCTAAATCACTAATACTCGCCTCCATGGCGACAAATAAAGTAAGTTTGTTACAGGTATCATCCCTGCAGGACGAGGAATAGCTAAACATGCTTCACTACACACCGTAGCTCACCAGTGTCAAAATGTAAACAAATGCCATGGGTGGATCTACACCTGACATCCACTGTAATGATACCAAAGTACAGGAGCATATCTAGTCGCAGTGTTTCCCTCAGAAAATTTGTTAGTTAGGGGTGGGTGGGTGTAAGGAACAGTGTAACCTGTCGCCATCACGTCTCCAACTCGTCGCTGCCACCACAGCCTGGGGGGGCAATAAACTACAGACTGTGGTGAAGTAGGCCGGCTTCGTCGCGTGAAGAAGCCTACAATTTTTGGTTGTGTTTTCCGCTCCATTTGCTGAATGGCGATATATATATCTTGATATTTTTTACGTTAAGTAAAAACAAAACACAAAACAGTCCTACTTACCTACAGTCCTACTTACCTGAGATACTAAGTATGTCATTATTATGACTTAGTAAGTCAATATTTTGACTTAGTAATTTACTAAGTCAAAATAATGACAAAATAATGACTTAAGTCAAAATAATGACAAAATAATGACTTACTAAGTCAAATTAATAAGCGTTTGCAATAAGCGTTTGAAACAAAGAGTTAAAAGTAGGGCCACATGCTGACATCTGCTCAACTCCATCCATCCATCCATTTTCTACCGCTTGTCCTGTTTGAGGTCGCGGGGGGTGCTGGAGCCTAAATGTTATATTTTTATTAACATGTGATAGCAGGGACCCTGCCATTCAAAACTAGGCTGCTACATTACTATTGATTAATGTAACTATAGCTGAAAAAATAGTACAAAAGCAATAGGAGAGACTATTTATCCCTGAACACCTTTGTGATGCAGTTACATTATTATATAAACTATCAGAGACAGCTTCAGGAAACTCTTCATTTAACATAATGTCCTTTTTTGCTGCTTCAACACAGCTCAAAAAGGTCAAGTGAAATAACTTAGTTGTTAACTGTAGGTCAATAATGCTTGTCTTTCTCTCAGACAGACAGGACTTTGCTGTCCGTTTCATGTGCGGTACACACACACACACACACACACACACACACACACACACACACATACACACACACACACACACACACACATACACACACACACACGTTAGCATGCACGCACGCGCGCACACACACACACCGCACAGTGAGCTAACGTTACGCTAAAAGCTAATTAGCCTTCACCTCAAGGACTGCGAGAGAGCTGAGCTGCCGCTTATGTTTCTAGAACGTCAACGGGCTCATAGTGATGTTACTAGTAAGAGGACTGGGAGGTGTTTATTATAATATGGGGAGAGTCCGCGGCCTTATGCTTACCTGCTTAACACCTATCTGCTCACCCGAACGTCTCTCCTCTCTGCTTGCCTGAGCACTGACTCCATGCGCTCTGAATACGCACTGCTGATTGGCTGTTGTTAAGGCGGCCGCCTTAACAACAAAGCACTGAGGGAAACCCTGAGTCGATACTACTATGATTACGTCGATATTTTTTGGCATCACAACTTCTTCTTTTGTTTTTGTTTTTATTTATATTATGTTTTATAAACTCAGGAAATATGTCCCTGGACACATGAGGACTTTGAATATGACCAATGTATGGTCCTGTAACGACTTGGTATCAGACTGATACCCAAATTTGTGGTATCATCCAAAACTAATCCAAACAACATCCAAACAACAGAATAATAAGTGATTATTACATTTTAACAGAAGTGTAGATAGAACATGTTAAGAGAGAAAGTACACAGATTTTTAACAGTAAATGAACAAGTAGATTAATAATTAATTTTCTACCACTTGTCCTTAATAATTTTGACAAAATAATAGAATGGAAAATGACACAATATGTTACTGCATATGTCAACAAACTAAATTAGGAGCCTTTGTTTGCTTACTTACTAATAAAAGACACATTGTCTTTTATGCTCACTATTTTAAGGACAAACTTGCAATAAGAAACATATGTTTAATGTACCCTAAGATTTTTTGTTAGAATAAAGCCAATAATGCACTTCTTTGTGCATTATCCCCTTTATTTACAAAAGTATCGAAAAGTAATGAAAAGTATCGAAATAATTTTGGTACCGGTACCGGTACCAAAATATTGGTATCAGGGCAACACTACTTTTTCTTTTGCTTTGAACCCTGCAGCTTATAAAACGATGCGACTAATTTATGGATGTTTCCCCGTTAATAGCCATAGTACAAATAGATTTCATTAAACACAAGCAAATACACTAAAAAGGTGTGTTATTGTTTGTGCTATGGCGCCATCTTTTGGACGAGTTCGCTCACTGCAGGTGCTGCGGGTTGAACATCTACAGCATTTCCTTCTGTTTAGTGCTTTGAAGCGGAAGTACAAGTGCCGTTCTGTCTTCTAATCGTCCATAGCGTTATTACCTGCATAGATTTCTGACGCATTACTCCAAGCAATGTAGTTTTACAACGTAACTATAACTTACTAAACCGTAAAATGTGTGATGTCTGTAGGAGCGTTTTCATGCATATTTGTACGTGCTATCGTAATGTAATGACGCTAGCGTTGTTAGCATGAGCTAATATGCTGACACGTTTTCAAGTGTCTGTCTTAGCATTATCAATTTACAATGGCATTCTTTTTGTATTGTTTTAGTTTCACATATTCCTAAGTAAATTGACCAAAACATCACATTGGAGTTATTAAGTCTGTTTATCTGATTGGAGAGCGAGCTTCCACCTTGAGTGGGTCCATGACAATGACTTTTGTTTTGTGTGATCAGCCGTTTTACTGCCGTGTTAGAGTCACCGTTTGGAAACATTTAAGGTATGTAAATAAACATTTACAAAATCTTTCTGTGTAAATAAGTAATTTCACATCATATACATATATCTGCGGCTGATAGTCCGGTGAGGTTAACACATGAAAACATATTTGTTTCTTCTAAAAGTTAGTGGTTGGGGCTTTTATATTGGTGCACTTTATTGCCCAGAAAATACAATACATTACATGACTTCTATGTGTGTGTACAATATGTGTTGAACCTAGTGTATTTTGGAGCATATGGAAAAGAGGGTGGCATCACGGCGCAATCATCTTTCCTCATTGGAAAGTGTACTACAGGGGTACATCATAAATCCTCCAACAAGGCTGTGTCACAAGATGTGGGCCAAATCCTTTGCAGCCAGACAGGCCAGGCTTTGCGATATGGAGGAACATCACAGATATTTAATAACGCAGCTTTGCCCTACGCTTTCTAAGCTCTACTCATCATGCTACTGCCGCATGCCGTTTGAGTAGCCGAAGGGCTTGATGGTTGCCGTGATGGAAGGAGGCCAAGCCACTGATCCAAGGCCAGTTTCACAGACGTCCTCGATAAACAGTGGAGGGAAAAAGTGAGCTATGAAGATGATACATGGCGTCATGAGAATGAGTTTGGAATCAAAGGCACAGGACCAAATCCACTCTCAGTATGTTTATATGCGCTAAAAATGAATCACTGTATGAAATCGGTTGAAAGCAATGATAATATAATATTGCAATATGAATAAAGGAAGAAAAACTACTACAGTTTACGTGCATCACACCAATTACTACAGTGTAATCGCACCAAAATAAAATCCTTTTAATTCAGATTCAGTGGGAATTTGTTTCTCTGCAACTTATTTTGCTAGTTTATTGTAACCACACGCAGTGATGGAGGATCCTCAATCAGAAAAAAAAAATGACATTTGCTATTTTTTTTATTTAGGGCTGAAGTTGATTAAGAGATATGGAAAAAGTACAAACAATTATGAATACAGAATTTTTTTATACGCTTTTAACTCTTTTACACTTTCTGTTTTTTAACTTGGCTACTATTATCCCAGAGTTTCATTGCTATGTGAAATGACTTTATCAAAACATATTGAAATTGAACATGAAAAAAACGCTCTTGGGAAAAAATATATTTTTTGGATTAACACAACCAAAATCATGCAAACATTTACTTGAAAGGACGAAAAAGTACCCAATATATAGTAGGAAGGGAATTCATATGGCCCTATTTGTTGCAGTTTACCTGACACATGAAATGCAATGTACCCTATCCACTTTAGCTGCCAAATGGCATTAGAGTGTTCATTGTATTAAAATGTGTTTTGTGGCAATTCCAACAATGACCATAGCATTAGTTGCTATGCAAAGTGACACTTTCCATCATTTTCAGCAGACTGCATTGTAAAATGATTAACCCCCCTCTTCTTTTCATGGGAGATTCACCAAGTAATGGGGCCATATGAATCCCTTTCCTACTGTACTCTGAGGTTTAATGCAGTTTGCTCATTAAGATGATAACAAGAATAAGAAGGACAGAATTACCGTATTTTTCGGAGTATAAGTCGCACCGGAGTATAAGTCGCACCTGCCGAAAATGCATAATATCCATCGATCCATCCATTTTCTACCGCTTATTCTCTTCGGGGTTGCGGGGGGTGCTGGAGCCTATCTCAGCTGCAATCGGGCGGAAGGCGACGTACACCCTGGACAAGTCGCCACCTCATCACAGGGCCAACACAGATAGACAGACAACTTTCACACTCACATTCACACACTAGGGCCAATTTAGTGTTGCCAATCAACCTATCCCCAGGTGCATGTTTTTGGAGGTGGGAGGAAGCCGGAGTACCCGGAGGGAACCCACGCAGTCACGGGGAGAACATGCAAACTCCACACAGAAAGATCCCGAGCCCGGGATTGAACGTAATGCTTAATAAAGAGTAGAAAAAAACATATATAAGTCGTCCTAAATTCCTCAAACATCAGTTTGGCTATCGATTTATGTCTAAAAACAGAAACCAAAAAAAACTAAAACTGTCAATCCAAGTCGCATTTTTTGGGGAAATTTATTTGATAAAACCCATCACCAAGAATAGACATTTGAAAGGCAATTTAAAATAAATAAAGAATAGTGAACAACAGGCTGAATAAGTGTACGTTATATGAGGCATAAATAACCAACTGGTATGTTAACGTAACATATTATGGTAAGAGTCATTCAAATAACTATAACATATAGAACATGCTATACGTTTACCAAACAATCTGTCACTCCTAATCGCTAAATCCCATGAAATCTTATACGTCTAGTCTCTTACGTGAATGGGCTAAATAATATAATTTGATATTTTACGGTGGTAATGTGTTAATAATTTCACACATAAGTCGCTTCTGAGTATAAGTCGCACCCCCGGCCAAACTATGAAAAAAACTGCGACTTATAGTCCGAAAAATACGGTATTCACTTTCATAAAATGTTATCATTTATATATATATATTTTTAGATACAATTTTTGGTCTTACCTTTTATTAGTACCTTAAGTATACTCTAGAAAAAACCCAATTTATTATCAGCAGAGCATTAAAATATATTTCTTGCATTACTTCTTGCTGACTCATTAACGCTAGCACTGCTGTTAGTGTTTTTTCAATACAGTAGAAATAAAAACAACAGAGCAAGATTTGTCTATGAGAAAAGGCAGTAGCAATAAGCACCTGCTAGCTCACATATGCCACCCTCCTTATGGTGAATCATAGTACTACACATTGCCTATCGTTATATTACTTTATTTTATAGTCTGATAAGCAATGATAATGATGTCAAACTTACATTAAATGCATTACACAGGATGTAGATTCTACACTGTAGAAAATCATGGTGTAAAAACATTTCTGCATTCATCATATTGGCAACATGCTGACAAACAAATAGCCACATCCTCAGCCAGCAGCGCTGAGTGATGACGGCTGAGGAGAACTCAATTCCCCTTTAAGCTGGCTTGCACACTTAAGCAGAGAGAAAATACTTGCCTCTCACTCGTTTTGTTTCTACCCTGTATTCGTCCAGTACACTCAGGACAAGTAGCACTGCACAAAAACTGGTAAGTTTGCTCGCACACTAATCAGCCAGAGAAGCCTAGCGACATCCTAATGTCAACTTTCTGCACTGTAAGTGACTAGAACATGTGAAAATGTTGTGATTATTATATATTTATATTCAATCAATGTTATTGTTATTTGTTTGAATTTTTTTCATCATGACAAGTGCGGCCTTGTCTGCTTTTAAAGGGGAACATTATCACAATTTCAGAAGGGTTAAAACCATTAAAAATCAGTTCCCAGTGGCTTATTTTATTTTTCTAAGTTTTTTTCAAAATTTTACCCATCACGCAATATCCCTAAAAAAAGCTTCAAAGTGCCTGATTTTAACCATCGTTATATACAACCGTCCATTTTCCTGTGACGTCACATAGTGATGCCGATACAAACAAACATGGCGGATAGAACAGCAAATTATAGCGACATTAGCTCGGATTCAGACTCGGATTTCAGCGGTTTAAGCGATTCAACAGATTACGCATGTATTGAAACGGATGGTTGTAGTGTGGAGGCAGGTAGCGAAAACGAAATTGAAGAAGAAACTGAAGCTATTAAGCCATATCGGTTTGAACCGTATGCAAGCGAAACCGACGAAAACGACACGACAGCCAGCGACACGGGAGAAAGCAAAGGACAAATTTGGCGATCGCCTTCTAACCAACGATTGGTATGTATTTGTTTGGCATTAAAGGAAACTAACAACTATGAACTAGGTTTACAGCATATGAAATACATTTGGCAACAACATGCACTTTGAGAGTGCAGACAGCCCGGTTTTCATCAATTAATATATTCTGTAGACATACCCTCATCCGCACTCTTTTCCTGGGGGTCTGGCGGCATATTTCTTTGACTTTATCGTTGGAAATGCATCTGCTTTGAGTGTCGCAGGATATCCATACATTCTTGCCATCTCTGTCGTAGCATAGCTTTCGTCAGGTAAAGTGTGCGGAACAAACGTCCAATTTCTTGCCACTTTTGCATCTTTGGGCCACTGGTGCAACTTGAATCTGTCCCTGTTCGTGTTGTTACACCCTCCGACAACACACCGACGAGGCATGATGTCTCCAAGGTACGGAAAACAGTCGAAAAAACGGAAAATAACAGAGCTGATTTGACTCTGTGTTTGAGAAAAAGGCGGATTGCTTCCCGATGTGACATCAAGTTGTGACGTCATCGCTCCGAGAGCGAATAATAGAAAGGCGTTTAATTCGCCAAAATTCACCCATTTAGAGTTCGGAAATCGGTTAAAAAAATATATGGTCTTTTTTCTGCAACATCAAGGTATATATTGACGCTTACATAGGTCTGGTGATAATGTTCTCCTTTAATGCTAGTGTTTGTTGCTCTACGTTGGCCGTTACCAGATGGAATAACCCGTTTTTGCAAGAGCTATATGCACATAGTAGGTAATGTCTTCCTAATTCTTATTTGGATTCAAGCAACCTTATCATTGAACATTCACAGCAAAATGTATTTTATCTTAACATCCTAACATCCTAATTTTTTTTAGAACTGACATAATTAAATGATTATTATTTTTTTTACGAAAGCTCAAACCCACCCCGCTAGATGACATTTAACATTGTCATTGGAAGAACGTTTTGATTCTAATTTGATAATATAGTAATATTAATAGTTATTATTGTAGTTTCTGTAGCTTACTTACTGTACGGGATTAGTACCGGTAGTTTTCCATGTGAAAATACCACAGACATTTCATTTAACCTTCCTTTGTCATTTTAAATGTCAAAGAAGGGTGCTTAGGAACAGTGTAACTGTGTGTAACCACATTTCTCAATAGTCTTAAGTGTACTGAGTGCTCTGCACAGTGAGTGGGTGACTCCTCATCATTTTCTCCTTCTGTCTTTTACTGACCATTCTTGGCTGAAGATTTTCAGACAGCCAAGGTCAGTTGATTTTCCTTTACACATTATTAAAGTCTGTGTCAGTATGTGTGTGTGTGTGTGTGTGTGTGTGTGAGAGAGAGAAGAAATAGCCACTAGGCTGAAGTAGCTTTTGCAATTGAAGTAAACTATTTTGAGTTTTGTCACCTTCAGCAAGAAACTAAATTAGTGTTTGTTCTTTCTTGGATGTCATACCAGAATATGAAGACGGGTATGTAGCGCTTGGCTTCACTGCAACTACGGTGGGAGAAAAGGAAAGACCAATGTGTTGTTTCCTTTAGTGTTAAGAAGCTTACAATGTTATGCAGAGGTATAGTTATAACTAGAGATGTCCGATAATATCGGACTGCCGATATTATCGGCCGATAAATGCTTAAAAATGTAATATCGGAAATTATCGGTATCTGTTTCAAAAAGTAAAATGTATGACTTTTTAAAACGCCGCTGTACAGAGTGGTACACGGACGTAGGGAGAAGTACAGAGCGCCAATAAACCTTAAAGGCACTGCCTTTGCGTGCCGGCCCAATCACATAATATCTATGGCTTTTCACACACACAAGTGAATGCAAGTCATATTTGGTCAACAGCCATACAGGTCACACTGAGGGTGGCTGTATAAACAACTTTAACACTGTTACAAATATGCGGGGGCAGGGGGCACGTTTGACTTCGTGTGACATACTTTTTTTTGCCATACCAGAATATGAAGACGGGTATGTAGCGCTTGGCTTCACTGCAACTACGGTGGGAGAAAAGGAAAGACCAATGTGTTGTTTCCTTTAGTGTTAAGAAGCTTACAATGTTATGCAGAGGTATAGTTATAACTAGAGATGTCCGATAATATCGGACTGCCGATATTATCGGCCGATAAATGCTTTAAAATGTAATATCGGAAATTATCGGTATCTGTTTCAAAAAGCCGCTGTACGGAGTGTTACACGGACGTAGGGAGAAGTACAGAGCGCCAATAAACCTTAAAGGCACTGCCTTTGCGTGCCGGCCCAATCACATAATATCTACGGCTTTTCACACACACAAGTGAATGCAAGTCATATTTGGTCAACAGCCATACATGTCACACTGAGGTTGGCCGTATAAACAACTTTAACACTGTTACAAATATGCGCCACACTGTGAACCCACACCAAACAAGAATGACAAACAGATTTCGGGAGAACATCCGCACCGTAACACAACATAAACACAACAGCACAAATACCCAGAACCCCTTGCAGCACTATCTCTTCCGGGACGCTACAATATACACCCCCCGCTCCCAAATTCCAAGCTGCTGTTTTGAGGCATGTTGAAAAAAATAATGCACTTTGTGACTTCAATAATAAATATGGCAGTGCCATGTTGGCATTTTTTTTCCATAATTTGAGTTGATTTATTTTGGAAAACCTTGTTACATTGTTTAATGCATCCAGCGGGGCATCACAACTAAATTAGGCATAATAATGTGTTAATTCCACGACTGTATATATCGGTATCGGTTGATATCGGAATCGGTAATTAAGAGTTGGACAATATCGGAATATCGGATATCGGCAAAAAAGCCATTATTGGACATCTCTAGTTATAACAATTTTATTTTGAAAATTATACTATTTATAGTCATGGTGAAGAGAGTGGAGGAGCGAAATATTTTCTTCTTCCTAGGGGTGGCTCAACAGGAAATATTTGAGAAGCACTGATCTAAGAAGTAACACATTTGCAGATAGTGGCTCACTGTAGTTCTGTAGATAAACAATTGTCATTTTGCAATTTATGATAGGGTGAGAATAATTTTGAGGGCACCTGTTTATGGTATACCAACGAGTGAAAACATTGCGGTTTTATTGCTAAAGCCAGGACCAGTTTTAGATCAGTCATGAGTCTTAGATGCACAAGCAAATGCTCCTCATCTGAAGTCAACACACACAATGCGAAAAAAAAGAAGACATTATCGCTGTGTATTTGTTAATGTTTTGCAAGCTTGATGATTATCCACCAGCACCAGCAGCCTGCACAAACACATTAATCAAGTGTTCATTGTTCATTCTTAGTGAGTAATCTCACATGACCCTTGCTTGTGTCACAAGCATACACACGTACATTGTTGCGATTATTCCTCGATGTTGGACACTCGCACGTTGTGTATGTGTGTCCTTTCAACATTCAACTAATCCATCAAATTTTGCATGAAGGTAACCAACATATTTCCATATGTTAGTCAGTGACAAGCTGAAGAGGGCCTGGCAGAGCTGATCTACTCGCACAGTACATCACAGGCATTTCTGCAGCGACACATGCTCATACACATATTTTACATAAGCCATCAAAGGACACACATCTTCTGCCCTTAAGTCGAACTGCTGAGCATTTAAAATCCCTACTTGAGTCCAGCGATAAATGTTATTTAGTGGTGATGGTTGTCACTTGTCACTGTCAGTATTCCAGCATGTTAGCTTCAAAATGTGTTCTCCTTCTGCTGTGACTTGAAAGGATAATTACTGCAGATTGATCTACTTATTTCAATATGTTTACAGTCTTATTCTGCAATCTATTTCTAAAAAAAAAAATTAAAAAAAAAAGTATATATATATATATATATATATATATATATATGTATATATATACATATGTATATATATAAAAAAAAAAAATATATATATATATGTATATATATATATATATATGTATATATAAAAAAAAAATATATATATATATATATATATATATATATATGTATGTATCCATCCATTTTCTACCGCTTGTTCCTCTCGGGGTCGCGGGGAGGGGCTGCACTATATCCCAGCTGTATATACATACAGTGTACACATTATATATATATATATATATATATATATATATTGTATGTCATCTCAAATGCTTTGTTCATTTGTAGCCTGGATTCGGTTAGAGTTGGGATTGCTCTATTTCCTTTTATTAGATTGATTAACATTCTGTGATTTTGTTTAACATTTTGGAAGTAGATTTTTAAAAAGATTCTATTCAAGCCAACACTGCGCTTAAAAGTCGTATGTGAACAGCCAAGCGGAGCTTTTGTATACTGTTTTGAAAATGTTTTATTATCTTTTCTATACCGGGGACGGCATGGCGCCGTTGGGAGAGTGGCGGTGCCAGCAACCTGAGGGTTCCTAGTTCGATCCCCACCTTCTACCAACCTCGTCACGTCCGTTGTGTCCTTGAGCAAGACACTTCACCCTTGCTCCTGATGGGTCGTGGTTAGGGCCTTGCATGGCAGGTCCTGCCATCAGTGTGTGAATGTGTGTGTGAATGGGTGAATGTGGAAAATAGTGTCAAAGTGCTTTGAGTACCTTGAAGGTAGAAAAGCGCTATACAAGTATGACTCATTCGATCATACTGATTCTAAATCGAATCGTCACCTTAAGAATTGGAATGGAATTGTGAGGTACCCAAAGTTTCCCAGCTTCTAACAAATATGTTAAATTAAGTTACACCCTTACTGTCGAGAGAGGTCTAAATACACTCTAAATATAGCGTCAAAGTTGCTACGTTATTGACGGAGATAGATATCTACATATATCCATATTTAAGAGTTATTTCTTTCTATAGTCAGGTTTGAAATAACTAGTGTTTTCTCTTTGTGCTCTTTCTATTTTTTCTCCATCTCATCACCGAGGGTACACTGTGGACTACCTTGAGCTCGGAATGCAGGGAGTAGCAATACTTCTTTAATTTGTTTTCTCATCCTGTCTCTAGCTAAGGTGAACAATAGACATGTGTATTCGTTCTGGAGGGTGGGGGCGAGGGACATATTGAAGAACACAGCACTTGGGTAATGTTTATCAGTTCAACTTGGCTGCGCAATTGAATGTGTTGTCCTAGGCTGGTCTCTCCAAAGCTTTGGAAATAAATTGCAAAATACCTATTCTGTTCTGGGTGATCATTTAAACTCAGCTTATATGTCATCAAAAGAACTTGGGATTGACCAGTAACTTAAATTCCCTTGGAGGAACATCTGGTCCAAACGCAACATTAGCAACACTCTTCCCTCCTCCGAAGGTCTTCTTATTCTCTGGCAGACTGGGTGCATTAGACTTGTGTTAAGAAGCGGCGTTACGGCACATAACGTCTCCTGACATGTAACATTATTTGCGGCAACCCACATTTATTCATGGCGACAAATAAATGAAAATATGGGAGACACTGCATTGTTTTGTTGACTATATATGCAGTATCGTAGTCATATTATAGGATCAGTATGTGCACGGAAAATAGCAAAACAACAGATGACTAGTCTATTCATGTCAAATGTGGAGCACTGTCCTTGGTCCTGCAATGAGCAAGCGTCACTAAGAAAGGAAAAAAAACAAAAAACATCAATGCAGCGATTCATTGTTCAGGCATAAGATGAATTGGAAGCCTTTTGTCCTTCTATTAGCTTTTCCCTCGCTGTGAGCGGGCATGTACGTATAGCAGCGTGCAAGATGATTGGAGGGGTGGAGATGAGTGAGAGAACACTGGGGACCTGACAGGCTGTCACAGATATGATCAGCTTGAACGGTGATTGATGAGTGACAGATGGATGAGCATAAATGGTCGGGGAATGTGCAGCATCTCAATGATACAGTGCATTTATCTCCTACAAAGGGAAGCCTGATGTAATTTGTCTGGATGATAGGGTGTTCTCCATACATTAAAGCTTGAAAAGCTGTTTCATAATAAAAATGGGCTATGGTTGTCGACAAGGTCAGTTGTTTACCTTTTGAGGTTTTTTTTTTACTACTTACATTTTTGTTTCTGTAAAAGCAACAATAGCCCTTCAATTATATCAATTGCTTGTTTTCTAGTTAAAGGGGAACTGCAAATTTTTTTGAATTTTGCCTATCTTTCACAATCTCTATGTAAAACAAGAACACAACTGTTTGTCTTTTTTTATGAATTTTAACTCGTTTATAAATGCGAGCAAAAGTCCACTTACAATGGAGCCAATGGGATTTGCTCTATTCTGCCTATAAAGCGCATAAACCAACATCCAAACACCTCCATAAAGGTTTTATATACAATATGTAAGTATATATGTAATGTAGTAACAGGCACATTCATAAGACATGTCATATTTATGTATTTTGCTCGATTTAAGCATACGGTGGCACATTCATCAAACACATCACAACGTTTGCGTTTGCCTTCAACAACATCACTGATTACTACTCATGCAGACTTCATAAGAGCCAACTAACATAATAAAACATCACTTACTGTACAATGTCTGCTATCACTGAGATGCCGACTGTTTGAAATGAAGAATGAAGGAGAAAAAAGGGGTGTGGAACCAAGCGCCTTTCTCGCCATTCCTTTCTCTAAATTAGTTTTGACCACCTTCAGGGTTTCCCCTAAACTGCCAAGATACCTGTGGCGGTGGGGGCGTGACTATGGACTCGGTCACTATGACATCATCGAGTATTTTGCATAATTTGCTATGATGATATGATTTTCTTTAAAAAAGCTCAAAAAATGTATACATCCATTTAAAACAAATCTGTTAATATTAATTGGTATTAACATATATTTTTCTATTGTTTTGCCATACTTTCAATTGTTGCTGTTTTTTGTACAAAGTACTTTGTTGAGATTTTTTCAAGTTTTTCCAGACTTTTAATTGCTTTAAAAAAAAAAAAATTAAAACAAGGTGTGACAAATCTAGCATTTTCTTCTGGTGTTATCATAAAATGTACTGGTGTTTAGGGACTCTACCTCTGTTCCTCGATGTCACTGACTAAAGAGGCAAGCTGCAGGGAGCATTACGTCACACTTGCTTGGCGCTGTTGCTCTAGTTTGGGGGTCTGCAACCTGCGGCTCTAGGGCTGCATCTTTAGCGCCGCCCTGTATGAAAATAGAAAAAGATGGGGGGGAAAATATATTTTTGTTTCAATAGGGTTTCTGTAGGAGGACAACATGACACAAACCTCCTTAATTGTTAGAAATCCCACTGTTTATATTAAACATGATTCTCTGATGAGAGTATTTGGCGAGCGCCGTTTTGTCCTACTAATTTTGGCGGTCCTTGAACTCAGTGTAGTTTGTTTACATGTATATTTTTCTTCAACGATGCCAGAGAAAGACATGTTTTTTGCCACTCATTCTTTGTCTCATTTTGTCCACCAATCTTTTTATGCTGTGTGTGAATGCACAAAGGTGAGCTTTGTTGATGTTATTGACTTGTGTGGAGTGCTTATCAAGCATATTTGGTCAGGCTCCAGCACCACCCCACGACCCCAAAAGGGACAAGCGGTAGAAAATTGATGGATGAATAACTGCAAGCTAATCAATGCTAACATGCTATTTAGGCTGGCTTCATGTACGTATTGTATCATTATGCCTCACTTGGAGGTATATTTGACCTCATTTAATGTCCTATGTCCTCTGTGTATTTCATTTATATTTGCATTACTCATGACATATCATCTGTATGGAATATTGCCTGCATTTCTGATAGTGGTTTGTGTGCCGTTATAGACCACAGCAAACGTAACCCAGCTTGCATAGATTGTTATAAATCCATTAGAAGAAGACAGCCCGCCATTTCCTTTAACTTTGGCCATTCTAAGCCAGTAATTTATACGAGTTATCTCACCTCCTCAGAAGCCTGTGTTTTACTAATGTTTTCCAATGTTATAAAAAGGGATAGAGTAATTATTACATTTCAACATTTCTGTCAGCGAAGATTTGTGTCAGCCTGCGACACATAGTCATTTTGATAGTAGGCTAATATCGCTAATATAGACACTTATATCATGTGTTGACTTCATTATATCACTTATAGAAGGCTTTTAAATTTTTGCGTCTCCAGACAGATTTGTCTTTGTATTTTTGGTTTTATATGGCTCTTTCATAATTTTGGGTTGTCGACCCCTGCTCTCGTTGGATTCTTCTTAAAAGCCGCTACTGTCCTCTTAATTTTTTGCACATTTTGTAAATGGCTGTCCGCGGGTATACCTGCAATATATGTAAAAATGTTGTCCTCATCGCAGACATGCTGACAACGCTCCAGACAGTCACAAAGGTGTGCGTTTTGTTTACATCCGGTTTTGGTAGCGCGGTTTTCGGTGATCCAAGTTTTTTTATGGTGGTCAAGTTTTCGGTACATCACTTGTCAATTGTGCGCAAATAATAGGCTATACATATTAATTCATACTGTAACGACCAGCTAATGTTAATGTTTCATATTTGTGTGGTTTGGATTCTATGTCAGTTTTTCTCATGGTCGCAAACACACCGTCCGTGTGTTATCATAAGATTGATAATAGAAGTTAAAAATAGCGTCAGACTTTGTGTGATTTTGTCTGGCTACAATATATTATATTACTTTAATTTGTTTTCAAGAAAAACAAAACAACAACTTATTTTCAAAGTGTGACGTTAATGAAAATGCCATGGCGGCGCGCCACATTCAATTACATTAAGGGGAAACCATGCACCTTGTCGGATCATGTTCTCATTGTTCTACTTTCAGGATGAGAGGCATTATTTATGATCTAGAAAAAACTTTCACTATCACTGAGTCAATAAAGCAGCTCACTAGGTGAATATGTCAATATAGCAGCTCTGTGATCACGGCACTGCTAAAAATAGTTTTTCTGTGTTCGCGCCTATAATAACAATATTGCTAATACTTGGTTGGTATTCAGGTCACGAAGTGTAAATGGAGTATTGTCTGCGCTTTTTTGATGGTTATTTAGAGGGCTTTATGGGCGGAATATAGGAAGAGGACCCCCTAACTCGTCGAGTTAGAATGCATACAAAAATACAACTGTCTTTTTGTGTCTCATAATGATTGTGAATGATAGGCAAAATTCCCCAAAAGTGCAGTTCCTCCTTAAGTGTAGTGCAGTGTGTCGAGTTTTGCGTAGGTGACAATTGTGTATAATTTCATGCAAATTCATCTGTAATGGAGCAATAAATTAACTCTTGTGTACAACAAGCCATTCACAGATGTTATAAACACATGACAGTCTATGTGGCAACTGCAGTGTGTGTACACATTCATACAAAAGTGAAGATGAGTGTGTGTTCTTCCTGGGGGATATGAAGGCCTTTGGTAGTTTCCGTTTTAACAGGATGCTCCGGGCCTCATTTGTTCCTTGTAGGGCCACAAAAAAGTACTTACAGTGATATGTCTGACTTGTTCATAGGCTCAGATGTGTTGTGTCTAGGTTCTTATTCTTGGTTTGTTCGTTGTGTATCTTTTTCCTTCATCCTGTAGTTCCTGGCTGCCATGGTATCTAATGTCGAGGACGATCTGGGTCACTGTGTCCCTGCTCCTCCCTTCACCGTTCACCCTCCTTGTTCTCCCTGTGTTTCAAGCCCACCCTCACCTATTTATGTTTCCTTGTCCGTCTTTATCTAATCTCGAAGCCAATGATATCGCCGACCTCATCTGCCATGTCATCGTTGGTGAGCACCATCTTCCGTTCTCCCACTTGGCTTCTTGACGAAGCATTGAAAAGAAGGCAATTACAGACGGGGAGATTTAGCCAGGTCTTATCGCACCATTCCTTACTTTTCCCTTAGGATGTGTTTCTCGTCGTCTCTCATCCTCGCTTTCAACCCTTCCCTGAGAATGCACTGATATCCCCCATTTAAATGGAGACTACTTAGGAGCTACATTTTTATTCTGACTTCTGTCTTCACCCCCCCCTGGATCAGATTTTTTTTAAACTTTATTTGTCAAAGAGCTCTACAAACAACTGTCCGGCCCTACAAGGCCATGTTCTCTAATTGCTAGATAATGGCTATTCATTTTAATTTCCTTTTTTATTGCTTAATGAATTGCCTGACAAACAAACGGCATTGTTGTTGGTATGACGGCTGACACTTCCTCCTCATTCACAAGCCTTAAAGGCAAGGGTGAGTTGGCGCCGCCACCCTGGTTCTCCTCGCTGACAGGGCTCTCTCCCTCTCAGAAGAGTTAGACAAATTACCATAATTAATTTAGGTCCCTTGTTTTTTTTCCCCAAAAAGTGAATTACTAACACACTCTTTATTAAATGTAATCAGTTAATAAGGAAAGGTAATAATGCATTATTTCTTCTTTTTTTTTTAATGCATTTGAGAGATGTTTCATGAGAGTAGAGTGGATTTGAATGTGAACTGCACTTTTCTTTTTTTTTTTTGCATATCATTCACAATCTTAATGTGAGCGAGCCAAAAAACATGTTTTTTTAAATGCATTTTAACTCGTAAATGAACGCTAGCAAAAATCAGCTAACAATGGCGGTGAGATTTTCTCTATTCTGCCTATACAGGTAAAAGCCAGTAAATTAGAATATTTTGAAAAACTTGATTTATTTCAGTAATTGCATTCAAAAGGTGTAACTTGTACATTATATTTATTCATTGCACACAGACTGATGCATTCAAATGTTTATTTCATTTAATTTTGATGATTTGAAGTGGCAACAAATGAAAATCCAAAATTCCGTGTGTCACAAAATTAGAATATTACTTAAGGCTAATACAAAAAAGGGATTTTTAGAAATGTTGGTCAACTGAAAAGTATGAAAATGAAAAATATGAGCATGTACAATACTCAATACTTGGTTGGAGCTCCTTTTGCCTCAATTACTGCGTTAATGCGGCGTGGCATGGAGTCGATGAGTTTCTGGCACTGCTCAGGTGTTATGAGAGCCCAGGTTGCTCTGATAGTGGCCTTCAACTCTTCTGCGTTTTTGGGTCTGGCATTCTGCATCTTCCTTTTCACAATACCCCACAGATTTTCTATGGGGCTAAGGTCAGGGGAGTTGGCGGGCCAATTTAGAACAGAAATACCATGGTCCGTAAACCAGGCACGGGTAGATTTTGCGCTGTGTGCAGGCGCCAAGTCCTGTTGGAACTTGAAATCTCCATCTCCATAGAGCAGGTCAGCAGCAGGAAGCATGAAGTGCTCTAAAACTTGCTGGTAGACGGCTGCGTTGACCCTGGATCTCAGGAAACAGAGTGGACCGACACCAGCAGATGACATGGCACCCCAAACCATCACTGATGGTGGAAACTTTACACTAGACTTCAGGCAACGTGGATCCTGTGCCTCTCCTGTCTTCCTCCAGACTCTGGGACCTCGATTTCCAAAGGAAATGCAAAATTTGCATTGTTGGGTGATGGTTTGGGGTGCCATGTCATCTGCTGGTGTCGGTCCACTCTGTTTCCTGAGATCCAGGGTCAACGCAGACGCACTTCATGCTTCCTGCTGCTGACCTGCTCTATGGAGATGGCGATTTCAAGTTCCAACAGGACTTGGCGCCTGCACACAGCGCAAAATCTACCCGTGCCTGGTTTACGGACCATGTTATTTCTGTTCTAAATTGGCCCGCCAACTCCCCTGACCTTAGCCCCATAGAAAATCTGTGGGGTATTGTGAAAAGGAAGATGCAGAATGCCAGACCCAAAAACGTAGAAGAGTTGAAGGCCACTATCAGAGCAACCTGGGCTCTCATAACACCTGAGCAGTGCCAGAAACTCATCGACTCCATGCCACGCCGCATTAACGCAGTAATTGAGGCAAAAGGAGCTCCAACCAAGTATTGAGTATTGTACATGCTCATATTTTTCATTTTCATACTTTTCAGTTGGCCAACATTTCTAAAAATCCCTTTTTTGTATTAGCCTTAAGTAATATTCTAATTTTGTGACACACGGAGTTTTGGATTTTCATTTGTTGCTACTTCAAATCATCAAAATTAAATGAAATAAACATTTGAATGCATCAGTCTGTGTGCAATGAATAAATATAATGTACAAGTTACACCTTTTGAATGCAATTACTGAAATAAATCAAGTGTTTCAAAATATTCTAATTTACTGGCTTTTACCTGTAAAGCACATCTAAAAATCTCCATCAATGTTTCAAATACACACTGTATATCTATTTAATGCAGTAACAAGCACATTAATAATAACATGTAATACTTACATGTTTTGGTCATTTTAAGTAGATGGCGGTGTATTTCAAAGACACATCACAACATTTGCTATTTCCTTCAACAAAAAAAAGCACTCCTTTTTTTTTTTTTTTTTTTTGTCCTGTCCAGCTTCTCAGGCAAATCATATAGTTGATGTAGATGCCCATGTCGGCTGTTCAGATTTACTTTACAAAAGAGAAGTGTAGGATACTTCTCTTGTTGCCTTATTTGTATTTGACTTTATTAAATGTATTTATATTATCATTTAGTGCAGCCGGGCCGGAGCAGGAGGGGATAGAAAGAGAAAAAAAAGAAGACAGAGGGGGAAATTGTGGGGACAAGAGGGGGATTAGACAGAGAGACAAAAACAACAACAGCAAACAACAACAACAACAACAATAGAGCAACATCAGCAAATACGACATGTACAAATATGATGGTAAAAGTAATAGCAAATAAGCGGTTAGCGAAAAATAAAAAATAATACAGAAATGACAATGAGCATTATTACACTACAAATGGATCAATACAAATACCAATAGAAATAGCGCTATTGACAATGAACAATACCAATAATTTACCTTTATTATCAACAATACAGTTGTTTAAATGCAACAATACATATACGTAATGATAACTTGAGATACGAAAGAATGCAGAAAAATGGAGGGGGAGAAAGAGAAGCAACCTACATTAACCTTGTAGATTGTTATAGTAACAATAGGTTAAGCTTTGTCAGTGTGCCATGTGTTATACCCAGTTTACCCTAGGGCAACAACGTTAATATATGTTTGATGAAACGTGATTATGTGCATGAGTGTAAGTATGCATATGTACTTGTATATGTACAGAATGTGTATTTGTGTTTGTACAATGAATGTAAAAAAAAAGCACTACTAATCATGCAGACTTTATGAGAGACAACAACGACGACATTGGGACAAATGATGATCCAGAACCCAATGCTTTTGAGCCTGAACATAAGAAGAATGAGCTACAAGTTTTAGAAGCTTAGTGATAAAAAGATCCTGCTTTAGTGAAACACTAAACATATTGTAGTAGTATTGCTAAGTGCTAAACAAGAAATACAAAGTAAGTACATAATAAAACTGCACAATGTCTGCTCTCATTGGGATGCCGACTCACTGGATGTGTATATCTTCCCGTTTAGATGAAGCATTAATCACAATCATTACACAGGTTAAAGCAAACATATTTTTGTGTCTTTCTCGCCATCTCTTGGACTTGTTGACTAACGTCTTGATTTACGGCCAAAACCTTCTTCTACTATACCAGGGGTCGGCAACCTTTACCACTCAAAGAGCCAATTTGACCAGTTTCACAAATTAAAGAAAACAATGGGAGCCACAAAAATCTTTTGAAATTTAAAATGAAATAACACTGTATACAAAGGTTTTTTTTTTTGCTTTGTGCTATGTATAAACCAAGGGTCTCAGACACGCGGCCCTCACCTTAATATGAAAATTGAATGTTAGTGCAGCCCGCAAGTTTTATATGAATGGCGCGTCATACTTGTAATCCCTCCCGATTTTTCCGGCAGACCACGAATTTCAAGGCAACTATTCTCTCGAACGTGCCGTGATGGTACAGCCCACTACAACCAGCGTGCCGGCCCAGCCACACGTTGTATGGGGCTTCTGCTTGCTCACGTAAGTGACAGCAAGGCATACTTGGTCAACAACCACTCAGGTTACACTGACGGTGGCCGTATAAAACAACTTTAACACTCTTACTACCGTAATAATGCGCCACACTGTGAACCCACATCAAACAAGAATGACAAACACATTTCGGGAGAACATCTGCACCTTAACACAACATAAACACAACAGAACCCTAACTCTTCCAGGATACATTATACACCCCCGCTACCAAACCCCGCCCACCTCAACCGAGGCACAGAGACATGGGGTGGGTTTGATGTGTGGGGGAGCACGGTTGGGGTGGGGGCGGGTTTTGGTGGTAGCAGGGGTGTATAATGTAGCCCGGAAGAGTCAGGGCTGCATGAGATTCTGGGTATTTGTTCTGTTGTGTTTATGTTGTGTTAAGGTGCAGATGTTCTCCCTAAATGTGTTCGTCATTCTTGTTTGGTTTTGGTTCAAAGTGTGGCGCATTATTAGTAAGAGCCTTAAAGTTGTTTTATATGGCCACCGTCAGTGTAACCTGTGTGGCTCTTGACCAAGTATGCCTTGCTGTCACTTACGTGTGCAAGTAGATGATGCATACAACAAAAGGCTGGGTTAGCACGCTGTTTGTACAGACTGTAGAGGGCGTTAAATTCTGTACCATCATGGCACGCCCTTATTATTATTGTTAGGGAGAAAATCTGTGAATATTAATCCCGGGAGTTTTCTGCGAGAGGCACGGAAATCTCCCGGGAAAACCGGGAGGGTCGGCAAGTATGCAGCTGAGCCGCATCAGAGTGATCAAAGAGCCGCATGCGGCTCCGGAGCCGCGTTTTGCCGACCCCTGTACTATACAAATAAGAGGCATGATTTATAATATGAAATACATTGTCACCAACACAGAGGCAATGCAGCAGCTCACCGGCTCAGTATATCAATAGCTGCATAAGCTAGTTACCTCTCTTTGATCACGGCGCCACTAAAAGTATTTCCTCTGCGTTAGCGCTTGTTATAAGAATATCACTAATACTTGGTTAATATTGAGGTCACGAGATGTAATTGGAGCATTGTTGCCGGTTTTTGGATGTTTTTTTAGAGGGCTTTACGGGCGCAACATCCTTGCCATACATTACACATAAGAATACTTAAAAAAAGAAAATGTATCATAGGGATTTTGAAAGATAGGCAAAATTCCACAAGTGCAGTTCCCCCTTAAACTTAGAATAGCATTAGCATAAACTAAGCTAAACATGTGTTACCTGCATGCATGTTGTTAGTGCTATGCCTAATAAAGCGATTAAACGTGCTTCATTGGCTGTCTCTCCGTATCTACAAATGGGTTATTGTAAGATTACATGGTTATCAGTGATCTTCATTTAATTAATTTTACCCCCATAGTAGTAGCAGTAGTTGTATTTGAATATTTATATGCTGTGTTAAGTTTGCTGAGTGATGTTGCCTCTTACTTCAATCAATCAATCAATCAAAGTTTACTTATATAGCCCTAAATCACGAGTGTCTCAAAGGGCTGCACAAGCCTCAACGACATCCTCGTCTCAGATCCCACATCAAGGCAAGAAAAACGCAACCCAATGGGATGACAATGAGAAACCTTGGAGGGGATCGCAGATGTGGGGGGACCATTTGGAGTGTGGTGGTGGCTGTTGCTTACACTCGTAAACGGTTACTTCCTGAAGGGCAGTTGCTGTTCTTTTGAAACTGTGTTGTTGACATATACCACTTCATAAGTAGTCTGCCATGTTATTGCAAACGTATTGGGAAAAGCATTTTATCTATGTGTGGAAAACTGTGGCCACCTCACAATTCGATCACGACTTAGGGACTACGATTTTATTATAAATTATTTATGCATCTTTGCTTATTATTGTTATCATTATTGTTATGATTATATTTAACGATTGATTAATAAAGAGTGGTGAGGACGGCGGAAAAGATAATCAGGACTCTCTCCTCTTCTTCCTATCCGTGAAATCACAAAAATCCGCTGCTTGACCAGGGTTTAGAAAATCTGCAGAGACTCCTCCCACCCCCACCAAGGACTGTTTTCACTGCTGGACTCTGAAAAGAGGTTCCGCAGCCTCCGTAGAAGAACAGCTTCTTCCCTCAGGCCATCAGACTCTTGAACGCATCATAATAATCCCCTCAATTCCCCCAAAAAACAGATTAACTCGCTGGAATATAAAGACAATAAAACATACATCCATAAACGTGGATGCATATGCATAAGTGCATATGCTATTTATATCTGCACATTATTGCTCTTTTATCCTGTACTACAACGAGCTAATGCAACAAAATTGTGTTCTTATCTGTACTGTAAAGTTCACATTTGAATGACAATAAAAAGAAAGTTTAAGTCTAAATCTAAGTCTAAGTCTAAAGGTGGGGAAAAATGGAAAAATAAATCTCTCTTTGAAATGCTGCCTATGGGATGGGACCAACCAAGCTCTGCTTCTTCCCACTCCTTTTTGGATGGTTGATCACTTGAGCAAAAATGTGTACTTCTGAAGTTTTAACATGTTCCAAATAAAAATTAATTGATTGAAATTGATCGATTCTTCGATGTGTTATGATTGGAAGGTGCATGATTCTGAATCCATGGATATGGACTATTTCTGTATGTTTAATAAAATACTGTAATACAGGTGGTTTAGTGCGAAGACACACAGAAAAAAAGAGAGGACAAGCCATGCTAGCCGCCAGTTTGTGTAAATAAAATTAGTGGTATAAGACACAAACATAAGTCAACCACACCCCTACTTCACCTCTCTTTGCCCTTTATTTAAATATCTTTCCACTTGGACCCGTAGTTTAACATGTATGGACATACCTGTGTGTGTGTGTGTGTGTGTGTGTTCTTGTATTTCTGTCCTTCTTGAGACATCAACAAGGACAAGTACTCTCCGTATGAGGACCGGTGAACAAGTTAGGACCAAAATCATGGTCCCAATATGGAAAATTATTGCATCTAATAGTGAATGTCTCATTTGCACCCCTGATGGTGAAATCTATCAAAATTAGGGTGGTCCCAAAATGGAGGGATTTTTCAAATTGACTGTGTGTCGGTTTTAAAAGTTCTCCCCCTCTGGTCAACATATGAAATAACAAGTATGTGTAAGAAATTGAAATTCGCCCCCTTTGGCGAAAATTAATAAAAATAAATAAATTAATATGTATATAGAGACATACTGTAATAACATTAAGTAACTAATGAAGATTAAAACCAATTACAAACAAAAAATAAAAAATACATAAAAGAATAACTAAAAGCTTACTTTTTTTTATATTCGCATAGTATGTATGTATTATTAATGTTGTAAATACAAATCTTTATATTTCTACAAAGGGTGGTCCTAAAGAGGTAGGCGTGTTTCAGAGATCTCAAGAAGGTAACAAATACAATCATTTTGTGTGCGTGTGTTTTGTTTGTGTGTGTGTGTGTGTGTGTTTGAAGGTCCAAACATTTTTACGTAGAAATGATGCATCCTTACAAGCCACACATGATTCTTGCTGTTTGACTTGATAATGTTTTGGGTTAATATGTTTACTTTTGACAATTTTAATACAGTATGTTTTTTGGTCTATTCATGCCCATGTATGACCACGTGTGCAAGCGCGCCTCCCCCCTGAGTTCTCATTATAGGGAGAGGAGATGGACGAGCCTGGCTCTAACATCTGTCTCAGATAGTGTAGGGTCCCCACACCAATCTCCAAGCCAGAGAACACTTCTGAGGGGAGAAGCTGCTCCTTTCTGCTGCATAATGAGTCATGTTGTTGCAGCCACAAGCAGTATAAGTTCATGTGTACTTTAAATTAAGTCTAAGAAGATATAAATTATGATTATTTTAGATAAGATGTTTTTCATGTGGAATTATGCCTTTTATCGGTTTAGACACAATAAGATATGTGTGTCTTCAAGCAGCACCCAGCAATATTTCCAGTCATAAAGTCCTGCTTTTATGGAAACTTTCATACATTGTCTTTGTTTCCAGTCTTGATACTTATCAATGATACTTTGCTGGTACGACAGATGGAAACTTTTATTGCCGAAACAATAATGATGTTTTTGCTTCTAATTGTCCTTTGCTGTTGAACACAACATGGCACAGACAGGTGCAATCAAAGGGTGGCTAATTCCCCACATTAGTGCTAAAGAAAAATACTGTGTACTCCCAAGTCATGTGATACTAGGCAAAAATTTTGTTAAAAACACAATAAAAATCACTTTTATTATACCAGTATTCCACATCCTGGGTTTGCAAATTGGGGTACAGCAATTGTTATAGGTATGTTAATACAAATAAAAAAAAACAGACACTGACTACTGAACTCTCATACACTATATTGCCAAAAGTATTTGGTGACCTGCCTTGACTCACATATGAACTTGAAGTGCCATCCCATTCCTAACCCATTGGGTTCAATATGATGTCGGTCCACCTTTTGCAGCTATTACAGCTTCAACTCTTCTGGGAAGGCTGTCCACAAGGTTTCATGGTGTGTTTATAGGAATTTTCAACCATTCTTCCATTCATTGGTGAGGTCACACACTGATGTTGGTCGAGAAGGCCTGACTCTCAGTCTCCGTTCTAATTCATCCCAAAGTTGTTCAGGTCAGGACTCTGTGCAGGCCAGTCAAGTTCATCCACACCAGAGTATGTCATCCATGTCTTTATGGACCTTGCTTTGTGCACTGGTGCACAGTCATGCTGAAAGAGGAAGGGGCCCACTCTAAACTGTTCCCACAAGGTTGGGAGCATAGAATTGTCCAACATGGTTTGGTATCCTGGAGCATTCAAAGTTTCTTTCACTGGAACTAAGGGGCCAAACCCAACTCCTGAAAAACAACCTCCTCTACCAAATTTCACACTCTGCACAATGCAGTCCGGAATGTACCGCTCTCCTGGCAACCTCCAAACCCAGACTCGTCCATCAGATTGCCAGATGGAAAGGCGTGATACATCACTCCAGAGAAGGCGTCTCCACTGCTCTAGAGTCCAGTGGCGACGTGCTTTACACCACTGCATCTGACACTTTGCATTGGACTTGGTGATGTATGGCTTAGATGCAGCTGTTCGGCCATGGAAACCCATTCTATGAAGCTCTCTGCGTACTGTACGTGGGCTAATTGGAAGGTCACATCCATATTGGAGCACTGTAGCAACTGACTGTGCAGAAAGTCGGTGACCTCTTTGCACTATGCGCTTCAGCATCCGCTGTCAGTTTATGTGGCCTACCACTTCGTGGCTGAGTTGCTGTTGTTCCCAAACTCCTCCATTTTCTTATAATAAAGCCGACAGTTGACTTTGGAATATTTAGGAGCGAGGGAATTTCACGACTGGATTTGTTGCACAGGTGGCATCCTATGACAGTTCCACGCTGGAAATCACTGAGCTCTTGAGAGCGGACCATTCTTTCACAAATGTTTGGAGAAACAGTCTCCATGCCTAAGTGCTTGATTTTATACACCTGTGGCCGGGCCAAGTGATTGGGACACCTGATTCTGATCATTTAGATGGGTGGCCAAATACTTTTGGCAATATATTGTAGTTAGGCAATATTCTTGAACGTCCCAGGGCAGTGACCACAGTGCTTATTGATTTAGCATAGACACAAACATGTGTTTGCATTATATGAACCAATGAGTAAATTTGATGATTAGGTTGGTCATTAATAATGTTTAATCTGATGAGCTAATGAGCCATGGTTGTTACCGTTTATGTTGCACACATGAGCGTAGAGGTGGAGCTAACATGCTACCTCCATGTACGGTGTTTTGGATTGGAACAACTTAAGAGACATGCAATGTCGTGTTTTCTGAGTTCAGAATAGTGTCACTTAGTTAGGGCTGCACACTTGATTGATTTTATAGCCTAATCAGATTCATTGATTATGACGATGTTGATGAAAAAAGAACATTATGAGATCAATCTTCCTCTATATCATGTCTTGCAACTCCAAGCTAGACTACTCCTTCCTGCGAGCGCGCTCTCCACTCTTGTCTGCATAAACATATGGTGTTCAACACACGCACATGTCAGTGTTTCCCATTTATTTGTTTATTTGTGGCCGCAAATATACTTACATATGCAGATTTGACGCTTCCGGGTTCGCTTGTGCAACCGTAGCGCTTGTTAGGGGATTCATATGGCCCCATTAGTCACATTTTACCTGACACATGAAACGTGACAAATTGGTAGGGTGCACTATACACTTTAGCCGCCAGATGGCAGTAAAGTGTTGAAAATCCTAAAATGTGTTTTGTGGCAAATTCAACTACCGTATTTTTCAGACCATAAGTCGCAGTTTTTTTCTTAGTTTGGCCGGGCTCCAGTGCAACTTATATATGTTTTTTTCCTTCTTTATTATGCATTTACGGCAGGTGCGACTTATACTCAGAAAAATACGGTATATAGAGTAATTTTCAGTTGTTAATGATTGCAAAATGATTAACCCCCTCTTCCTCTCATGCTGGATCCACCCAGGGATGGGGTCATATGAATCCCTTCTCTACTGTAATACAAATATACAAATTTTGTAGTTTTTACCAAAACAAATCAAAATCCTAAATTTTGTTTTCAGATAAAAAAAAATCGGGATTCCATTTTTGGCCAAAATCGTGCAATCTTAGTGCCACTGTTCGTTAGACAACCAGAACATTGTGTTTGTACTCTGGTTAAATTATGCTGCAAAACATAAACAATTAAATTGATGTTGTTTGTTTCACCCTTATAAACACAAGGATGTAGCACAGGCTAATTAGGAGGAATATATCCCACTTCCAAAGACATGCACCTGGGGATAAGTTGATTGGCAACACTAAATTGGCCCTAGTGTGTGAATGTGAGTGTGAATGTTGTCTGTCTATCTGTGTTGGCCCTGCGATGAGGTGGCGACTTGTCCAGGGTGTACCCCGCCTTCCGCCCGATTGTAGCTGAGATAGGCTCCAGCGCCCCCCGCGACCCCAAAGGGAATAAGCGGTAGAAAATGGATGGATGGATATCGATAATCGCAGTATTGCCCATTTAGAGCCATGTATCGCGTATGGAATCTTATCGTAAATACCCTGAGATTCCCAGCCCTAGTGGAGGATATTATTATGGCACAACTCTACTTTGATAGATTAACCCGTCAGATTATTTTTTTTACAATGAGCTAGGAATTTTCTCTCTGTAGCGCTCGTCATTTGGGTTCAGCACTAGCATATTCCCTGACAACATTACTTTATTTATGAATGGATTCACAATCAATAGATACATTACATGTCAGTAATTAACTAACACATTTTCTTCCCATTCCTATTGTCTAGGTTTTCACTTAAATTTGCCTTTGTCCTGCATCTACAGACAGTTTTGTAAATGCAGTTTTGTTTAAATATATTTTTTATGTAATCCCGCTGAGTCAAAACTACTGTTTTGAAAATTAAAAGGCCATACGGTAAATTTATCTGCGTTTAGCAAATTTATATCGTTATTGTGAACCATTACTTTAAGCTAGGGCTGGTAAATATGGACGAAAAAGTATATATGGATATATTTTTACTTAAACTCGATATTCAATATATATCTCGGTATATTTTCCGGTGAAAGTATCCATATAAAGATATTCATTTTTGAGCGAGATTCACTGAAATTGAAGTGAATGACAACTGTACTGTAAACACTTTTATTAACCCAATTAGTCAAAATGGGTATTAACAGCACATACAATAAACTGTTTAAGTAGCACATAATTACATAACATAAATAAAATAGAAAAATATTATATTTACGTAAAATAAATAACATAGCTGTGCAAATAATACATTTTTGGCAGCATTTCTCGTGTGAAATATGGCAACTTGAGAACAGTTTGGATTTGGGCATACATGGTAAACAACTCAAATTAATGTTTTATCCAGACGCATACATTTGTCCAAATGTGGCCAAGTAGACGCATTGTGGATTTCCTGGACGTGGTCTACATCGCTAAAAGACAAATCTAAAGAAGAGAATCCCTCTGCTATCTTCCACTAGTTTTTTTAAATATATAAATTGCTTTTCTCTCTTACGACTCTCTTGTCGTCATTTGGAATGTCTGTTGTGATTTCCCTTCCTGGTTCCATGACCCGCCCTATCTTGCCTCTGATTGGCCTAATCTCAACTAGGGATGTCCCGATCCGATATTTGGATCGGATCGGCCGCCGATATTTGCCAAAAAATGCGTATCGGCAAGGCATGGGAAAATGCCGATCCAGATCCAGTTTTAAAAAAAACTCCGGTCCGTGTTTTCCAACGCACCTATTTAAATAATACATTCCACTTTTCTGCTGCACCCTAATTTCCGTTCCGCATTTTCCAGCACGCCTTCAACACATCCACAGGTCTGTGGATTCTCACGCAGTTGCTTTTAGCTGCTGGCATTACACGACAGGCTCTTCTCACTCTTTCCTGTGTCTCCCTCTCACAGACAGCAAGCGCACCTTCTTACCCCCGTCACATACTGTCACGTCATACGTCACATACGTATACGCCCTCCCCGAGCGGAGAGCAAGCACACCTTCTTACATACGTATACGTCCTCCCCGAGCAGAGAGGTAGCAGCATGACTAACGTTAGCTGTGATGCTAGCGCAGCCGCTAAGGTGTGCGCCTGTGCAATTGCGTACTGCTCAAGCGTCCTGTGCGCACGGCAAATCTATGCCACGCACAAAATCAAATAAAAAAAATAAGCACATAACAATTTTCGACACACGGACACGACAGAGAAATCAGTTTTCGTCATCATTGTTCAAATATTGTAACGTCTGTCGAGACGCTTATCTCCATTCGGTGCCACACGTCCACACCATCAAAATGCCGAGGCAAACATTTCCAGATCAACACCGTATGAAAAAAATAGTGATTTTTTTAGTTGTGATTTTCTTCTCTACATGAAAGTTTAAAAGTAGCATATATTAATGCAGTATGAAGAATAATGTTTTAATGTAGACACATAGAATCATCATACTGCTGTGATTATATGCATCAAGTGTTCATTCAAGGCTAAGGCAAAATATCCACATATATATGGTGTATCGTGACATGGCCTTAAAATATCGCAATATTAAAAAAAGGCCATATCGCCCAGTCCTAGCTCAATGATGCCATTTCTGTTTGTCATGTATAATTTTGTCTATTTTGTGTTTATCCTTGAATAAACAGGTCAGTTTCTTGTTATCAACCATTGTGTATTATTCAAACTCACCTAATTCAGCTGGTTAGTTGGTAGCAAGAGTACTAAAACCCTTTTCAACATGATTCTGACAACTAAGTAGGCTAAATAACTTTAAACTTTAATACATGCTCGGATAGGCCAGTATCGGTCAGTATCGGTATCGGATCGGAAGTGCAAAAACAATATCTGTATCGGATCGGAAGTGCAAAAACCTGGATCGGGACATCCCTAATCTCAACCAATCGTGACTCATCAAACAACCAACCAATCATGGATGTTCTTATACGTGCAAGCACGTCTTGGAAGGAGGAAGGGTAGGGGTTTAGTAGCCAATGAGAGGTAGTGAGGAGCGGGGGAGAACAAGGTACACAACAAATAAGCTGCGTTTGATAATTTTAACGTGAAATAAATGATATCGATATTACGATATTTTCTTAATTCATATCTTGTTTAAAAATATATATCGATATATCAAACTCAATATAACGCCCAGCCCTACTTGAAGCTCTTAGTCATCTATAAACATTTCCTATTTTCCACAATTCATACAAACGACATGCTGTTGTGTTTTGAATGCATGAAGTAGTTTATCTCGGTTTGAAAAAGTCAACAGTCCAACCCTTTACTTCTTTGAATATCGCACAGTTTGCCAGAGGACTCATGGTTTCTACCACATCAATCTTTCACTACACACAAATGCATTCTATTTAAATATCAATGACCTCTGTTTTTTGATTTGTATGTCATCCTGTGGCACCCGAACACTTAGATTGTGCTCTCTTGCTGTTATTTGGCATTTTCCTGCTGGGATTTTGAGGCATTCAGGCAAAGCACATACAAAATGGCTATTGGAATATTAGTATGTTTTATTTATGGGTGTGTATTTTTGTGTTTGAAAGTGGTCTTGAGTGGTTGTGTTTCTTTGTCTGTTTGAATAGTGCCGTTCTTCCCTGCTGTCCTCACCTGTAGAACAATGAAACACATTCCCCCTTTTTCCGACACACTCAGACATTTGATGCTATATATGGCACCGTCATTTTTTACTTTGCACCCTTTTTGTCTCCCTCCATTTGTGGCCTTAGCGTTGTGCGAGTCGACGCCATAGCTTGATGTTTGTTGTGCTGCTCCACAGTGCGGCTGATGACTCGTCCCGGGCCGAGTGTCATTTAATAGTAGCGTCGCCGCTTTCATCCATGCAATCTATGGGGCGCAATGTTTATGAATTGACATCGTAATCATACCCTACCTCACTGTTTCCAGCACCTTGGGATATTGGCTTTCATGCAGATGGCAGAGAAATAGATGGCAATCTGTGACAGGCTGTTTCAAGAGTGCAGGAAAGACGATGGTAAAGAAAGATGAGCAGATGACTGACAGCTTGGAATTAAAGGAACCGCTGGAAGAAAACAGCCAAGCGAGGGTTAGAGAAAAGTGCACATTGAGCTTGAGAAAATTGAAGCGAGATTAAGCAGAATCACATTGAAAGATGCTATCTGTTGAATTTTCATATAAATAACTGTTTTGAATTATGCGCTGCTGGTGTGAATAAACAGATGAGCTTCTTTCTCCGCGTCTCCTGTCTTTTACCATTTGCACATGTGGATTGAATTTCATGGTCTGCGGGAAAATACAAGTGACCTTATTAATTCAAGTACACTCAAGAGTTAGTGGACTATTTCCATAAATTCTAGATGGATTAATAAATACTTGGCAGGTCACAGTTTTGCTCCTTTGCTTTTTAACAATTTGAAACCAAGGACCACATACTGAGCCTTTGCTCTATATACAGTCGTGGTCAAACGTTTACATAAACTTGTAAAAAACATAATGTCGTGGCCAAATAGCTCAATTTTGGTTTCATCTGACCACATAACTTTCCTCCAGAAGGTCTTATCTTTGTCCATGTGATGTCAGATGAAACAAAAATGGAGCTGTTTGGCCAAAATACCCAGCAATATGTTTGAAGGAGAAAAGGTGAGGCCTTTAATCCCAGGAACACCAGGCCTACCGTCAAGCATGGTGGTGGTAGTATTATGCTGTGGACCTGTTTTGCTGCCAATGAAACTGGTGCTTTACAGAGAGTAAATGGGACAATGAAAGAGGAGGATTACCTACAAATTCTTCAGGACAACCTAAAATCATCAGCTCGGAGGTTGGGTCTTGGGCACAGTTGGGTGTTCCAACAGGACATTGACCCCAAACACACGCCAAAAGTGGTAAAGGAATGGCTAAATCAGGCTAGAATTAAGGTTTTAGAATGGTGTTCCCAAAGTCCTGACTTAAACGTGTTGACAATGCTGAAGAAACAAGTCCATGTCAGAAAACCAACACATTTAGCTGAACTGCACCAATTTTGTCAAGAGGAGTGGTCAAAAATTCAACCAGAAGCTTGTAGATGACTACCAAAAGCGCCTCATTGCAGTGAAACTTGCTAAGGGACATGCAACCAAATATTAACATTGTTGTATGTATACTTTTGACCCAGCAGATTTGGTCACATTTTCAGTAGACCCATATTAAATTCATAAAAGAACCAAACTTCATGAATGTTTTTGTGACCAACAAGTATGTGCTCCAAGCATTCTGTCACAAAAAAGTTGTAGAAATGATTGGAAACTCAAGACAGCCATGACATTATGTTCTTTACAAGTGTATGTAAACTTTTGACCACCACTGTATATTGTATACAACTGTGTTTTATATTAAACCAAAGTATAAGCTTACAGTATCACTAAGCCAGTCAAAAATTACACTGGTTCAATTGGTACACTATGTTGAAATCTATAATTTACATTAGTACGTTATCATGATCATTCAATAATTAGTTTGCATGCATTCAGTGAAATCCAATATTCAGTGAGTGGCCAAGCTCACAGGTTTTTTCGGGATAGGTCTAATATCAAACTTTCGATACATTTTGTTACACGTGACGTCACAACCGGTTGCAGACTCGACACCGGCTCAAGCTCTTGGCAAGCCACCAGGCTTATTCGTAGCGGACTTCGTCTATGTAATGTTGCATTATTCCCTGCCAACAAAGTAAGCATGCCTAACAGAAAGCGTTCAAAAGTACAGCTGTACTTTTCAAAATGTGTAAGCCCGATGTTAATTTACGTTGAATTTACTGATTAGTATTAGCGATTTTACTTTGTGATTTTTTTTTTTGTTGTTTGTTTTTTTTTGTTTTTTGTTTTTTTGTTTTTGTTTTTTTTGTGTCCTGTCCAGCTTCTCAGGCAAATCATATAGGTGATGTAGATGCCCATGTCGGCTGTTCAGATTTACTTTACAAAAGAGAAGTGTAGGATACTTCTCTTGTTGCCTTATTTGTATTTGACTTTATTAAATGTATTTATATTATCATTTAGTGCAGCCGGGCCGGAGCAGGAGGGGATAGAAAGAGAAAAAAAAAGAAGACAGAGGGGGAAATTGTGGGGACAAGAGGGGGATTAGACAGAGAGACAAAAACAACAACAGCAAACAACAACAACAACAACAACAATAGAGCAACATGTACAAATATGATGGTAAAAGTAATAGCAAATAAGCAGTTAGCGAAAAATAAAAAATAATACAGAAATGACAATGAGCATTATTACACTACAAATGGATCAATACAAATACCAATAGAAATAGCGCTATTGATAAAGAACACTAACAAAACTTTACCTTTATTATCAACAATACAGTTGTTCAAATGCAACAATACATATACGTAATGATAACTTGAGATACGAAAGAATGCAGAAAAATGGAGGGGGAGAAAGAGAAGCAACCTACATTAACCTTGTAGATTGTTATAGTAACAATAGGTTAAGCTTTGTCAGTGTGCCATGTGTTACACCCAGTTTACCCTAGGGCAACAACGTTAATATATGTTTGATGAAACGTGATTATGTGCATGAGTGTAAGTATGCATATGTACTTGTATATGTACAGAATGTGTATATGTGTTTGTACAATGAATGTATATGTACAGAATGTGTATATGTGTTTGTACAGTGAATGTATATGTACAGAGTGTGTATATTACATTGTGATTTTGAACACCTCAAAATTACAACTAAGATAAATGTTAAAATTAACCGGTGTGAAATCAGCATTAACACTTTGTAGGACTCAACAAAAGACAAGACTGGCACACACAACTTAATGGCAAAGACTACTTCCTGACTACAGCGACACTCATACAGTATGACAAACTGAAATAAAAGCATGCTTACAAATAGAAGTGCAATGATTTGTCCGCATTGTCAACAATAAAATTTGTCGCCGACAGATACATTTGTCGACATAGTCATGACACCATCACTCGTGTTCACATCAACATCGTGTGGGAAAACATGTAAAGTGTGGGAATATTTCCTCCTATTCTTGTTAAAAATATAAATACCATGCTCCTTTTGCAAAGCAGATCTTGTTTTTATGACACTATGTCTGTTATACGCGAGTATTTAAAGCGGAGGAATGTCGGACATCTGCACGATGACATCTGCACGATGACATCTGCACGATGCGGCGTCGACTCGTTAAGATTTGTTGGTTGCTTGCTCGCTCGCTAACAAGTGTGGGACAAAGTTGTGTGGAACATTGATTCAACTATCATTTTAGCCAAGGTACGCCAGCTAAACTTTGTCTAAATCAATTCAAGAATTTTGCAAAGCACCGTCAAGTTGCAGTGCAATGAAGAAAGGCATAACAACAACTTTAATTGATTGATTGATTTGAACAAACACAATCACACAAGTGCGGGCACGCACACACTAAACATTAGGCACCAATGTGCCTGTAATATAGATTGTACATACTGTACAATCTATTAGATAGCTAATATGTTAAGAATTAATCAATGATACAATTATATGCATTGAGTCTATCAGAATGCTAAAAATGCCAGGATTTACCGTATTTTCCGCACTATAAGGCGCACCGGATTATTAGCCGCACCTTCAATGAATTACATATTTCATAACTTTGTCCACCAATAAGCCGCCCCGGATTATAAGCCGCGCCTACGCTGCGCTAAAGGGAATGTCAAAAAAACAGTCAGATAGTTCAGTCAAACTTTAATAATATATTGAAAACCAGCGTTCTAACAACTCTGTCCCAAAATGTACGCAAATGTGCAATCACAAACATAGTAAAATTCAAAATGGTGTAGAGCAATAGCAACATAATGTTGCTCGAACGTTAATGTCACAACACACAAAATAAACATAGCGCTCACCTTCTGAAGTTATTCTTCATTCGTAAATCCTTCGAATTCTTCGTCTTCGGTGTCCGAATTGAAAAGTTGCGCAAGCGTGGGATCCAAAATGGCCGGTTCCGTCTCGTCGAAGTCATCGGAGTCAGTGTCGCTGTTGTTGTCCAGTAGTTCTGTGAATCCTGCCTTCCGGAAAGCTCGGACCACAGTTGTGACCGAAATATCTGCCCAGGCATTTACGATCCACTGGCAAATGTTGGCGTATGTCGTCCGGCGCTGTCTGCCCGTCTTAGTGAAGGTGTGTTCGCCTTCGGAGCTGTGTGAAAAAAGCCACCCGGCCTCTTCGCGTAAACTTCCCTTAACCACTCGCTCATCTTTTCTTCATCCATCCATCCCTTCGAGTTAGCTTTTATGATGACGCCGGCTGGAAAGGTCTCTTTTGGCAAGGTCTTCCTTTTGAATATCACCATGGGTGGAAGTTAGCATGGCAAGCTAGAACCACAGTGAAGGATGACTTCTCATTCCCTGTGGTGCGAATATTCACCGTACGTGCTCCCGTTCCACAGTGCGGTTCACAGGAATATCAGTTGCTGTGAAATACGGTAGTAATCCGTGTGCGGATGGAGAGATTGCGTCTTTTTATGAACCGGATCCTTGTCGCTTAGTAGGAGCCATTTTGTGGTCTTTACAGATGTAAACAGGAAATGAAACGTACGGTGATATCCGCGCGTTTTTTCTTCTTCTTCCGGGGGCGGGTGGTTGCTTACAGTAGAAGAAGAAGCGCTTCCTGTTCTATGGGGGCGGGTGCTTTCCTTGGCGGTTGCTTGCGTAGAAGAAGAAGCGCTTCCTGTTCTACCGGGAAAAAAGATGGCGGCTGTTTACCGAAGTTGCGAGATCGAAACTTTATGAAAATGAATCGTAATAAAGCGCACCGGGTTATAAGGCGCACTGTCAGCTTTTGAGAAAATTTGTGGTTTTTAGGTGCGCCTTATAGTGCGGAAAATACGGTAATCAATTATCAATAAAACAGCTTTTTAAAAACATCATCACAAAATGCTTGTTTACTTTTAAGCAAGTTGCCGTATTTTCCGGACCATCGGGCACACCGGTTTATAAGGCGCACTGCCGATGCATTTTCTATTTCAAAAAAAAAATTTCCCATACATTAGGCGCACCGGATTATAGGGTGCATTAAAGGAGCCATATTATTATAATTTTTTCCTAAATTGAAAACACTTCCTTGTGGTCTACATCTTTTGTCCCCAACCACCGGGCCGCACAAGAAGTGTAAAAAAAATAAATATATATATATACATATATATAGATATATATTTTTTATTAAATCAACATAAAAAACACAAGTTACAATTATAATTAGTGCACCAACCCAAAAAACCTCCCTCCCCACACTCATTCGCACAAAAGTGTTGTTTCTTTCTGTTATTAATATTTCTGGTTCCTACATTATATATCAATATATATCAATACAGTCTGCAGGGATACAGTCCGTAAGCACACATGATTGTACTTTTTCATGACAAAAAATAAAATAAAATAAAAAATAAAATACCCTCCCCTGACCCCCCTCCGGTCCGTGGGACAAAATTTCAAGCGTTGACCGGTCCGCAGTTACAAAAAGGTTGGGGACCACTGGTCTACATAACATGTAATGGTGGTTATTTGGTCAAAATGTTGCATAGATGATGTTTTACAGATCATCTTCAAGCCGCTTTCTGACAGTCGTTTCCGGATGCGCTGTTTTGTGGGCGGTCTTATTTACCTGCCTCACCTTCGGCGGCCTCTTCTCCCCGTCATCTTTGTTGTAGCGGTGTAGCGTGCAAGTACGGGAGTGGAAGAAGTGTCAAAAGATGGAGCTAATTGTTTTAATGACATTCGACTTTACTTAAATCAATAACGGAGCAGCAGCTCCTCATCAGCCGGAAACAACAACACCAGAAATGTGTCCCGTGAAAAACGGTCTGACCGGAACTCTAATAACTAAAGTTCCTTGGGTGAATAATGTAAACTCATTCCACCGGTATGTTTTAGCGCTTTCATGGTGAATTTACTGACAGATATAAGTAAGAACTTTACACTACTTTATATTGGAAATGGCAACAGCGGAGAATGAATGTCCCATAACAAGAAGATCGAGAAAACGAAGAAGCTTATCAATTACGGCATCGGCGCGGACGTGCGCAATTTTTCAGGATTTATGCAGATCCCAAGTACAGATCAGCAGGTACCAGAAGGTAAGACAAGTTGCTTTTGCATAATATTGCGAAGCAAAACGCCAGATGTCTTACCTTATACACACACCATAATACTACTCGTATGTTGAAGCACATCAAGCGGTGCGGCTTCATAGCTTACAAAAGTCGTACTAGAACATTTTGATAGATTTTTGAGCGCAGTTTGTAATGTTCTATATTTTCAATGGAACATGTAACATGTTGGTGTTGTTTACTTGAGACATATTGCTATCATAGTGCAGTCTACACGTATCTCTTATGTTTGACTGCCATCTAGTGGTCACACTTATCATTACACCATTTACCACATAAAATAACTTTGAGGTGGATAAGCTCAACCAAACTTATTGCTTACATTAGGCATACCGGGTTACAAGTCGCACTGTCGAATTTGAGAAAAAAAAGATTTTAAGTACACATTATAGTCCGTAAAATACGGTAGTTTTTTTTTTTTTTTTTTTAGCATTTGTTGTTATTGCTATTTTAACTTTTCTTTTTTTTCCCACAAAAAAATATACTTGTTTTATTTTGCACTTTTCCTGTGCTTACTTTTAAATGGACAAAAGATTTATAGTTTTTAAAATATTTGTAAGAGTATAAATATTTTGTATAAACAAAATATTTATGAGTAAATTCATTTGAGGTGGGAATCTTTGGGCACCTCACAATTCGATTACGATTACAATTCAGGAGCTACGATTTGATTACAAATCTATTATTGATGCATCTTTTAACTTATGTATAAATGCAGTTTTACAATTATTTTAGTTTCACTAAATAAGCGTTTATCACTTGCAACTTTTAAAAACAGTGCATTTGTGATAAGAAACAGTTAAATTAATTCCCATTACATTAATTAGATTAATAGAAAAGGAGTCCAAAATTGGACCATAAGTGCCAGATAATAAAGGAGCTGGTCGCATCTCTCCGTAAGGTGGCTCGCTGCAGTTAGCCAAATGTTATAACTGACTGCAATATTTTATTTGCAATAAATAAATCGATTATCGATTATTGACGTTTACTAAAGGATTTTATATTCGTCCATGTCTAAATCGCGATGCATCCAAAAATCGATTTGTTTCCCTCACCTCTAAAATCATCTTTGTTGTTAGTAAGCACATGCCTAAACATATTCCAAGCTCAATTTAAAAGTTGATGGCTAAATTAGAGCAATTGAATATGACTAATCGACTAATCATTAAGATAGTCAATGACGAGTCGACTATCAAAATAGTCGTTTGTTGCAGCCCTACTTGCAAATGAGACTCAGGAGTACATGTAAACACAATATAACAATTGGTCAGCACATTTATCATTATAAGCTAGGAAAACATAGATATTGTTACTAAACAAATTAACATTTATTACCACATAAATGCACAAAAGTGTGAAAGGTACCAATCCATTCTCTCTCACTGTCCCATACATACAATATGCATAAGCACAGCACACACAGTCTTACCTTGTTTTCCACGCGTATGATGCCTTCACTGACATCAGGAAACATCAACACAAATAACATTACTAAGCCATAACTGTCACTGCTAACACAAATCCGTCCCTTGCAATACAGCAATTTCTTAAAGCAATGATTAGTTTAAATGCATTACAGTAAAAGCGTAGGGAGCACATTGATACATTGTCCTCTGAGCATTTTACCAGCATGGGACACAAATATATTTAAAAAAAATGTGGCATAAAAGACCTTACTTAAACACAACAAAGTGCATCGTTATTCCAAAGCAAAATCATTAAGGCGGAATAAAAACAGCATCAATATCATTTATTTTTAACAAGTTGAGCAAGAAACATTTGCTGCTTGTAAACAAATATGAAATAATGAAAATACCATACTACTTTGTAGATACCACATCATTGTTACGTCCTATTATTATTGTTTATTGTTATATGTGTTTTTCTTAGCCTATGAAGATGCCTGATGAAACACAGAGCTGAGTTTTGCAGTAGTAGGAAAGTAGCACATAGTAATAATGTAAAATAAATGCTTCAATAATAAACACAATACAAAATGTTTGATATTTAATCTACAAACCCCGTTTCCATATGAGTTGGGAAATGGTGTTAGATGTAAATATAAACATATATAACAATCCGGATGGTTCTTTTCCTCTTTGGTCCGGAGGACACGACGTCCACAGTTTCCAAAAACAATTTGAAATGTGGACTCGTCAGACCACAGAACACTTTTCCACTTTGTATCAGTCCATCTTAGATGAGCTCAGGCCCAGTGAAGCAGACGGCGTTTCTGGGTGTTGTTGATAAACAGTTTTCGCCTTGCATAGGAGAGTTTTAACTTGCACTTACAGATGTAGCGACCAACTGTAGTTACTGACAGTGGGTTTCTGAAGTGTTCCTGAGCCCATGTGGTGATATCCTTTACACACTGATGTCGCTTGTTGATGCAGTACAGCCTGAGGGATCGAAGGTCACGGGCTTAGCTGCTTACGTGCAGTGATTTCTCCAGATTCTCTGAACCCTTTGATGATATTACGGACCGTAGATGGTGAAATCCCTGAATTCCTTTCAATAGCTGGTTGAGAAAGGTTTTTCTTAAACTGTTCAACAATTTGCTCACGCATTTGTTGACAAAGTGGTGACCCTCGCCCCATCCTTGTTTGTGAATGACTGAGCATTTCATGGAATCTACTTTTATACCCAATCATGGCACCCACCTGTTCCCAATTTGCCTGTTCACCTGTGGGATGTTCCAAATAAGTGTTTGATGAGCATTCCTCAACTTTATCAGTATTTATTGCCACCTTTCCCAACTTCTTTGTCAACGTGTTGCTGGCATCAAATTCTAAAGTTAATGATTATCTAAATGTTTATCAGTTTGAACATCAAATATGTTGTCTTTGTAGCATATTCAACTGAATATGGGTTGAAAATGATTTGCAAATCATTGTATTCCGTTTATATTTACATCTAACACAATTTCCCAACTCATATGGAAACAGGGTTTGTAAAATATATTTTGTATATACTGTTCACCACACATGCAGTTCAGTTGGTTTGGGTAATAAAGCTTCTGCCATAAAACACTCACTGTTAAAGGTAGGATGGAAACTTTTTAGTTTTATGGCCACATTTTATCCAAACAGTTCCTTCGATTACATTTTTACTTTCATCCAGGTATTAAAATTCTAAGAGTAGAACGAGAGGACTTGAGCTGCCATCAATCATTGTTTTACGGACTAATTCTGCGCTCGTCATTGTGGTTGTGTGGACAGGGAGATGTCCGTAACGTTACATGGGTGACTGAACTGTGCACCATGCACGGAAGAATGCACGTGAGAGACACTCCAGGTGATATGTGATGGCTCTCACTGCTCGTGAGTTCCAACCCTGCAGGCTGTGCATGAATGGTAATGATGGTCCCTTCTATCCAAAGATGCTGTCAACCAATAATAAATCATACTATAATAACCGGTGTGCGCATCACAATTCATCATAGAAAAATATGTAGCACCATAACTTTTTCCCATTTTTCTATCATGTTCCATATTTTGGGTTTTATATGTGCTGGATGTCATTGGTTTTCAACAAAAACTTAATGCTGCCATTAGTCTTACTCTTTAAGGTATACTGTATTAAAAGAGGTGATTTTTCACGATACAACTCGGATAGCTAACTTAAATGCTTCTAACTGCACTTGCACGCATTTTCAGTTTCCTCTCATGTGTCCTGTCACTCCCCTAAGATAACAATTCTCACCTCCATTACGGCTAATAAACTGCATTTCGTAGTATAATTACCAAGTACCAGAGGTGTGGACTCGAGTCACATGACTTGGACTCGAGTCAGACTCGAGTCATGAATTTGATGACTTTAGACTCGACTTGACAAAATGTAAAAAGACTTGCAACTCGACTTAGACTTTAACATCAATGACTTGTGACTTCACTTGGACTTGAGCCTTTTGAATTGACATGACTTGACATGACTTGCTACTTTCCCCAAAACCCAAAGATGAAAAGGTTATTCGGGAGCGCTCCGTATTTTTCATTGTGTACTTGTCTATCAGCGTTGCGTGTGTCAGCTGGTGTGGTCTCAGTACAACAGCCAATCAAATTAGATCTACTTTGTTTTCATCACACAGCATTCATCCAATCAAATTGCAGGACAACCAACGAAGAAGACATGTCCAAACCACACGCCAGTGAACAAAAAATGATACCTAAAATAATTTCGTTTGGGTATAAAAATTACGAGGTGGTCAACACAAAACGGTTTGCAGTATGCAACACATGCAGTTCGAAAATGACTGATGGAGAGGCAACAACTTCCAACTTCGTCCGTCATTTGAAGTTGCACAAAGAACGGTAAGTTTTGAATGTAAGATAATGTTTATTGGCTAAGTAACGTGACTTTTATTTGCTGTGTAGTTAAATCAGTGAGGCTGTAAACTCACTGCTAACGTTATAACGTTATTGCAAACACGGGAATCTGTTGCAGTTCACTACCTTATTCATACTTTTTGTTCAGTGATTTTTTTTAAGCAGGGTTACGTTAGTCAATATATCACACGTAACGTTAGACGGCGGTCAGCAGCACCGCGTATTTTAGCCACCTAAAAAAAGACAAAAATAGTAAAATAAAGGTCAGTTAAAATGTATACTATATTATGAATAAGTGTACCGTTTTAGCTAGCTTTCTGACATACTGTTGGTTGTTTAACCTCAGTGGTCCCCAACCACCGGGCCGCGGCCCGCTACTGGTCCGTGGATCGATTGGTATCGGGCCGCACAAGAAATATATATATATATATATATTTTTTTATTTTTATTAAATCAACACAAAAAACACAAGATACACTTACAAGTAGTGCACCAACCCAAAAAAACTCCCCCCCCCCTTTTGTTCTGGGCATTGAACATGAAGACTCTTCCTTCACTGTTCAGAGTGGCCATGAGAGTCTTGGCAGTGCCTGCCTCCAGTGCTCCAGTGGAGCGAGTTTTCAGCCATGGTGGCATCATACTACGCCCCCATCGTGCACAAATGACTGACAGACTCTTGGCTAATTTGGTCTTTTGCAAATGCAATGCAGCATAGGGCCCTGACATATAAAAAGTACAACTTTTTTGTTATGTTCACGTATATGTCATGTTTTTTCAATGTTAACACTTTTGTACAAATAAGTACATTTCCACTTTATTTTTCAATGTGTTTGTTCTGTAAAGGAATGAGTTAATGTTTAAAATGACTGGTTAATAGTGCTATTATGAAGTGCAATGTCAGCACAATTTTCTTTCCTGCAATTTAAAATGCACTTGTTTTAATAAATAAATACAGCGTTTGAAAAGCATACACAATCTGTGTTAATATATTAGTCTGTGGTTAAAAGGACTTGAAAGGACTCGAAACTCAAAATGCAGGACTTAGGACTTGACTTGAGACTTTCCAGTCTTGACTTTGGACTTGACTCGGGGCTTGCCTGTCTTGACTCGGGACTTGACTCGGACTTGAGGGCAAAGACTTGAGACTTACTTGTGACTTGCAAAACAATGACTTGGTCCCACCTCTGCCAAGTACTATTATCACTTAACCGGCTGGCGTACAGTGGTTTGAAGGGATTATTTTAGGGTTTGCTAAAACATTTTTTCCACCAGGGACCGGTTTAATATAGTCATTATTTTCACGGACCAGTACAACAAAAATAAATGCATGGAAAATACAACTCACCATAACACGGACTTA
This sequence comes from Nerophis lumbriciformis, assembly GCF_033978685.3. Taxonomy (NCBI): domain Eukaryota; kingdom Metazoa; phylum Chordata; class Actinopteri; order Syngnathiformes; family Syngnathidae; genus Nerophis; species Nerophis lumbriciformis. The sequence continues at coordinate 2,423,033 of NC_084577.2, forward strand.
GTGGGAGCTCTTGGTTTGTTTCTTTGCAATGGGATGGTCCCCAGAAGATGGATGGTATATTGCGTCCTTAAAGCTTTTTTTAAAAACTTCCCAAAAAATCGCCAACAATACTCCATTTTCATGTCGTGACCTGAATATTAATCACGTATTAGTGATATTGTTATTATAAGCGCTAACGCCGAGGAACTACTTTTAGCGTGATCACAAAGAGGTACACTGTAACTACTGTAGCTTATGCAGCTATTGACATACTGAGCCGATGACTTGCTGCATCGCCTCTGAGTTGGTGAAAGTTAATTTTAGATTACAAACCATGCCTAGTAGAAGGTTGTGGCCTTAAACCGAGATGTTGGACAACTTTGACATTTAACTTATACACGTAGATCGCGAGAAAGACAAAAAAATACGCTTGATTTTGGATTAATTCTTCATCGAAACGAGAAGATATGAACAACCCATCAGTCGGCATCCCAGTGAGAGCAGACATTGTCCAGTAATTGATTGTTTTATTATGTTCGTAGTTTGTATTTCTTGTTTAGCACTTAGCAATACTGCTACTTGCTGGATCTACTTATCATATAGCTTCTAAAACTTGTAGCTCATCCTCCTCATATTCAGGCTCAAAAATATGAGAGTCTGGATCATCATTTGTCCCAACGTAGTCGTTGGCCCTCACAAAGTCTGCCATGATTAGTAGTTGTTGTTGTTGCGGTTGAAGGAAATAGCGAGTGTTGTGATGCACCTGTAAAATTATTGCGCCACAGTATGCGTCATATGATACGTAAATATTATATGTTATTATAAATGTGTCTGTTTCTACATTACAAATATACTCACAGTGTTTATATGAAACGTTGATGTTTTTTTTTGTTTTAGAGTGCTTTATAGGTGGAATAGAGCAAATCCCATTACCTTTATTGTTAGCTGACTGTTGCTAGCATTTATTTACAAGTTTAATAAAAAAGAAAAAAACATGCATGTTCTTGTCTCACATGAGGACTGTGAATAATGACCAACAATCCCCCTGTCATGTCTGTGTTGATCATGTTTTTGTTTGGCCATGTGCTGTTTGGTTTTGGACTCTTTTTAGTTCCTGCTTTTCACTCCCTTGTCTTGTTTCCATGGTTACCCATTAGTTTCACCTGTTCCACGTTTGGACTCATTGTGCACTCTTGTTTGTCACCATAGCAACTCATTAGTTTTCACCTGCCCTCACGACTCACGCACCTGTCTTTAATCATGTCACTATTATTTAAACCGATTGTTGCCAGGAAGTCTCCCTCGCGACATCATACCCCTGCCACTCTCCACACACCCTTATGACCCTTGCTGCTCTTTTTCATGCCGTTTTCTCGTCCAAGTAAGTTTTCTTTATTCATGCCATAGTTTGCAAGTTTTGTTTCATTGTTCATAGTTTCTGCCTTTGTGCAAGTTTTGTGTTTATAGTCAAGTTTTGTACTTCCGCCCTTGTGCGCGCCTTTTGTTTATTCTTTTTTTTGAGTGTTACAATTAAATATGTATTCACCTGCGCGTCATATCTGGTCCAAATCATTTGCACCTCGGGAGAACAGACCACGCCATAGTCCAAGTCATGACAGCCCCAAAAATTCAGTTCCCCTTTAAGTCGGAGAAAATGCGGTCGTTTATAAATTACCGTATTTTTCGGACTATAAGTCGCAATTTTTTTCATAGTTTGGCCGGGGGGTGCGACTTATACTCAGGAGCGACTTATGTGTGAAATTATTAACACATTACCGTAAAATATCAAATAATATTATTTAGCTCATTCACGTAAGAGACTAGACGTATAAGATTTCATGGGATTTAGCGATTAGGAGTGACAGATTGTTTGGTAAACGTATAGCATGTTCTATATGTTATAGTTATTTGAATGACTCTTACCATAATATGTTACGTTAACATACCAGGCACGCTCTCAGTTGGTTATTTATGCCTCATATAACGTACACTTATTCAACCTGTTGTTCACTATTCTTCATTTATTTCAAATTGCCTTTCAAATGTCTATTCTTGGTGTTGGGTTTTATCAAATACATTTCCCCAAAAAATGCGACTTATACTCCAGTGCGACTTATATATGTTTTTGTCCTTCTTTATCATGCATTTTCGGCAGATGCGACTTATACTCCGGTGCGACTTATACTCCGAAAAATACGGTATATAAATGTTTCTGTGTGGCCCCGGTAGGAAATGCGCCATGCAATTGCAACACAGTGCAACTTGTGTTTTTCTTCCCTTAGCGCAAGCCTTAGTCAACAACATAACTATCTACCGTATTTTCCGGACTACAGAGCACACCAGGATATAAGCCGGACCCTACTATAAGTCACAGATATATACGTTGTGAAATGAGTTATTTACACAGAAACATTTTGTAAATGTTTATTTACATACCTTAATTGTTTCTAAATGGTGCCTGTAACACGGCAGTAAAACGGCTGATCAGACAAAACAGAAGTCATCGTCATGGACCCACTAGCTGCAGTAGTTAGCTCTCCAATCAGCTAAACAATCTCAATAACTCTACAGTAACGTTTTGGTGAATTTACTGAGGAATTTGAGGAAATTAAACAATGCAACAAGAATGCCATTGTAAGTTAATAATATTAACACAGGCACTTGTAAACCTGTTAGCATATTTGCTAATGCTAACGATGCTAGCTCAATTAAATTGCGATAGCATGTCTGAATATGCATGAAAACACTCTTTCAGACATCACACATGGGACAGTTAAGTAAGTATGAATTGTTCTATTCAAAATTAATTATATTTATGTAGCGCTTTTTCTCTAGTGACTCAAAGCGCTTTACATAGTGAAACCCAATATCTAAGTTACATTTAAACCAGTGTGGGTGGCACTGGGAGCAGGTGGATAAAGTGTCTTGCCTAAGGACACAACGGCAGTGACTAGGATGGCGGAAGCGGGGATCGAACCTGGAACCCTCAAGTTGCTGGCACGGCCACTCTACCAACCGAGCTATATCGCCCCAATTTAAATTGTAAAATAAGTTTTACAATATTTGTATTATAAAACTTACAAACGTTGATTGGAGTGATCAATGAAGAATCCTTTTTAGCAGAAACGCTATGGACGGTTGCACTTCCGGTTCATAGCACAATAAAGAAAGAACATATTCAACCCACAGTGAGCGAACTAGCCCAAACGATGGCGTCATAGCTAGGGATGTCCCGATCCAGGTTTTTGCACTTCCGATCCGATCCGATATTGTTTTTGCACTTCCGATCCGATACCGATACTGACCGATACCGATACTGGCCTATCCGAGCATGTATTAAAGTTTCAAGTTATTTAGCCTACTTAGTTGTCAGAATCATGTTGAAAAGGGTTTTAGTACTCTTGATAACAACTAGCCAGCTGAATTAGGGGAGTTTGAATAATACACAATGGTTGGTAACAAGAAACTGACCTGTTTATTCAAGGATAAACACAAAATAGACAAAATTATACATGACAAACAGAAATGGCATCATTGAACTAGGGCTGGGCGATATGGCCTTTTTTTAATATTGCGATATTTTAAGGCCATATTGCGATACACGATATACATCTCGATATTTTGCCTTAGCCTTGAATGAACACTTGATGCATATAATCACAGCAGTATGAGGATTCTATGTGTTTTGATTGATTGATTGAGACTTTTATTAGTAGGTTGCACAGTGAAGTACATATTCCGTACAATTGACCACTAAATGGTAACACCCCAATACGTTTTTCAACTTGTTTAAGTCGGGGTCCACTTAAATTGATTCATGATACAGATATATACTATCAGATATATACTATCATCATAATACAGTCATCACACAAGATAATCACATTGAATTATTTACATTATTTATAATCCGGGGTGTGGAGGGGGGCGCCGGATGTAAGTGTCAAAAAGACAGCCAAAAGAGTTTGATATGAGAATAAATCTAAAGTTAAAATATAGGGTAGAAATGCACCCATTTTCAGGAAATGTAGTCTTGATTTTCAAAATGTTCTTTCAAGGCTTGCATGTCTACATTAAAACATTCTTCTTCATACTGCATTAATATATGCTACTTTTAAACTTTCATGCAGAGAAGGAAATCACAACTAAAAAAAAATCACAATTTTTTTCATACGGTGTTGATGTGGAAATGTTTGCCTCGGCATTTTGATGGTGTGGACGTGTGGCACCGAATAGTGATAAGCGTCTCGACAGACGTTACAATATTTGAACAATGATGACGAAAATTGTTTTCTCTGTCGTGTCCGTGTGTCGAAAATTGTTATGCGCTTATTTTTTTATTTGATTTTGTGCGTGGCATTTAATTGCTATGCGCAGAGGACGGTTGAGCAGTGCGCAATTGCACAGGCACGCACCTTAGAGAGAACGTTGGTCACACGGCTGCGCTAGCATCACAGCTAACGTTAGCCATGCTGCTACCTCTCTGCTGGGAGAGGGCGTATACGTATGTGACGTGTGTAAGAAGGTGCGCTTGCTGTCTGTGAGAGGGAGACACAGGAAAGAGTGAGAAGAGCCTGTCGTGTAATGCCAGCAGCTAAAAGCAACTGCGTGAGAATCCACAGACCTGTGGATGTGTTGAAGGTGTGCTGGAAAATGTGGAACGGAAATTAGGGAGCAGCAGAAAAGTGGAATGTATTATTTAAATCGGTGCGTTGGAAAACAAGACGGAGTTTTTTTTTAACTGGATCTGGATCTGCATTTTCCCATGCCTTGCCGATACGCATTTTTTGGCAAATATCGGCGGCCAATCCGATCCAAATATCGGATCGGGACATCCCTAGTCATAGCACAAACAATAACACACCTTTTTAAGTGTCTCTGTCGGTGTAATCTGTAAACTATTTGTTGAGTACAACACATTATGGCCGTTAGCGAAGAAATATGTATAAATTAGCCACACCGTTTTATAAGCCACAGGGCTCAAAGCGTTGGAAAACAAATATCGGCTTATAGGCCAGAAAATACGGTAATTTCCAGAATGAAAGGTACATTAGAGTGTAAGACACCAGTCATTTTCTTGTGATTGCATCTACTTGTTTGTTACCCTCGCTGTCAATCAAATATTCCTGAAAAGATTGTAACTTGCTAGCATCCCCATACAAATTGTGATGCATTCCGGCATTTTCCAGAGTGCTCTGCTGGAAAACACTTAGGACGATGTTGGCATCACATTCCACTCATTTTTAATGCTCACTTTTGCTCTTCCACACTGGGCGACCACAGTGCTGCACTACTTTTGAGTCAGGGCAGCGCCACGTCCAGCACAGTCTGCCGGGGGCAACAGACCGGCTCCTCTGGATTGGAACGCGGCCCACTGCATGCGTGTGGGTGGCAGGCAGGCAATCTGTCGCTTGTTTACACTTTACATTTCACGTTCTGGGTCCTGTAAATCTCGGAATGCCTGACCGTGACTATATCTCTCCTGCTTGAATTATATCAGCTTTTAGCTGTCTCGCTCTATGTGCATGGCCGTAAATCACAAGGTGACACCCACTGTTTGATTTTTTTAAATATTTTTTTTATGGGAAGTCCCCCACACCTCAGCGCCTACAAAATGGGTAAAACATATGACAGCGAAATAGCTATTGATCTGCCTAATGGAAGGCGCGATGCCTCTATTTGTAGAGTGATGTCACTGGATAATCACGGAGACGTCTAATCTTTCCTCGCAGCTGCTTGGAGACGACACCGATATAATCGATCCGTCACGTTGGTGTCACTTTTTTTTTTACGTCAATCTGAAGTGTGGACAATGGCCTTAAAAAGACTTGAATTGGAAAAAGGTAACTAAGAAGATGTTTTTAAACCAGGCTGCTAAATATTAAGTCCATTCACAGGTTATACAGAGGCCAGGAGCTGTTTTATGAAACGCTGGATTTGTTTACTGAATACCAATGTGCCAAATTAGACTTAGAGACTCCCTTTTATTGTCATTCAAATTTGAACTTTACAGTACAGATAAGAACACAATTTTGTTGCATTAGCTCGTTGTAGTGCAGGATAAAAGAGCAATAAGGTGCAGATATAAATAAATAGATTACTGTACAGATAAATATATTGCACTTTTGCATATGCATCCACGTTTATGGATGTATGTTATATTGTCTTTATATTCCAGCGAGTTAATCCGTTTTTTTGATGCGTTCAGATTAGAGATGTCCGATAATATCGGACTGCCGATATTATCGGCCGATAAATGCTTTAAAATGTAATATCGGTTTCAAAAAGTAAAAATTATCGGTATCGGTTTCAAAATTATTGGTATCGATTTCAAAAAGTAAAATGTATGACTTTTTAAAACGCCGCTGTGTACACGGACGTAGAGAGAAGTACAGAGCGCCAATAAACCTTAAAGGCACTGCCTTTGCGTGCCGGCCCAGTCACATAATATCTACGGCTTTTCACACACACAAGTGAATGCAAATGCATACTTGGTCAACAGCCATACAGGTCACACTGAGGGTGGCCGTATAAACAACTTTAACACTGTTACAAATATGCGCCACACTGTGAACCCACACCAAACAAGAATGACAAACACATTTCGAGAGAACATCCGCACCGTAACACAACAGAACAAATACCCAGAATCCCTTGCAGCACTAACTCTTCCGGGACGCTACAATATACACCCCCCGCTACCCCCTAAAACCCCCACCTCAACCTCCTCATGCTCTCTCATGGAGAGCATGTCCCAAATTCCAAGCTGCTGTTTTGAGGCATGATAAAAAAAATAATGCCTGACTAATAATGACTTCAATAATAAATATGGCAGTGCCATGTTAGCATTTTTTTCCATAACTTGAGTTGATTTATTTTGGAAAACCTTGTTACATTGTTTAATGCATCCAACGGGGCATCACAACAAAATTAGACATAATAATGTGTTAATTCTACGTATATATCGGTATCGGTTGATATCGGAATCGGTAATTAAGAGTTGGACAATATCGGAATATCGGATATCGCCAAAAAAGCCATTATCGGACATCTCTAGTTCAAATGTCTGATGGCCTGAGGGAAGAAGCTATTACAGAACCTGGAGGTTCTGCTACGGAGGATGCAGAACCTCTTTCTAGAGTCCAGCAGTGAAAACAGTCCTTGGTGAGGGTGGGAGGAGTCTCTACAGATTTTCTGAGCCCTGGTAAGGCAGCTGCTTTTTGCGATTTCCTAGATAGGAGGAAGAGGAGTCCTGATGATCATTTCCGCCGTCCTCACCACTCTCTGCAGAGACTTCCAGTCTGAGGCACTGCAGGCTCCAGTCCAGACAGAGATGCTGTTGGTCAGTAGGTTCTCTATAGTGCCTCTGTAGAATGTGGTGAGAACGGGGGGAGGGAGCTGTGCTCTTTTCATCCGACGCAAAAAGTGCATGCGCTGCTGAGCTCTTTTTACAAGAGCTCCGGTGTGTAGGGACCAGGTCATATTGTCAGTTATCTGCACCCCCGGGAAATTGGTGCTGCTTACGATCTCCACTGCTTTGCCGTTGACGAAGAGTGGAGTGTGGCTGGACTGGTGTCTCCTGAAGTCGACGATGACATCCTTGGTCTTTTCGACATTCAGGACCAGGTTGTTGGTTCTGCACCAGTCAACCAGATGTTTCTTCTCCTCCCTGTAGTCCATGTCATTGTTGTCACGGATGAGGCCCACCACTGTTGTGTCGTCCGAATACTTCACAATGTGGTTAGTAGTGGACCTGGCGCAGCAGTCATGGGTCATCAGTGTTGACAGTGATGACTCCGACCGAAGAAACAATGCGTTTCCCTTTGGAGTGAGTACCTCCACAATCATTTTACATCTGCCTCTTCTGCTGCATTTTTTAATGCCTCGCTCACTCCTCATATTTTGGATGAGTCTTAAGTGATTACAAGCTTCCTTTTAGTCTTCCGCCAATACAAAAAAAACCTCCTTATGACAAAATGTTTTTTTCCAAAGCTGAGTTTTCTATCATCTCCCCGCCTGTTTGCACAGTATTGGTGAGGTAAGAACAGGCTGAGGAGAAGTGACACTTCATTTGTTTTGGAAAATATGTTTCTCTGTCTATGCTGGCACAATGCTGTAAATAAAAGCTAATGCATATTTTAACATACCCAAACAGTAGATTAGGCAATTTTCCAAGTTGTCTTTTTGCTCTTTTTTTTCCTTGATGGAGACATAAGTAATTTTATGTAATTTTACTGTATCCATTCAGACACTGACCAATGCATTTTTTTTTTTATAATTGTGTGAACGCTCCAAAGCATTCACACATGTGTTTTTCTACACCAAAATGTATCTATTTATTCTTCAACTTCAACTTCTTCTTCTTCTTCTTCTCCAAATTTTGACACGCGCTACCTTCCACATTTTCCACCTGATTCAAACCGTTCCAACTTCAAACTGTTCAGCCTATTCGGGAATCGCGGGCTTTCTCTTAACAAATTCCAAAAATTCCCAGATTTCCCAGAATTCCACGTTCTCCGGGACATTTTTCCGATTCAACATTAATTGGCCATTTTTCAGACTTTAACCATTTCCACATTCCACCTTCAACACATTCCACTATTCTGGAAATTCAAACAATAATTTTTCAAAAAAATTCCAGGATTTTCCAGAATTCCTGTTTTTCCAAAGCCCTATTTTACATCCTTTTTTTCTGGCGACTACTCCTTCGACATTTTTCAATGCATTTCAACCATTCTACCGTCAAAATATTCCTCTTAATCAAGACAAAAAACGAAGTTGATTTTTGAACTGGAAATTGGATGACATTGAATATGACCAATGTATGATCCTGTAACTACTTGGTATCGGATCGATACCCAAATTTGTGGTATCATCCAAAACTAATGTAAAGTATCCAAACAACAGAAGAATATGTGTTATTACATTTTAACAGAAGTGTAGATGGTACATGTTGAAACAGAAAATGACCAGATATTAACAGGAAATGAATAAGTAGATTAATAATCAATTTTCTACCGCTTGTCCCTCATAATTTTGACAAAATAATAGAATGATAAATGACACAATATGTTACTGCATACATCAGCAGCCAAATTAGGAGTCTTTGTTTGCTTACTTACTACTAAAAGACAAGTTGTCTTGTATGTTCACTATTTTATTTAGGGCCAAAACTGTTATTCGATTGCAATATGATTTTTTTGTTAAAATAAAGCCAATGATGCCATTTTTTGAAAAGTATCGGAAAGTATCGAAAAGTATCAATTGACAACATTTTGGTACTGTACTGGTACCACAATATTGGTTTTGGGACAACTCTACAGTATTATTTTATGTTATGGTTACTTTTCATTATGAACACTGTATAGTTGTATTGATTATTTATTCAGTGTAAAGGCATGATTTAGACAAAAGCTCTGAGTCTGTCTATATAAAGTAAATAATTGCATATTGTTCCAATGTGTGGCACCTTGAGACAAGAATATGTTGATTCATATTATATTAAGTAACATCTTCCTTCACTCATTATTTTTGCAGTTTTCTGCATTTTTATGTATGAAATTTAAAAACTGCAAATTGAATCACCATTTTGGAGAGCAAAATTGCAATTATTATAATTCCATCCATCCATCCATCTTCTTCCGCTTATCCGAGGTCCGGTCGCGGGGGCAGCAGCCTAAGCAGGGAAGCCCAGACTTCCCTCTCCCCAGCCACTTCATCCAGCTCTTCCCGGGGATCCCGAGGCGTTCTCAGGCCAGCTGGGAGACATAGTCTTCCCAACGTGTCCTGGGTCTTCCCCGTGGCCTCCTACCGGTCGGACGTGCCCTAAACACCTCCCTAGGGAGGCGATCGTGTGGCATCCTGACCAGATGCCCGAACCACCTCATCTGGCTCCTCTCGATGTGGAGGAGCAGCGGTTTTACTTTGAGCTCCTCCCGGATGGCAGAGCTTCTCACCCTATCTCTAAGGGAGAGCCCTGCCACCCGGCGGAGGTAACTAATTTCGGCCGCTTGTACCCATGATCTTGTCCTTTCGGTCATAACCCAAAGCTCATGACCATAGGTGAGGATGGGAATGTAGATCGACCGGTAAATCGAGAGCTTTGCCTTCCGGCTCAGCTCCTTCTTCACCACAACGGATCGATACAGGGTCCGCATTACTGAAGACGCCACACCGATCCGCCTGTCGATCTCACGATCCACTCTTCCCTCACTCGTGAACAAGACTCCGAAGTACTTGAACTCCTCCACTTGGGGCAGGGTCTCCTCCGCAACCCGGAGATGGCACTCCGCCCTTTTCCGGGCGAGAACCATGGACTCGGACTTGGAGGTGCTGATTCTCATCCCAGTCGCTTCACACTCAGCTGCGAACCGATCCAGCGAGAGCTGAAGATCCTGGCCAGATGAAGCCATCAGGACCACATCATCTGCAAACAGCAGAGACCTAATCCTGCAGCCACCAAACCAGATCCCCTCAACGCCTTGACTGCGCCTAGAAATTCTGTCCATAAAAGTTATGAACAGAATCGGTGACAAAGGGCAGCCTTGGCGGAGTCCAACCCTCACTGGAAACGTGTCCGACTTACTGCCGGCAATGCGGACCAAGTTCTAACACTGATCATACAGGGAGCGGACCGCCACAATCAGACAGTCCGATACCCCATACTCTCTGAGCACTCCCCACAGGACTTCCCGAGGGACACGGTCGAATGCCTTCTCCAAGTCCACAAAGCACATGTAGACTGTTTGGGCAAACTCCAATGCACCCTCAAGGACCCTGCCGAGAGTATAGAGCTGGTCCACAGTTCCACGATTATTATAATTTTTTTTTTTCTAAATCGTGCAGCCCTACACAGTAAGCTGCTGCAAAAATAAATCATGTATTAGTGAAAGGGGATCTTTTTTTTTAGCCTCTTTAATGCACAAAATTTGACCCTCGGGCTACCAGCATATTTCTGCATGCGGTCCCGCAATGAATAATGTTTGGACACCCTTGGTCTCAGCACAGTATGCAAATAAGTATCTTAATTAAACTCCACTAAATTGGGAAAAACAACAAAAATGATGAGATTTGAAAAAGGGAGAATTGAAGCTTCAAACATGCTGTTAGATCTGGTGGACTGGGCAATTTGGATTGTACAATAGATGAATTGGTCATTAAAAGTGGGATCAGTGATGAGGGATACTATGACAGATTTTCTTAGCTCCCGACACATGGCTTCCACTGAGCGACAAAATAATCCCGCACCAAGTGAAATATTAATGAAATCCTTGACAGAGAAAATCCCATGTTTATTTTTTCTACTACCACCAATATTATCTTGAGGGATTTCATTGAAGGCCGTGTTATTTATTTATTTATTATTCATCTGTATGCAGCCATGAAAGAGTGTAGCTGAGACAAAACATGTGTTTGTCTTGAGAGACACAGTAAAGTCAGGCATATACTGTACGATTTTAGAAGTGCCGTTTTTAAAATTCTGTGCTCACACAACACAGAAAGACTGAGAGTCACGACTTGATTCTCACTCTGCGCATTTGGGTTGTTACTGTTCTTTTGTTCCTGACCTCCCTGCTTCTCAAGACTGATACCATTATAGTACGGTATACCGGTATTTGTATAGTATCGCTATACTAATGAATCATATTCGGTACTATACCGCCTCTGAAAAGTACCGGTCCACCATCCGCCCGCGCCCCCGTCATCGTCATGTCGTGTCATGCCTGGTTTACGAGCAAACGAGCATGTTCGGCAGTGCACAATCACAGAGTACTTACAAACAGACACAGTGTGTAGACAGAAAAGGAAGAACGGACACATTTTGGCTTAAAAACTAAAGATATAGGTGAAGTTATAACACTGAAACGCCCTCAGGAAGAGGTGCTTTAAGACATGGCTAGCTAGCTAGCGGCTAAAGTCCAGCCGCAGTCGGCAGGGTTTTAGCTCCTTCTAAATGACTAATCCTCGCCTCCATGGCGACAAATAAAGTAAGTTTCTTACAAGTATCATCCATGCAGGACGAGGAATAGCTAAACATGCTTCATTACACGCTGTAGCTCACCTGCGTCAAAATGTAAACAAACACTATTGGTGGATCTACACCTAACATCCAATGTAATGATACCAAGTACAGGAGCGTATCTAGTCGATAGTACTATGATTACGTCGATATTTTTTGGCATCACAACATCGTCTTTAGTTATTTTTAAATGTATATTATGTTTATAAACTCAGGAAATATGTCCCTGGACACATGAGGACTTTGAATATGACCAATGTATGATCCTGTAACTACTTGGTATCGGATTGATGCCCAATTTTTGGTATCATCCAAAACTAATGTAAAGTATCAAACAACAGAAGAATAAGTGATTCTTACATTTTAACAGAAGTGTAGATAGAACATGTTAAAAGAGAACGTAAGCAGATATTAACAGTAAATGAACAAGTAGATTAATAATTAATTTTCTACCACTTGTCCTTAATAATTTTGACAAAATAGTAGAAAGGAAAATGACACAATTTGTTACTGTATATTCGAGCAGACTAAATTAGGAGCCTTTGTTTGTTTACTTATTACTAAAAGACAAGTTGTCTAGTATGTTCACTATTTTATTTAAGGACAAACTTGCAATAAGAAACATATGTTTAATGTACCATAAGATTTTTTGTTAAAATATAGCCAATAATGCAATTTTTTGTGGTCCCCTTTGTTTAGAAAAGTATCGAAAAGTATTGAAATAGTTTTAGTACAGGTACCAAAATATTGGTATCGGGACAACACTAGAACCATTAACTGATAAATATCAACAATTTTTTTGAAAATTTAGATTTAACTGTAATTTGAGCACACCTGGGGGTAAGAAAGACTCAAACAAAGGGTGGATTTGACTAACTGTACCTTTTAGATTTGAAAAGCCAGTATCTTCAACCTTGGTAAAGGGCTGCTTGTCCAGCGCCATCATTTCTAAGATAAAATCACACAGATTGCTTTAGCCTTCGGGTCGAAACGCAGCTGCAATAGGAACGAGCCCCGGGGCTTTCTTTGCGGCAAGGTTTGGAGGAGCTTCTTTAGGCGCCTTCCTCGGCTTGCAAAACATTGTCATAGCAATGCCAGCGTTTCAGGTGACTGATAAGGTTTGATGTGTTAAAGCTTGATGTTTTTTTTCCCCTCCTCCCGGAATGTTTGCAGGACATTTGGTGCGTGAAGCATGCGAAAAGTCTTCTGAAGCAGTGAAGAATTCCCACACAATTTATATCCAGTACGGGTTAATTAGCCTTGTTGGAGCTATTATTTAATTGGATTGTATCATAATTTCTCATTTTGGTGTGGTATTCATCGGTCCTTTAATTATCACTGCACTTGAGATTGACGGATTATTGGCGCCTATATATGGCATTTTGACGTATATTGGTATCTGCCTCTTTTTATCGGTACCATTCTTTTTTTCTCCTTCATTTACAACTACATCAGCAAATACAATATATACACCTATGATACCAGTATTTAGTACCGCATTATACGGACTATAAACCGCTACTTTTTTCTAAAGATTTGAACTTTTTTTAAACAGTGCGGCTAATTCAGGAATTTTTCTCAGGGAAAGGCATTCTGTTTTGTATTGAACAAATGGTTATCATATTACACCGACAGAGAGACTAAAAATGTGTGTTATTGTTTGTGCTATTGTGCTATCTTTTGGACAAGTACGCTCACTGCAAGTGGTGCGGGTTGAAAATGTATTTCCAGTTTTTATGCCTTGAACCAGAAGTAAAACCATCCGTAGTTTTTTCATTCATCACTCCAATTAACGTTTGGAAGTTTTACAATATAACTAAAACAATTCATATTTACAAAACCGTCCCATGTGTGATGTTTGTAAGAGTGTTTTCATGCATACATGTATTTGTACGTGTTATCGTACTGTAATCAAGCTAGCGTTGTTAGCAGTAGCTAATATGCTAACACGTTTACAAGTGTCTGTGTTAGTATTATTAACTTACAATGGCATCATTTTTGTATTGTTTCAGTTTCATGGTAAATGGTAAATGGGTCGTACTTGTATAGCGCTTTTCTACCTTTTTAAGGAACTCAAAGCGCTTTGACACTATTTTCCACATTCACCCATTCACACAATCACACACTGAATTCATAAATTCACCAAAACATCACCTTGGAGTGCTTGAGTCTGTTTTGCAGATACGACCCACTAGCTTTTGCAGCTATTGGGTCCATGACGAAGACTTATGTTTTTTTTTGATCATCCGTTTTATTGCCGTGTGACAGGCATTGTTTAAAAACAATTAAATAAACATTTACATAATATTTTGTACCGGCATATAGCTGCGGCTGTCAGGACTTGGTCCTTGGTGTTTGCTTTTCCATAAGGCATCGGAAAGTTGGCTCGGGCGAGACGGGAATGTGAGTACATATTTATTTATTACTATCAAAAAAAACAAACGAAAAGCGCGCACAATGGCGGAGGTACAAAACTTGGCTAATGAAAACAAAACTTGCACAAAGGCAGAAAATATGAACAATGAAACAAAAACTTACTTGGCATGGGACTGTGAACATGGCATTTAAGCAGAGTGACGATAAAGAGTGTGATGTTGCCAGAAAGACAGCCTGGCAACTCGAAGCTTAAATAATAGTGACATGATTAGTGAAAACAGGTGCGTGACTCAAAACGTGAAACAGGTGCGTGACGTGACAGGTGAAAACTAATGGTTGCTATGGTGACAAAACAAGAGAGTGAAACCAGGAACTAAAAAGCGTCCAAAAAACAAACAGCACATGGCCAAACAAAAACATGATCAACACAGACATGACAGCGGCTTAGAGTTAAATAAACATTTACAAAGTCTTTCGTAACAGGTATATATCTGTGGCTTATAGTCCGGTAAACATATTTATCCATCCATCCATCCATTTCCTACTGCTTATTCCCTTCGGGGTTGCAGGGGGCGCTGGAGCCTATCTCAGCTACAATTTCCTCTAAAATTTGGTTTGTGCGGCTCAAAACCAACAAGCTCTAAAGCCTGAAAAATACAGTAATCATCCAGAGCTGTCAACTTTTCTGGATTCTGCATTAGACTCCCGGAAATTTCCCTGCCTATCAACATGTCAATTAAAAATATCCCTGATTGTGATATTTTTGTGTGGATATGAAATACTGTAAACACCTGCAAACTCCAAATTTTGGCAGCTCTGGTGGGCCCAATCTGTCCTCATTTCCCACTGTACACCAGATGACTAATGACACCTGACAAGTCCTGAAATTATGATTCAGAAATGAGTCGGCCAACTCGGAATTGGGTTTAAAAACAGATTAATTTACACAGTGTATGTCTGGTTAAAAGAATGTAAAAACAAGGTGAAGGATGGCAGGGTTGGAATCTGTAAGCTAATGTTCAAACAATAGCACTGGTGCTTTTACTGTGTTGTACTTAAGCAGTGTTATGGGGTAAATGCTACCTCAAACCCAATTAAAGGAGTCAAAGAAAAATAGTACGGCAATGGAAACGGATGTAAGAACCATGAAATGTGTAGCAAAAGTTGGTTGTCCAAGGGCTGTAATAAACTATATAAAGAGGAAACTTTCAGCAGTGAACTTTAAAAAGCATCTGTACTGCGTATACTGGTGTTGTCTCCTTTTTCGCTGTATGGCCCATTTTATCTTTGGAGGTCAAACAGAACTGTGTAATGATGTCATCTGTCACCTGTCATTTGTGACAGGAAGAATAATTTGTTGTGTCAAGTCTGTGCAGATGTTGGTTAAAAGTTTTGTGGCTCGTCATTAACACCAAAACAATTCATTGGAGTTGTTTTGAGCTATTAAAAATTAAGCAATCTCCTGCATATTGATCTGATAGCATATTTAATAAATACAGTGTAAAGGATTAATGTAACCTACCTTGAACTGGTTTAAGTTTAGTTTCTTTAAGAAAAACACAAATAGGTTACAATTTAGTCGTGTCACTTGGTTTTTACTTCAGTCCTGTTACCTTTACGCATTACTACCTCTGTAACATTTTTTCAAATAGTCCACAAGTCACATGATCCACAGGAAATGGATTATCTGCTAGAAAAATCCTGTAACATAAAATCATTGTTTGATTGTTTATTTTTTAAATCTATATTTTTCATTGAATCACTGTATTGTGATTAGTGTCTACATGCTATCTGCATATATGCCAAGTAGCTATACTCACTAGAGATGTCGATAAATGCGTTAAAATGTAATATCGGAAATTATCGGTATCGTTTTTTTTATTATCGGTATCTGTGTTTTTTTTTTGTTTTTTTTTGTTTTGTTTTTTAATTAAATCAACATAAAAACACAAGATACACTTACAATTAGTGCACCAACCCAAAAAAACCTCCCTCCCCCATTTACACTCATTCACAAAAAAGGGTTGTTTCTTTCTGTTATTAATATTCTGGTTCTTACATTATATATCAATATATATCAATACAGTCTGCAAGGGATACAGTCCGTAAGCACACATGATTGTGCGTGCTGCTGGTCCACTAATCGTACTAACCTTTAACAGTTAATTTTACTAATTTTCATTAATTACTATGTAACTGTTTTTGTATTGTTTTACTTTCTTTTTTATTCAAGAAAATGTTTTTAATTTATTTATCTTATTTTATCAATTTTTAAAAAAAGGACCTTATCTTCACCATACCTGGTTGTCCAAATTAGGCATAATAATGTGTTAATTCCACAACTGCATATATCAGTTGATATCTGTATCGGTTGATATCGGTATCGGTAATTAAAGTGTTGGACAATATCGGAATATCGGATATCGGCAAAAAGCCATTATCGGACATCCCTAATACTCACTCATGTTACTTTCTTTCTTGTTACTAAGACAATTCATCTTTGTCTCGGGCACCTTGTCAAAATTAAATAAACTTGCCTTATATGGGCCTCGTTTTTGATAACTTAGTAGTTTTACAGCGGATTTATTATGCAAAACCAACTGTTCTCACCTGTTGACACCTCTTTTTGTGTATTTGGGATCTGCATAAGTCCCAAAAATGTTAAATCAAACCATGGAGACATGATGAAAATATTTATAAAACAATCTTGCCTTACTTTATTCTTCCCCCAAACAAGTCGTTTGGAATTTGCCCCTTTAGCAGCAGATATCTCCATATATGGTAGACATTTACCATTTTCATCACAGTGTGGCAAGTCCGCCATTGCCACGCTCTAGTACATATGCTCCTTCTTTTTTTCACTGTCCTCTTGTTGTGGGGCAGACTGACTCGTACGTACGCATGCATCCTCCGCTGTTGCCATTTTTAATACAAAGTAACATGTAATCATAATTTATATCTGGCAATAGACTTGATATAGAAGAAATAAAAAGTACATCATGGTTGAGGGGGAGAAAACGCTGTCAAAGTGGAGGCACATAAATAAGACGGCCCACAAAATGGTGCATCCTGACGAAACAGTCAGTAAGCAGCTTGAAAACGATCTGTAAAACATAATAATAATGGGGCGGCATGGCGTAGTGGGTAGAGCAACCGTGCCAGAAACCTGAGGGTTGCAGGTTCGCTCCCCGCCTCTTACCATCCAAAAATCGCTGCCGTTGTGTCCTTGGGCGGGACACTTCACCCTTTGCCCCCGGTGCCACTCACACCGGTGAATTGAATGAAGAATGATAGGTGGTGGTCGGAGGGGCCGTTGGCGCAAATTGCAGCCACGCTTCCGTCAGTCTACCCCAGGGCAGCTGTGGCTATGAAAGTAGCTTACCACCACCAGGTGTGAATGATTGATGGGTTCTACATGTAAAGCGACTTTGGGTACTTAGAAAAGCGCTATATAAATCCCAGTTATTATTATTATTATTATAATCGGTGTAACATTTTGACCAAGCAACCACCATTACATGTTATGTAGACCACAAGGAAGTGTTTAAATGTAGAAAAAAAATCACAATATGACCACTTTAAGGCAACATACTTTTTCCTTTCACTTTTGCTTTTTTTTTTTTGTACTTTATTTAACTGTTTTCTTTTGGTGAAGAGAAACAGTACTCCAGTACTTTGAGTTTCAATTTGAACACCTCATATGTTTAGATCCTCTTAATATTAATTTATGATCTACTGATTAATGCTTGCAAAGACGCATTGTCTTGGGGTGTTGGAGAGACTTCTCTCAGGGGGTCCTATCAAATGAGTTTCACCATTCCAAGGTAAGCACTAATGAGGTTTGACTCCATTTCACCATGGACCGCACTGTAAAAATATTGTCATGACGGTGTGTGACTCGTAGTCGGACGTTGCAAGGTTCTTCAGTGTTTACTTACAAGCTAGGAAATATCATGGGCAAAACCGTGGTCCTAAAACCAGGTACAGACCGTAGAATGGGTTACCTGTACTGTTGCACCTCTAGTAAACACAATTTTATATATGAACACAATGAGAGTTGTCAGCTGTTAGCATATATTACCTCAATCAAACATGTCTGTTGCAAGATACTGCAGTAGTTAACAGTAGGGATGCGGTACTCTGTATAATCCTGCACGGGACAATCCGCCTATAACAGGGGTCGGCAACCTTTACCAGTCAAAGAGCCATTTTGACCAGTTTCACAAATTAAAGAAAACAATGGGAGCCGCAAACATCTTTTGTAATTTAAAATGAAATAACACTGCATACAAAGTTTTTTGTTTGCTTTGTGCTATGTATAAACCAAGGGTCTCAGACATGCGGCCCACACCTTAATATGAACATTGAAAGTTAGTGTGGCCCGCGGGTTTTATATGAATGGCGCTTGACAGCGTCATATTTGTCAACCCTCCCGATTTTTCTGGCAGACTACGAATATCAAGGCAATTATTCTCTCGAACGTGCCGTGATGGTACAGCATTTAGCGCCCACTACAACCAGCGTGCCGGACCAGCCACACGTTGTATGAGACTTCTGCTTGCTCACGTAAGTGACAGCAAGGCATACTTGGTCAACAGCCACACAGGTTACACTGACGGTGGCCGTATAAAACAACTTTAACACTCTTACTAATATGCGCCACACTGTGAACCCAAACCAAACAAGAATGACAAACACATTTTGGGAGAACATCTGCACCGTAACACAACATAAACACAACAGAACAAATACCCAGAATCCCATGCAGCCCTAACTCTTCCGGGCTACATTATACACCCCCGCTACCAAACCCCGCCCACCTCAACCGACGCACAGGGGGGGGGGGGGGGGTTGATGTGTGAGGGAGCAAGGTTGGGGTGGAGGCGGGGTTTGGTGGTAGCAGGGGTGTATAATGTAGCCCGGAAGAGTCAGGGCAGCATGGGATTCTTGGTATTTGTTCTGTTGCGTTTATGTTGTGTTAAGGTGCTGATGTTCTCCCGAAATGTGTTTGTCATTCTCGTTTGGTTTTGGTTCAAAGTGTGGCGCATTATTAGTAAGAGTGTTAAAGTTGTTTTATATGGCCAACGTCAGTGTAACCTGTGTGGCTGTTGAGCAAGTATGCCTTGCTGTCACTTGCGTGTGCAAGCAGAAGATACATACTGTATAATAAGGGGCTGGGCTGGCACGCTGTTTATACAGATTGTAGAGGGCGCTAAATGCTGTACCATCATGGCACACCCTTATTATTATTGTAAGGGTGAAAATCGGAGAATATTAATCCCGGGAATTTTCTGCGAGAGGCACTGAAATCTGGAAGTCTCCCGGGAAAATTGGGGGGGGGGGTCGGCAAGTATGCAGCTGAGCCGCATCAGAGTGATCAAAGAGCCGTATGCGGCTCCGGAGCCGCGGGTTGCTGACCCCTGGCCTATAATAAAGAGATTCAAAATTGTGATATTAATCGTGATCGAATGACATGAAAAAAATAATTGTGATCCTTTTTTTTGCCATATTGCCCAGCCCTACTCTTAAGTACAATTATTACCTACCTTACCTCTGTCTATTACCATGCTGTGTTGCATCAATTCAAAGACAGACATGTTATAGACATTTACATGTGGTTGAGACAATAACGGAGATAACAGTTGTCATCCTGGCTACCATACAAACACATCATTTCCACTTCACTTACTACCGCAAGTTGCCAGCTGCTTGGCGTTCCTGCTCTCTTTTTTGACATGCACGCAATGTTAGAAACAATACTCTGTTCAAAGATTAAACACCTGCTTGCACACAGTAACACAGAGACTGTGCCGAGCCGAAACTAGAAGTATTCTCAATGATTGGAGGCTACAAGGAAAATGTCCCCTTGTGATGTGGTTATTGTTGGATTAAAGCTGAGTACAAGCAATCTGGCAGGATATTACATTTGCTGCGATGATATTAAGACATAACCTGAAATGAGTTCATTACTTGTGCTTTTATCTATCAGGCATGCAATGTGATGTGAACTTCTCTTAAAAAAGAACTAAATGCGTCAGTATTTTTAAAATAACAAGTGCGAGCTGCAATTATACTTTTCTGCCGTCTTGTCTTTCTCTTGATGAAAAGCAATCATTGTTCCAGTGCTTTAAAACGTAAATAAATCATCATCACGGAATGAAGGGATCTCTGGGCTCCATTCAGCAATAAGTTCCTAACTTTTCCTCTTATCTTTCTTCCTAAGTGATTTCCTAAGAGGAGTCCATTCAAATTCATGACTTGTTCTTAAACGGCCAAATTGTTCCCACCTGCTGTTCTTAAGTTGCTGAATGCCAAATGGTTAGCGGGTGCGTGTCTATCATTAATTTGCATATAAACACGCCCTTATTTCCTCAATATGCATATGTAAACACACTTAATTCCGTAATTTGCATAGGCAAACGCCCTTAATTCCCCATATAAGGGCACAATTCCGGCGGAAAAGCCGAACATCAAACACACGGAAAAAACACAAACATATTACAGAAGAGAAATTTGTATTTTCCCGCGGGGGAAACACATGATGTCAAAACGTAAGTTTAAGAAAGGGGGGACAGCTCTCAGTAGCCTAAAGCGTTCAAATAAATATTTGTCACTTCAAATAGCTCTACATGGTCGTGAAATATGCACTCCCTCCCCAGAGCACGATCTGCGGCATCTTGCAGTAGCAGCAAAAGCATTGCCATTGTGTGAGTTGAGTTGCAACAGGGTGTGAGAGGCCTGTTGGTCTTTTAAAGAGTCACCAATAGCTAAATCAACGCCCCGGTAATTGATGATTGTGTGTGTGTGTGTGTGTTTGTGTGTGTGTGTGTGTGTTTGTGTGTGTGTGTGTGGCATTTTGAAATGTCTATATATTGCTATATGTCTGTCTGTCTTATCTCTATCTATCTATCTATCTATCTATCTATCTATCTATCTATCTATCTATCTATCTATCTATCTATCTATGATATTAATTTAACATTAGACAATAGAAGTAAGGGAACTTGTCACACTTAAGAACAATTAAGCCACCCTAAGAGTGCTCTGGAGCACTCGTAGATTTTATTCTTACCCACGAACAAATCCCAGCTAAGAAAACATCGGTGAATACAAAAATCTCCTTAAAAACTTCATAAGAGGGCCTAAGAACAACATTTGTTCTTAAGAACGGTTGCTGAAAGGGGCCCATTGCTCCTATATAGAAAGAGCTCTATTTCGTTACTTTGTGGCACATTCAACTACCCGTGATTCCTTCCTCGTCTTTCCTCCAACATGAGAGGCCACACAGAACCCTATTTGGATTTTTTTTTGTTGCCAGTGATCTTGTCCTGGAGTATAATCCACAATGGATGCTAGCTCTGCTCAGAACGAGATTGCTTGCTCGCTGTTTAGCTGAGCTTTTAAGAAATGTGCATTCAAGAGTGTGTCTCAATCATTGTGTACAACTTTTGGCACACAGCCTGGTGTGTCTTATGTGGCATTTCCCTCTGTGGCGCCTGCTTCAGATACTAATCCAGCCTATTCTGTGTCCTGCTGTGTGAAAGGGCTAAAGTCAGGGAAAACTTAGCCAAAGCCTTGACAATGCTATCAACATTTAAAGCTTTCGTCCACACTGATGTGTGAACAGCAGCTCAACAGCTACAAACCTCACAAGCCATAAGCCTCTTGTTGAGTACAGGGAGAAGAGGCTGCAGCTTGTGCTGCAGGCTGCATTCAACCAGAGCTGCCAGCAGGCGAAAAAGCATCAACATCTGGACTGTAGTAATGTTTACCGAGTCTATTACATTGATAAGCATCATTACGCAGAATTCATAATGGAATCTGCCACCTCCAGTGGAAACTCTTTGGGGCCATTACAACTTCTGGCTCCACTGACTTGTATTATTCTCCTGTGTTTGTGTGCATTTGACAAGCGTATTCCCAATGACATTTCCCCCGAGACTTGCAGCAGCCAAGTGTTACGTTGATCTAATGTGCTGACACAAATAAATGTCCTTAATATGCATTTTAAGCAATGTTTTGTGTAGATCAGCACTGCTCCCTCACAACTGTTACGGAACAGGAGGAGAAGAAGACGGTACGGAATGCAGGGACGTCGTTTAGCTTAATTAATTAATATAAACAACATGCAATGAGGAGTGCAACTAAACCAAAATGTATATGTGTGCGACTATGTGTAGTGACTATATGTTGAGTGTTACCGGGAGTTATTGAAGGTGCGAGTTGAGTGAGAGGCGGTAGTCCAAGAAGGGCAAGACAACCTCGGAGGTCTGTGAGCTGGCGGGTCGTCAGAGTCCGTGTCCAGACGAGAGGTCGAGATCCAGGAAAGCAGCAAGGGGACCAGAGGGAACCCAGGGAGACCAGACACACAGCTTGAATCCGGGAAGCGAAGAGGGACTGTGGGAACACGACACAGGACAACACACAATGAGCACAGAGGTGGAGAAACATGGAGAGAGAGAGAGAGCATAGAGCTTGATGTTTCGGCTTACTGTACGGAACAGGAAACTACGTTCTGGCCCGGAACGCAGGTCTGCTCTGGCTTAAGAAGCCCAGGGAGCTCATCAGCGACAGGTGTGTTGAGTGTTGACTGATTGATGATTGAATGCAGCCGCCTGCTGCAGCCGGAGTGAGCGCACGATGAATGCGCATAGGATTGCGCCCGGGCCGTGACAACAGCAAGTTTAAGATGAATCCAAATTCTGCCTCCAACCCCTTGTCTTAGCTTTTCGACCTTAGTTCTGCACTGGACGTTTAATGTCAAGCAAGTGACGACTCAATTCTGCACTTTTTAAAATGTTGCCCATCATTCACAATACTTACGCGAAACAAGAGCTCACGTCCTTCTCTTTTCCGTGCGTTCTAAATAGTGAAACACTGCATTGTCGGACTGCATTGTGCAGAGTGTGAAATTTGGTGGAGGAGGAATTATGGTTTGGGGTTGTTTTTCAGGAGTTGAAAAACTAGTTAGTTTCAGTGAAAGGAACTTTGAATGCTCCAGGATACCAAAACATTTTGGACAATTCCATGCTCCCATCTTTGTGGGAACAGTTTGGAGCAAGCCCCTTCCTCTTCCAACATAACTGTGCACCAGTGCACAAAGCAAGGTCCATAAAGACATGGATGACAGAGTCTAGTGTGGATGAACTTGACAGGCCTGTACAGAGTCCTGACCTGAACTCGATAGAACACCTTTTGGATGAATTAGAATTGAGACTGAGAGCCAGGCCTTCTCGACCAACATCAGTGTGTGACCTCACCAATGCGCTTTTGGAAGAATGGTGGAAAATTCCTATAAACACACTTCGCAACCTTGTGGACAGCCTTCCCAGAAGAGTTGAAGCTGTAACAGCTGCAAAAGGTGGACTGACTTCATATTGAACCCTATGGGTTAGGAATGGGATGGCACTTCAAGTTCATATGTGAGTTAAGGCAGGAGGCCAAATACTTTTGGCAATATAGTGTATGTGTTACCTTACCAACACATCTACAGATCGGCAATGTGCATTTTTTATTTGTGGTCACTTCAGCAAGAATCTTGGTGCGACAAGACACCGATCTTGGCACGATAATTGGCAAATGTGAAAAGTACAAAATGACAGTCGATTTTGCACTCTGCACCTTCATGCATTATACCTCACGGTGTTAGGATAATTCTGAGAAAGGTTTTTGAGCGTGTTAATGACCACAGTCGGCAAGAAAAAAAACACAGGTAAAAAAGCACACAATGTAATGGATTGTAATCGAACAGTGCCACTATCCCTGGGTCGCCCCTTCTGTGTGGGTAATATGTCCAAACTGTACCCCGCCTCTTCCCCAGCCACCCTGCATAGTCTAGTATGGAAGGTGAATGAATGGATGTTGTGGGGAGATAGTCTTCTTTGATTTTCTCAAAACATGACAGTAAAGCTAGGAAATTAAATGCACATACAGGTATATTTGCTATGTCACCTGCCGCAAACGTGTTAAATAATTGCCTCTGCGTGAATTGCATTTGAATTAATGGCTGTATTAATTAACGGAAGAGTGTGCAATTTAACCACACGACTATGGTGTTGGCATTTCTTTATTGAATGGGCTGACATTTTAACTGTTCTGAATAACAACATTATACAACAGGAGTTGTTTTATTATCTTGAACATTTTGGCATTGGATAGATAGTCATTCATTTCCCTACCAATTATCAGGTTAAGGGTCTCAGGTGGGAAACGCGTGGTAACACATTTTTCTCAACGATATATTGACCTATAGAATTATTGCCGATAAATGAATTATTGCCAACATTATTTTGATACCAAATTACCCAGGGATGTAATGATAAAAATGCCGTATTTTTCGGACTATAAGGCGCACTTAAAATCCTTTTTTTTTAAATCAAACCTCGACATTGCACCTTATAACCCAAACCTCGACATTGCACCTTATAACCCGGTGCGCCTAATGTAAGGAAAAATTCTGGTTTTGCTTACCGACCTCAAAGCTATTTTATTTGGTACATGGTGTAATGATAAGTGTGACCAGTAGATGGCAGTCAAACATAAGAGATACGTGTAGACTGCAATATAATGGCAGTCACACACAAGAGGTACTTGTAGACTGCAATATGACTCAAGTAAACAACACTAACATTGTATATGTTCCATTGAAAATATAGAACATTATACACGGCGCTCAAAAATGTATCAAAATGTTTTAGTTTGACTCTGGTAAGCTACGAAGCCGCACCGTTTGATGAATTGTACTGTGTTTCTACATACGAGTATTATTATAGTGTGTGTATAAGGTACGACATATTATCTGGCGTTTTGTTTCGCAATTATATGCAAAAGCAACTTTTCTTACCTTCTGGTACTTGCTGATCTGTATTTGGGATCTGCATAAGTCCTGACAAATTGTGTGCGTCCGCCCTTGTAGTCCGTAGTCGATAAGCTTCTTCTTTTTCTCTATCTTCTTGTTATGGGACATTCATTCTCCGCTGTTGCCATTTCTAATATAAAGTAGTGTTAAGTTATTTACTTATATCTGCCATTAAAGCGCTAAAACACACCGGTGTAGTCAGTTTACATTATTCACCCAAGGAACTTTAGTTATTAGAGAGTTCCGGTCGGACGGTTTTTCACGAGATACATTTCCGGCGGATGAGGAGATGCTGCTCCGTTATTGATTTAAGTAAAGTCTGAATGTCATTAAAACAGTTAGCTCCTTCTTTTGACACTTCTTCCACTCCCATCCTTGCACGCTACACCGCTACAACAAAGATGACGGGGAGAAGACGCTACCGAAGGTGACCCACGTAAA
The DNA here is from genome assembly GCF_033978685.3 of Nerophis lumbriciformis. Lineage (NCBI taxonomy): Eukaryota > Metazoa > Chordata > Actinopteri > Syngnathiformes > Syngnathidae > Nerophis > Nerophis lumbriciformis. The sequence goes on from NC_084577.2 coordinate 2,448,706, forward strand.
TAAAACCGCCCACAAAATGGCGCATCATGAAGCGACTGTCAGAAAGCGACTTGAAGATGATCTGTAAAACATAATCTATGCAACATTTTGACCAAAGAACCACCATTACATGTTATGTAGACCACAAGGAAGTGTTTAAATTTAGAAAAAAAATTATAATATGACTCCTTTAATGTGCCTTATAATCCGGCGGGCCTTATATATGAAAATAAGATTGAAAATAGACCATTCATCGGCAGTGCGCCTTGTAATCCGGTGCGTCCTATGATCCGGAAAATACAGTAATAAGTAATTCTAGTGTACCCTTTCAAATGCAATACATTTGTATTTCTCCTATATTTGAATATTGTAATTGTAATGTACATTTTTAAATATATAAATCAAATCAAACAAACAAATACAAATAAAATATACAGTACTTTGGCTGTAAGCAACATTTTGCGCTTGAATACAAATCACAACCAAAAGCAATAAAATAGGTTATGTCTCTGTGGGCTACCCTTAAATACATAAACAATAAATCAATCAATTAATCCTTTTATTGTCATTGTCATCATAACACAAGTTATACACGTCAACAAGACTTTGTTGGAGCGTAGTTCAGCCGCATAGAAAAGTGAATTGAATGGCCAAATAAAGTTATTGTGACCAAAATCAGCACAGTTATCATTATTATGGCGGTATTGTTGAATGTGCTCAAAAAGTACTTATATACAAACTAAAATATTTTAACCAATTTGTATTTTTCTTTTTAAATAGTTAAAATAAATTGACGCACAATATACTTTTTTTGGCAGAGGAAACATGAGCCATTGTTCTAGATCAGTGGTTCTTAACCTGGGTTCGACTGAACCCTAGGGGTTCGGTGAGTCGGGTTCAGGGGTTCGGCAGAGGTCAAGACACACCCGACTCATCGTGTAAATAAAAAACTTCTCCCTATCGGTGTACTATGGATACCCCCAAACAATATTCCCTCTAATTTTCCATCTGATTTGCAGGTGTGTAATTTGTTGTGAGTTCATGCACTGTGTTGGTTTTGTTCTTTAAACAAGGTGATGTTCATGCACGGTTCATTTTGTGCACCACTAAAAAAACATATAACTTTGTTTTGAATTTGAAAAAAAAAAGCATTTATATTTTTCACTAAAGAAGGGTTCGGTGAATGCGCATATGAAACTGGTGGGGTTCAGTACCTCCAACAAGGTTAATAACCACTGTTCTAGATTCATAGAAGCCATATTTTTTTTGTGTGTGTTTAAAAATGTTTATTTTCTTCCATTTTAATTTGTAAACGTTTTAGAATATTTTTTTAAATAAATACAAATCAGGTGATTATTTTGTTTGACATCCGGTTGTTGTTGTTGTTGTTTTTTAAAGAATACATAGTTTGGATAAGGGATAACCACAAACATGTAATGTACATTTCTGAAGGATTTAAATGATATTTTATGGTAATCTCTAATTTTAGGAAGCGCAGACAGGCAACAGATAATATTTTTTCCATTGTTTTAAATAGTTTATATTATTACTTTTAAAATGCATTTATCAAATATGCAATTTGAAGAATGTGGAGGGGACTTTGCTTAATACAATTATTTTTAGCTAATTCTATAGTACATGTACATTTAATTTGATTACAATAAATGATCGCAGAAATCACTATTACATTTGGTGTCATGTCTATCCATCAAATTGACAATACAAAGGCAGAGTGTAGACTGCACACAGGATTAAAATTTCATGCCGAAAATGCTCAACAAATAACCTCCATCCATCCATCCATCTTCTTCCGCTTATCCGAGGTCGGGTCGCGGGGGCAGCAGCCTAAGCAGGGAAGCCCAGACTTCCCTCTCCCCAGCCACTTCGTCCAGCTCCTCCCGGGGGATCCCGAGGCGTTCCCAGGCCAGCCGGGAGACATAGTCTTCCCAACGTGTCCTGGGTCTTCCTCGTGGCCTCCTACCGGTCGGACATGCCCTAAACACCTCCTTAGGGAGGCGCTCGGGTGGCATCCTGACCAGATGCCCGAACCACCTCATCTGGCTCCTCTCGATGCGGAGGAGCAGCGGCTTTACTTTGAGCTCCCCCCGGATGACAGAGCTTCTCACCCTATCTCTAAGGGAGAGCCCCGCCACCCGGCGGAGGAAACTCATTTCGGCCGCTTGTACCCGTGATCTTGTCCTTTCGGTCATAACCCAAAGCTCATGACCATAGGTGAGGATGGGAACGTAGATCGACCGGTAAATTGAGAGCTTTGCCTTCCGGCTCAGCTCCTTCTTCACCACAACGGATCGATACAGCGTCCGCATTACTGAAGACGCCGCACCGATCCGCCTGTCGATCTCACGATCCACTCTTCCCTCACTCGTGAACAAGACTCCGAGGTACTTGAACTCCTCCACTTGGGGCAAGATCTCCTCCCCAACCCGGAGATGGCACTCCACCCTTTTCCGGGCGAGAACCATGGACTCGGACTTGGAGGTGCTGATTCTCATCCCAGTCGCTTCACACTCAGCTGCGAACCGATCCAGTGAGAGCTGAAGATCCTGGCCAGATGAAGCCATCAGGACCAAATCATCTGCAAAAAGCAGAGACCTAATCCTGCAGCCACCAAACCGGATCCCCTCAACGCCTTGACTGCGCCTAGAAATTCTGTCCATAAAAGTTATGAACAGAATCGGTGACAAAGGGCAGCCTTGGCGGAGTCCAACCCTCACCGGAAACGTGTCCGACTTACTGCCGGCAATGCGAACCAAGCTCTGACACTGATCATACAGGGAGCGGACCGCCACAATCAGACAGTCCGAAACAAATAACCTGCAAAGGCAAATTACTACATCAATCAGTACTGTTGAGAATAATAAGCCATATAAATAATAGATGCTTTGTACATTATTAATTCATTTTACACATAACTATACATAATTTTTGCATGATAAAGGAAAATTCAAGCAAATGAAAACATGTGAGGAGCTGACTCACTACTCTCTTCTAAGGTCTGTATTTCTAAGGTCTATATTTAAGCACTCTCTGGATGAGTTTTTATGCACTGATTTTTTTAAATAAAGATGGTTAAATAATTTTAATGGTACATCGGAAAAGAAAATATGTTATTTTTAGTGATGTTTAAGTATTCAAGGAACAAGCACACTTGCATGCAATGGCACAGAAATTAATACCTGAGCTCCCAGTTTTTGCCCAATGAGTTCCACAATAACAATATTATGTAAATAATAATTTGAATAGGATACAAATCAAGTAGTTTACAAATAGCATAGGTTATTAGGAATTGATTATAAGTAGAAAAAAATAATCGATCGTGATTAGTGCAATCAAATGTGAAAACAATGACAGCAAACCAAACCAAAATCAAGACACATTACGGTATGTCTATATCATGTATGTTCTCAAATGCCAGATGTTAGAAATATTTTCACAAACGTTTATACATATCTACTATAGTATTATTGATGCTGCAGTATGGTAAAACAGGGTTTAGTGCTTGTACCTCAAAATAAGAAGATCCTGGGTTCGATCCCTGGGCTCGGGTTTGTTTCTGTGTGAAGTTTGCATGTTTTCCTTGTGACTGCGTGGGTTGCCTAGGCGTACTCCAGCTTCCTCCCACCTCCAGAGACATGCACCTGGGGATAGGTTGATTGGCCACACTAAATTGGCCCTAGTTGTTACGAGAGGGTCGCATGGTGATGCGCAAATTGTTCTACCAAGATTGCAGCAGGAACTCCGGAGGCAAAAGTGCAGGTAAGACAGTGATTTATCTTATAGATCAGGAAGGAACAAACAAACAAAGCACGGGGAGCTAACGGGATAGCTAACAAGAAAAACATAAGGCAAAGCTTAGCTCAGGAAAACAAAGGGTAGACGACATCATTTGTTGCGCGTAAGCAAATAAAAGCACCAGACTGAGTGAAGCGACAGGCAGGACTAAATTAACCTGACTCGCCAGATCCTTGTAGTTCGCTGAGCTCCACACAAGGATCTGGGCTCGAGGGCAATGCAAACTCCTTCAAGATAGCAAAAAATAATAACCAATCAGGATCGCCGGGCGGGATTTCATAGATGTGACATAGCGCAGAAGCGACTGTTTGATTCAAACAACAATGGCGGCACACAGCGAGGAGTCATGTGCGGACATTGATTCTGCTATTGCAACTGTTTTGTCGAATCTATCGGATATTCATTCTTTAAAAGATGAACAGAGAACGGTTTTGAAGGCATTTATTAACTTTCCGCTCTGTCGTTATCCAATATGTCGGCTGTTCTGTTTTGGATTTCTCAACGTCGCTCTCATCAGCGTCACGGGTTGATTTCGATGTGAGTGGTTGAAGTAGCACGTCATTCAAGATAACGGACAAGTGGTTTATCCAATCACATACAATGATTTTTTTTACAAGGCCCCGCCTTCTTAAATACATCTCCTATTGAGAACTCCCAGATCCTAGTGTGGAGCTCAGCGAACTACTGTCACGACGGGGTTTTCGCAGCTTACTGCGGGGTTCGTTCTCCCGGGATGCAGACAGACCACTCCGGACAAAGTGTGCAGGTAGGAACATGATTTATTCCTCAAAATATCAAAATAGTACAAAAAACGGAAAACAAGTCGCACTCGAAGCTAATGCTACTATGTAGCACGGACTATGGACAAGTAATACTCACTAAGTGTGGCATGAAACAAACAAAGCTTTGGTAGCAGGTTGCATGAAGCAAACAATGACGCCAGGCCGACTGACCGGCAAAGGCAGGCTTAAATAATGCCTCTGATTAGTGCTCGGGAAGCAGGTGAGCGGGCGAACACTAATCAAAGACAGGTGGAAATAATAAGTAACCATGGTAACTAAAACAAACAAGGGTGCACAAAAACAGGAACTATTGAAGTCCAAAACTAACAGAACATAACAAAACATGATCCGGACCACGGATCATGACAACTACAAGGATCTGGCGAGAGTCAGGTTAGGACTAAATAGCTCTCTGATTAGTGCCGGGAACAGGGGAGCGTTCCGAACACTAGTCAGAGGCAGGTGAAAACAATCAGCACCCATAAAAACCAAGAAACACAAAACAGGGGTGCTGAAACAGAACTTAAACCACAAGTGAATCAAAACCTATATAAACGTAAACAAATTATGATCCGGGCAACAGATCACAACACGAGAGTGTGAATGTGAGTGTGAATGTTGTCTGTATATCTGTGTTGGCTCTGCGATGAGCTAGCGACTTGTCCAGGATGCACTCCGCCTTCTGCCCGAATGCAGTTCAGATAGGCTCCAGCACCCCCCATGACCCCAAGAGGGATAAGCGGTAGAAAATCGATGGATGGATGAATGGATATTCTTGATGCATTTTTACCGCTTATCATGTTCAGGGTTACAGGGAGCTGGAGTCTAACCTAGCTGAGTTGAACTTCAGTGACAATATTCTATTCTATGCTAGTCTATTCTGACTAATTTTTCATCCGTACATTCTTGTTCTGTAGGTTTATACTAGTTCGATATGTGTACAACCTGAGTCATGCACGCTCACTGGAACGTGACAGCATTGGGAATTGAATTGCAACACTTTTACCGATTCACTCGGACCCTACTGCTACACCAATACAGTAATTACAACACTCACAGCTGGGTGGATCATTTGTATAATGCTCTCTTTAAACATATCACACTCACTCCAGACTTTAATACAGCATGTGTGAAAAGCATGGGAGATGTGAAAAACTGCTGCTTTATAAATGTCTTTTGAGGGTTTTTTTTTTTATCAAAGGTGTCAGTGAGGGTTGGGTTCCTTTTACATATAATACAGTAACGATGCCAAATTGGTGCAATTGAAACGGTGGCGGGGCTTTAACGGTACTTAAAAGGGACTTATTATGATTTTATTATACATTTAAAACAGTTCATTCTGGTCAAAAAAATGTGTATTTGATATACTGGGGTGTACATTTTGCATAAATTTCACTCCACAGACACATTTATAACCAGCTTTTTCCGTATGTCAGCAAAACGTTCGTTTGTGGCGGTGTTTCAAGATTGTAAATAAAACCACGCCGCACCCTATTCAAAATTATTATAATTTATGTTCTAAAAATGTATCCTGAAGACAAACATCATTTTAAACTTCATAAAGAATATATATATTCACCGGGTCACAATATTAGTTGATCATCACAGTGCTGCATAAATAAAGCTCATTTTAGCAGCATTCAACTCACCATGAAAATAATACTTTATCCTACCTTTTCTTGTGTTTCCTTAAACTCAGCTGGCTTCATAGAGAGTTAATCCCCTTCTGGCTGATAGCTTTACTTAATGTCCAAATAAGTGCAGTAGGGAAGGGATTCATATGGCCCCATTCCTTGGTGCATCATGCGTGAGAAGAAGAGGGCATGGGGTCTTCTGAAAATAATGGAAAGTGCCACTCTGTCATGTCTGTGTAATCATGTTTTGTTTTGTTTAGTTATTGGACTCTTTAGTTTCTGGCTTTTCACTCCCTTGTCTTGTTTCCATGGTTACCCATTAGTTTCACCTGTTCCACGTTTGGACTCATTGTGCACTCTTGTTTGTCACCATAGCAACCCATTAGTTTTCACCTGCCCTCACGACTCACGCACCTGTCTTTAATCATGTCACTATTATTTAAACCCATTGTTGCCAGGAAGTCTCCCTGGCGACATCATACCCCTGACTTTCTGCTTCTCACTCTGTTTACCTCTGCGCACTTCATGCCATGTCAAGTAATTTTGTTTCGATTCATGCCACAGTTAGCGACTTTTGTTCATGTACATAGTTTTTTGCCCACGTGCAAGTCTTTTTGTTTCGTTAGTCAAGTTTGTACTTCCGCCTTGAGCGCGCTTTTTGTTCCTTTGTTAGTGTAAAATAAATAATGTCTTCACCTTCACGCCATGTCTGGTCCAAATGTTCATTTGCACCACGGGAGAACAGACCACGCCATAGTCCAAGTCTTGACACACTCTACATAGCAACTGACGCTGTTGTCAAAGTAGGATTTGCTACAAACGCATTTGAATATATTTAATATACTGCTATCTGGCGGCTACAGTGGATAGTCCATGCCCCAAATTTGTCATGTTTCATGTATTTAATAAATTGTGACGAATGAAACCATATGAAACCCATTCCTACTGTACTTCCACCTCACTATGACATCACAACCTACCCAAGCTGCAAAACACAGCGTTCACAGGCATACAAAACTGCATGCAAGCTCACTCCCAAATTAATAAACCTTATGATTTGACGCTTAGGCGTCAAATGATAACCAAGCAATAGATTTGCCAAATATGATTAACTTAGGAGAAACACACAACACAGGTACTGTGGCAAAAAGTGTGAGATTTTACACTGATCATAGGGAAGAAGTGTTGTGTCACTGTGTGTGCTAATTTAAGAATATGGTGTTGGAACTGAAGCTCTGCTGTTGACGTGTTAAAGTCAATAATCAAGTTTTTTTTAAAAAGTGTCACACTCTGCGTGCTAAAATTCAGCCCACACAATTTGAGCAAAAATTGAGACAAATGATGCGATGTCAGACTACTGTTAGGACGGTATTTGCAAGTGAGTCCTACATGCAAGAGTCATATGTTAATTAAGGGACATTAAAGTTACTTTCAAGACTTCTGCATCTTTTGAAGTGACGTACAACCAAGCGTTTGAGCTTTTCGGTCTGAGCATGTTGGCTAGATGTTTTACCAATTGTTTGCAGGTGTAAAACTTAGGTCAAGCATAATACTGTCACGACAGTTGACTTGGTGGTAACTATACCTATTTATTTCAGTGCCACTAACTTAATAGTACAGCACTGGAATGAAGCACCAATACCTGTTCATTTTCTTGGTCGGGTTTACGTTGTTTACATAGGCATCGGTGCCATATTCATACCACATGTTGGTATGCATCCCTAGTGTCAATGTGGGTGTGAATGGTCGTCAAGCTGTATATGTGCCCTTTAAATGATGAGTAATCAGTCCAGGCTGTAGTCCGCCTTTCACCCAAAGTTAGCTAGGATATACTCCAACTACCTTTGACCAAAATCAGCATGGATGGAGTACATATTGCATGAAGCCTTTTTCATGCATGTTTTTCCCATTGGAGTAACTGGCAAACATTTCTGTTTACATGGACACGAAATCCACATTTGTTTACAAACATTGTGTAGGCTTAGCATCTAAATTCCATCCATCCATCCATCTTCTTCCGCTTATCCGAGGTCGGGTCGCGGGGGCAGCAGCCTAAGCAGGGAAGCCCAGACTTCCCTCTCCCCAGCCACTTCGTCCAGCTCCTCCCGGGGGATCCCGAGGCGTTCCCAGGCCAGCCGGGAGACATAGTCTTCCCAACGTGTCCTGGGTCTTCCTCGTGGCCTCCTACCGGTCGGACATGCCCTAAACACCTCCTTAGGGAGGCGCTCGGGTGGCATCCTGACCAGATGCCCGAACCACCTCATCTGGCTCCTCTCGATGCGGAGGAGCAGCGGCTTTACTTTGAGCTCCCCCCGGATGGCAGAGCTTCTCACCCTATCTCTAAGGGAGAGCCCCGCCACCCGGCGGAGGAAACTCATTTCGGCCGCTTGTACCCGTGATCTTGTCCTTTCGGTCATAACCCAAAGCTCATGACCATAGGTGAGGATGGGAACGTAGATCGACCGGTAAATTGAGAGCTTTGCCTTCCGGCTCAGCTCCTTCTTCACCACAACGGATCGATACAGCGTCCGCATTACTGAAGACGCCGCACCGATCCGCCTGTCGATCTCACGATCCACTCTTCCCTCACTCGTGAACAAGACTCCGAGGTACTTGAACTCCTCCACTTGGGGCAAGATCTCCTCCCCAACCCGGAGATGGCACTCCACCCTTTTCCGGGCGAGAACCATGGACTCTGACTTGGAGGTGCTGATTCTCATCCCAGTCGCTTCACACTCAGCTGCGAACCGATCCAGTGAGAGCTGAAGATCCTGGCCAGATGAAGCCATCAGGACCAAATCATCTGCAAAAAGCAGAGACCTAATCCTGCAGCCACCAAACCGGATCCCCTCAACGCCTTGACTGCGCCTAGAAATTCTGTCCATAAAAGTTATGAACAGAATCGGTGACAAAGAGCAGCCTTGGCGGAGTCCAACCCTCACCGGAAACGTGTCCGACTTACTGCCGGCAATGCGAACCAAGCTCTGACACTGATCATACAGGGAGCGGACCGCCACAATCAGACAGTCCGAAACCCCATACTCTCTGAGCACTCCCCACAGGACTTCCCGAGGGACACGGTCGAATGCCTTCTCCAAGTCCACAAAGCACATGTAGACTGGTTGGGCAAACTCCCATGCACCCTCAAAGACCCTGCCGAGAGTATAGAGCTGGTCCACAGTTCCACGACCAGGACGAAAACCACACTGTTCCTCCTGAATCCGAGGTTCGACAGCATCTAAATTGACTGCACAAATACTTAAAGATGAAGCTTTTTTGACTAATTAGGGTTTTCAATGACACATATTAATTAATTATATTCCTTCTGCTTTTTTCATACCCTAAATATACATTCATGATTAGTTTTAAGAATATCGTTTCTAAAAATACTTTTATCACCTGCACTACAAGTTAATAAGGTGTAATACCCTGGACAGAGCATTCACAAAACATAAATTCATTTTCTGCAAGTAATCCTGTTTAGGGTCAGAGGTGAGCTGGATCCTATCCCAGCCGACTTTGGGCAACAGCCGAGGTTCACCCTGGACCGGATGTCAGTCAAATAGCAGGGCACAGATAGACTAACAACCACTCACATCTATGAACAATTTGTAATCTCCAATAGGGATGTCCTGATCCAGGTTTTTGCACTTCCGATCCGATTCCGATACTGGCCGATACTGGCCTATCCGAGCATGTATTAAAGTTTAAAGTTATTTAGCCTACTTAGTTGTCAGAATCATGTTGAAAAGGGTTTTAGTATTCTTGATAACAACTAGCCAGCTGAATTAGGGGAGTTTGAATAATACACAATGGTTGGTAACAAGAAACTGACCTGTTTATTCAAGGATAAACACAAAATAGACACAATTATACATGACAAACAAAATGGCATCATTGAACTAGGGCTGGGCGATATGGCCTTTTTTAAATATCGCAATATTTTAAGGCCATATCGCGATAAATGATATATATGTGGATATTTTGCCTTAGCCTTGAATGATCACAGCAGTATGATGATTCTATGTGTCTACATTAAAACATTCTTCTTCATACTGCATTAATATATGCTACTTTTAAACTTTCATGCAGAGAAGGAAATCACAACTAAAAAAATCACTATTTCTTTCATACGGTGTTGATCTGGAAATGTTTGCCTCTGCATTTTGATGGTGTGGGCGTGTGGCACCGAACGGAGATGTTGACGTGCGGAGTTTCAAACACTCTTCATTCTCTAGCGGGTGACTTTTCAAATGATGCTACATATTAGCAGTAATGCTACTTTTTATAGCAACGCTTTTGCTCCACAATTGACAAATTACGGTTGTCTGTTCGACATATTCCCACTTGAATCCAAACCACCGCCAGACGATGGACCCACTGCTGTTTATCTTGTAATTAATTATTTCTTTTTTCATTCGTATTACCGCTCACACGGCTACGCTAGCATCACAGTTAGCGTTAGCCATGCTGCTACCTCTCTGCTGCGCGCGGCCGTATACGTATGTGACGTATGACGTGACAGTATGTGACGTATGTAAGAAGGTGCGCTTGCTGTCTGTGAGAAGGAGAGACAAGAAAGAGTGAGAAGAGCCTGTCGTGTAATGCCCGGAGCTAAAAGCAACTGCGTGAGAACGTATACTCGAATATCACGATATAGTCATTTTTTATATCGCACAGAGACACCTGACATTATTACCGGTAACTTTTAATTCACATGGCCGTCTTAACGGTTAGAACACAGACCTATAGATGTGTTGAAGGTGTGCTGGAAAATGCGGAACGGAATTTAGGGAGCAGCAGAAGAGTGGAATGCATTATTTAAATCGGTGCGTTGGAAAACACGGACCAGAATTTTTTCAAAAACTGGATCTGGATCGGCATTTTCCCATGCCTTGCCGATACGCATTTTTTGACAAATATTGGCGGCCGAGCCGATCCCTAATCTCCAATTAACCTAACGTGGGTTCTTTGGAATAATCAGTTACCAGATCAATTATCGGAATATTGTAACTCACTAATCAGTGATCAGTACCCAAAGTCATGATCGTGTATAGTGTACTGTAATTGGTAGAGCTGTCTTCAACTAGGGATTTTCAAAATCAAATCTGATTTGTTAGACTTTGCCTTCAATTTCCGACACTTGGACTGCAAGATCCATAGTCGAATCAGACACTTACGATTCAAATGCCTTCTCTGCTGGCCTAACATAACCAGAAATCATGATCAAAATTAAAGATAAAAGCAATTTTAAATATACTTTCCCTAAATATCTAAAATTATTCATATACTCTTCATGTCATATTATGTTTCTTCCAGTGCTGTTGTTTTGTAGGTTAGAGTTTTTATCCAATCAGAATTCAGCTAGCTTATGTTGCCCTGCTGTACGGAATCTGAGAATCAACATTGCGGGCGTTTGTGCACTGTAAGTGAACGGACACATACAGTTGATAGACAATTGTGATAGCCAATCAGATCACAAGTTGTTGCCAGTAAGGCCTTCTAGCTGGCCTTACGCTGTGATTGTATACTCACTTGGGAGTCCTAAGTGAGTCACTGGAGCCATACGAGCCATAGAAAGCCACAGAAAACTCACCGGTATTCACAAAGCCAAAATGTTGATAAGGTGGCAGATATATATTTGCAAGGCCATTTGCAAGAATGATACTTCAGAGAAACTAGATCTTGTGAGACGAGGTCGGCCGACACCGGAAGCTATCCCGGCGGTGAAATGGTCTGCCCGCCACTTTCACACGAATCAACCGACTACGACCAACTAAAGACTACGAGCGGTACCACTGGCTTATACGGCGTCGAATGGGTGCTACAAATTGTGAGTTCAAAATATTTTATTTCTTAATTTTTTTCATGTTTCATTTGTTTTATACAATTCTTTTAATTTTGACAGTACCACATAAGGAAAATAGACCGTTTTGTACACTGTTGAGGGGATTCAATGGAGAGTAGTGTGCAAGTGTGTTTCTGTATAGTATCTCCAGCCGTGTCCATGGGATGACATAAATTATGGTATTTTGAGAGGTGAAGTCGGATTAAGTAGGACATCACTGAAGGCCTAGGTGAGAAACGCACGGCCCGCCACTGATTCCAATATACGAGTAATTGGTACAACCACAGATATTGGTACATACATTATTAACAAAACCCCAAAAGTGCAAGGCAGGTGTACAATATAGTGCGTAGTATTTCATACACTTTTTTAAGCGTGTTTATCAGCAGCATGGATGTCTACTAAAACCCATTGTTCCAATGTCAATTCACTTGGGAGGCTGATGATGGGCTGTTATTGAAACAAAGCAAACACGGACAAGCACGTACCTCTAAGCACTTACACAAAATTGAGATGCTATCAAATTCCTCAGAGGATTGTCTGTGATTAGCATGGTTGCTATGATTGCTATCATCTTGGCCCATCATAGTTGTTATCAACGGAGCAATTCCCAGTGCGCTCCTTGCAGCTCAGTGCTCTGTTTACCCTAATGTGAGCTGGGGGAACATGGCAGAACACATCTCCCCATAAACACCTTGTTATCTCTCAGTCCTTCTCTAATTTTCTCTCCATTCATTCGCTCTCGCTCATTTCCCCGTCTCTCGATGAGCTACGTCAGTTTGTACGATCATTGTTTGAAGAACAAAATAAGCACAGTTTGCATCAATATATCTTTCAATTGTGTAAGTGCGTCGCTGTTGTTTTGTGCATTTTTCTGAGGCAGTTTGGAGTGTTTTATTTTGTTCTACTAAACAGTTCAAAATGTCTTCCATTTTTGGTCTAAACTGAGATTGGATTTGCTCTTTCGGTATATAAATTGAATCGGTGTATGCAATTTAGTCTATCACAGGTTGGAATGGGTACCGACCAAAGTCCTTAGGTACTCGCAAGTACCTATACATGTAAAATTAAACGGTGCTATACATGGATACCTTTGCATGTGACGTCTCGTCTGTTTGTCGGAACCGGCTCAAGCACTTGGCCGAGCCAAGCAATAAATTACTTGGAGCGGACTCAGCCAAACTGCATATAGGTAATTTTACAATTTTCCATGTCAACAAAACAAGAAGAAAGGGCCCGGAAGTACAGTAGAGCTCCACTTTTCAAAAGGCGCTAGCTTGATGCTAAATTACCTACGATTTACCATAGACATGCTAAAGATTAGCATTAGCAATTTTACTTGGCCATTTTAACACCTACAAATGTTGTAATCAAAACTAAAGCTGCGTTTCCATTGCCCCTAGAAATGCGCAAAACCTAAATTTTGCTATAAGAAACTAGTAATGGAAACACCCATATTTTGAAAAAACGCTCAAATAGCATTTTTGCGCTCTCATGAGATGTTTTTGAGACCTTTCGATATTTAAGTTTTTCGTAGAAGCATAATGGAAACACTTTTTTCGCATTTAGAGGTCACCTAAACACCGAAACAGCAGGACAACTAGGGCAGACGGGTCGTCTTGGTCTCTCTTCCGATCAGTCGGCCGAGGCCGAGTGAGGCGGCACCTTCTCTGCAATAGAGACCAACACACAGGCTTGCAAAGACCCACATGTCCGAACAATGTTAAGGGGGCCACAGCTGGTGTGTAATACATACAATGCTTACAATTTAAACACTTTGTAGGGCCCAACAAAAGAAAAGGCTGGTACATATAACTTAATGTAAAGCCTACTTACTGATTGATTGATTGATTGATTGATTGATTGAGACTTTTATTAGTAGATTGCACAGTGAAGTACATATTCCGTACAATTGACCACTAAATGGTAACACCCGAATACGTTTTTCAACTTGTTTAAGTCGGGGTCCATTCTGATTCATGATACAGATATATAATATCAGATATATACTATCATCATAATACAGTCATCACACAAGATAATCACATTGAATTATTTACATTATTTACAATCCGGGGTGTGGAGGGGGGGGGTTAGGTTTGGTTGTTATCATCAGTCATCAACAATTGAGAACAGAGAAATGGATATTGGAACAGTGTAGGTCTGACTTGGTAGGATATGGACAGCAAGTAGTGGGCAGAGAGAGAGAGAGAGAGAGAGAGAGAGAGAGAGAGAGAGAGAGAGATCAGAAGGCATAAGAAAAAGTATCTGCATTTGATTGTTTACATTTGATTATTAGCTGCCTGTAGGTGAACTTTTATTGCGGTTTTGAAGGAGGATAGAGATGCACTTTCTTTTATACCTGTTGGGAGCACATTCCACATTGATGTGGCATAGAAAGAGAATGAGTTAAGACCTTTGTTAGTCCGGAATCTGGGTTTAACGTGGTTAGTGGAGCTCCCCCTGGTGTTGTGGTTATGGCGGTCATTTATGTTAAGGAAGTAGTTTGACATGTATTTCGGTATCAGGGAGGTGTAGCGGATTTTATAGACTAGGCTCAGTGCAAGTTGTTTTACTCTGTCCTCCACCCTGAGCCAGCCCACTTTGGAGAAGTGGGTAGGAGTGAGGTGGGATCTGGGGTGGAGGTCTAGAAGTAATCTGACTAGCTTGTCCTGGGATGTTTGGAGTTTAGATTTGAGGGTTTTGGAGGTGCTAGGGTACCAGGAGGTGCATGCGTAATCGAAAAAGGGTTGAACGAGAGTTCCCGCTAGAATCTTCATGGTGCTTTTGTTGACCAGAGAGGAGATTCCATAGAGAAATCTCGTTCGTTGGTTGACCTTTTTGATTACCTTGGTTGCCATTTTATCACAGGAAAGATTAGCCTCTAGAATGGAACCTAGGTAGGTGACCTCATCTTTCCTGGTGATAACAATGTCACCCACTTTTATAGTGAAGTCATTGACTGGCTGAGGCAACGCATCGTAGTTTAGACTACTGACATCTAATGTTTTGGAATTGTAACTGCATGCAAAGTCTACTATTTATAATACAGTACAGCACAGAACTTGTGGATGAGAAACAGAAGTGTAAGAAAACAATATACCAACTGCATAGCACAGCACAGTGTTTTCTTAGAAAAAAAACATTATTTTAAATTACTATTCCTTAAAACGCATTTGAAAACACATAAAAGTAGAGAAAATTGGTATCGTCGAGTACCGGTAATGATTCTGGTACAGGGAATCGGTACCGCATCCAATGTGTGAAAGGTACCCATCCCTAATCACAAGGCACATACAGTATACAGTACACCCCTGCATCATAATAAATAGACCACTTTTTCAAAAAAATGTCCTTACTACAATGACATTTTCTTTATATTCATCATTATATCATTATTTCAATAGTTGACTTTAAAAAACATGATGTCGTATATGGAGGAGTTCAAGAAATGTAAGACATTAACAATTCTGTTTTGGCCAGGAGTTTACGTACACTCATGATGGGACTTTATATCAATGTTGGACCTTTAATGATGGATTTTAACTGTTCTTTTTCTAGGGTAGAATAAGTATGCAATATACATTGTACATTATTTTTAAAACAAAAATAGGGTTCACATATTTAAAGTTGCAGTTTATTTTTTTAATTTCTCTAATTTACAAAGTGTCAAACGTATGTAAACACAACAGTTAAAATATACATATTTCCCCTTTATACCCTACTATAACTTAAATATTAAGATTATTAAATATTATTTACCAAGTTTCAACTCAACCGTACAGTAATCTTTTTTTTAGACCTAAGCCTCTGGCCGAATTGGTAGAGGTAATTCAAAAAAGAAAAGCCATAATCCATAAACGTAGAATTGCTGTTTAAAAGTGGCCTCAGTGTGGAGTGTGGGCAATTACGCTGGTGTTCTAGGAGCTTCCAGTAATGGCAGTCCTTTTCTTTGTTTGTTTCTGAACATCCTAACCAATTTCATTTGACAGTATGGGTCTTCTTTCAGAAAGAGGTGGTTGTACATCCAAATAACGCACCTATGTACCGTATTTTCCGCACTATAAGGCGCACCGGATTATTAGCCGCACCTTCAATGAATTACATATTTCATAACTTTGTCCACCAATAAGCCGCCCCGGATTATAAGCCGCGCCTACGCTGCGCTAAAGGGAATGTCAAAAAAACAGTCAGATAGTTCAGTCAAACTTTAATAATATATTGAAAACCAGCGTTCTAACAACTCTGTCCCAAAATGTACGCAAATGTGCAATCACAAACATAGTAAAATTCAAAATGGTGTAGAGCAATAGCAACATAATGTTGCTCGAACGTTAATGTCACAACACACAAAATAAACATAGCGCTCACTTTCTGAAGTTATTCTTCATTCGTAAATCCTTCGAATTCTTCGTCTTCGGTGTCCGAATTGAAAAGTTGCGCAAGCGTGGGATCCAAAATGGCCGGTTCCGTCTCGTCGAAGTCATCGGAGTCAGTGTCGCTGTTGTTGTCCAGTAGTTCTGTGAATCCTGCCTTCCGGAAAGCTCGGACCACAGTTGTGACCGAAATATCTGCCCAGGCATTTACGATCCACTGGCAAATGTTGGCGTATGTCGTCCGGCGCTGTCTGCCCGTCTTAGTGAAGGTGTGTTCGCCTTCGGAGCTGTGTGAAAAAAGCCACCCGGCCTCTTCGCGTAAACTTCCCTTAACCACTCGCTCATCTTTTCTTCATCCATCCATCCCTTCGAGTTAGCTTTTATGATGACGCCGGCTGGAAAGGTCTCTTTTGGCAAGGTCTTCCTTTTGAATATCACCATGGGTGGAAGTTAGCATGGCAAGCTAGAACCACAGTGAAGGATGACTTCTCATTCCCTGTGGTGCGAATATTCACCGTACGTGCTCCCGTTCCACAGTGCGGTTCACAGGAATATCAGTTGCTGTGAAATACGGTAGTAATCCGTGTGCGGATGGAGAGATTGCGTCTTTTTATGAACCGGATCCTTGTCGCTTAGTAGGAGCCATTTTGTGGTCTTTACAGATGTAAACAGGAAATGAAACGTACGGTGATATCCGCGCGTTTTTTCTTCTTCTTCCGGGGGCGGGTGGTTGCTTACAGTAGAAGAAGAAGCGCTTCCTGTTCTATGGGGGCGGGTGCTTTCCTTGGCGGTTGCTTGCGTAGAAGAAGAAGCGCTTCCTGTTCTACCGGGAAAAAAGATGGCGGCTGTTTACCGAAGTTGCGAGATCGAAACTTTATGAAAATGAATCGTAATAAAGCGCACCGGGTTATAAGGCGCACTGTCAGCTTTTGAGAAAATTTGTGGTTTTTAGGTGCGCCTTATAGTGCGGAAAATACGGTACCATTGTTTGAATTGTTGAAAATTTACCTTAAAAACGTCCTTAACTTGACTTCTATATATCTTCAATTTTTTTTTTGGTTGATCTGATGGATTTTATCAAAAAAGAAAAATGTCCTTCCGTCAAATAAACACTACCAGTTGAGCTCAATCATGACCACTAATGAGATGTTATTAGGGTTAAGCCTTTTTAAAGTTAGAAGAAATAATGGAACCTTCAAGACCACATATTATATGTCAGTGACTGTGTATATATTTGAGTCTGTATAAGTATGTGACCCTTTATTCAGAACTGTGCAAACACTTTTGGGTTAAAACAAAATCAATTCAAGATTTTTAAATCATAAGTCAATATCATTATAGACTTCTGACCATAACTGCAAGCTGCTGAATCCAATGCAATTATAGTTATGTACATCCTGCATTTTTTTTGTACGTTAATACTTAGTGGTCCTTACACGTTTGACCAGTAGTGTTTTCATATTCGTTCTGCAGTTCCATAGCCGTTTTTGAATCTCATTCTGTGGCAGTGTTAACCAAAACCCAAAGTCAATTTTGCACAAATGGGATTGTCAAAGTCCACATAGATTTGATTGAGCTGGGAAGGCCCATATTTGCATGAACTGTGCGTGCCATGAGAATATGTAATCCGCTTAACGCTTTCTCAAACTGTGAAAAAATGATAGAGATCCAAAGTCATATTAAATCTTGATTTCCTGGAGAACAGCTTCAAGCTGCTCAGTCAAGCAGAGGCAATAAAGACCCCCCTATTGATGCTGGTTAAATACAAGCAACTGTGACCTTTTTTAAATTTGAAACCTTGAATTGTGAGATATGAATGAAACTGACTACCTGAATGAATTGGGTTCAAAGTACGGCTTTAAACTTTGAATCATAAATAAGAAATGTGTGAACACATAATTTGTACATCAACAATGTCAGAGCTGAATATTGATGGGTATCGAATTCTGAGTATAATTGGTGGATAAGGAGGATGTGTTGTGTTGCTGTTATGGTACATGTGTGCTAATTTAAGAATATGGTGTTGGAACTGAGCATTGTTGTTGGCATGTCATAGCTGGCAATCAAATTTAAAAAGAGCATCAGACTCTGCATGCCTGTCGGGACGCTAGAATACATCTCTCACAATTTTGAGCAGAAATGTATAACTGAAACACAATTATTGTGGTGACTGTGCTAGTTAGTCGTACATGCAAGAGTTGTGTATTAAAGTACCAGTAGAGTGGAAAAACAAGTTGTCTCTATATTGAAGCTATTATCATATATACAGTATCTGTTGTATGAAACCGAAAGACTTACAAAGTTTGCGAGTAATCAGATATGATCACAATGGTGTCAATCTCACGGATTGGGAGATAATGAGCGAGTCAGAGATGTCATCGCTGACGTAGAGGTAGGAACCACAGATCCCTTCATCACCAACAACAGTGCAAATCATGCAGACTTTGTGAGAGCCAACATTGATTACTTTGGGAACAATTAGGATCCAGAAACTTATATTGTTGATTCTGAATATAAGGAGGATGAGCTACAAGTTTTAGAACAGGGGTGTCAAACTCAAATACAGAGTGGGCCAAAATTTAAAACTGAACAAAGCCGCGGGCCAAGGTTGAACAAATTAACCTTTTTGATAGGGACCCAAGCAAGTTTTGCATTAAATATTGAACAAGCAAGGCTTATATAACTTTATAGTGACATGCAAAATCGGTTTCAAATAACAATAATAATAATTAACAAATATCAATGGCATATCAAATACAATTTAAATAAAAATTGAATGCCTTTTTTCTATTTGCAGCCTTCTGAGGTAAATATCTACATTAACTTTTTCCACAGGCTAATAAATTTGAAAATAAAATAATGAATAAACCAACCATTCAGGACTTTAAACTGCTCAGTTTGCAACACAATGATCTAATCTGATGTGCCCAAGCCAGATACCTGCTATCTTTTCTTGGATGCTAGTTCATTAATGTCGGGGCTCAGGCTTTGAGCTGAGGCAACCTCCATTATCGAACGAAGGTGTTCATCAGTCATTATATCTCGTAGTTCACAGTCTGCCTTACAGGCATTATCTTTAACGTCCTCTACGAGCTGTCGTCACGTCCGCTTTTCATCCATTCTAACAACATGCCGGCCCAGTCACAAGATATGGGCGGCTTCTGTACGCACACTTACGCGAATGCTACGCATACTTCATCAACAGCGATACAGTTTGCACTGAGAGTGGCCGTATAAGCAACTTTAACATTGTTAGAAATATACACCACACTGTCAATCCACACCAAACAAGAATGACAAACACATTTTGGGAGAACATCCGCACAGTAACACAACATAAACACAACAGAACAAATACCCAGAACCCTTTGCAGCAGTAACTCTTCCGGGACGCTACAAAATACCCCCCCCCCACACACACACACACACACACACCTTGTAGCGTCCCGGAAGAGTTAGTGCTGCAAAGGTTCTGGGTAGTTGTTCTGTTGTGTTTATGTTGTGTTACTGTGCGGATGTTCTCCCGAAATGTGTTTGTCATTCTTGTTTGGTGTGGGTTCACAGTGTGGCGTATATTTCTAGCAATGTTAAAGTTTTTTATACTGGCTCCCTTAGTGTAACCTGTATCGCTGAAGATCAAGTACGCGTTGCATTCACTTCTGAGTGTGTGCCAAAGCTGCTCATATTATGTGACTGGGCCAGCACTCGTTGAACCGGACGATAAAAGTACGTGACGGTTCTCGGGAGGGACACTGAAATTTGGGAGTCTCCCGTGTACCGCGGCACCGCCGCTGTATATATTCGGCGGGCCAGCTCTAGTGTGAATTTGATATCGCCTCAAGGGCCAAGTGAAATTACACGACGGGCCAAATTTGGCCCGCAGGCCAGAGTTTGACACCCATGTTTTAGAAGCTCTGCTAAACAGATCCAGCTTTATTAAAACACTAAGCTTCATGTTGCAGTATTGCTAAGTGCTAAACAAAAAACACCAACTACAAACATAATAGAACGATAATTATCAATCAATCAATCAATCTTTATTTATATAGCCCTAAATCACAAGTGTCTCAAAGGGCTGCACAAGCCACAACGACATCCTCGGTACAAAGCCCACATACGGGCAAGGAAAAACTCACCCCAGTGGGACGTCGATGTGAATGACTATGAGAAACCTTGGAGAGGACCGCATATGTGGGTAACCCCCCCCCCCCCTCTAGGGGAGACCGAAAGCAATGGATGTCGAGTGGGTCTGACATAATATTGTGAGAGTCCAGTCCATAGTGGATCCAACATAATAGTAAGAGTCCAGTCCATAGTGGGGCCAGCAGGACACCATCTCGAGCGGAGACGGGTCAGCAGCGTAGAGATGTTCCCAGCCGATGCACAGGCGAGCGGTCCACCCCGGGTCCCGACTCTGGACAGCCAGCACTTCATCCATGGCCACCGGACCTGTGCCCCCCCCCCTCAAGGAAAAGGGGAGCAGAGGAGAAAAGAAAAGAAACGGCAGATCAACTGGTCTAACAGGGGGGCTATTTAAAGGCTAGAGTATACAAATGAGTTTTAAGATGGGACTTAAATGCTTCTACTGAGGTAGCATCTCTAATTGTTACCGGGAGGGCATTCCATAGTACTGGAGCCCGAATAGAAAACGCTCTATAGCCCGCAGACTTTTTTTGGGCTCTGGGAATCACTAATAAGCCGGAGTTCTTTGAACGCAGATTTCTTGCCGGGACATATGGTACAATGCAATCGACAAGATAGGACGGAGCTAGACCGTGTAGTATTTTATACGTAAGTAGTAAAACCTTAAAGTCACTTCTTAAGTGCACAGGAAGCCAGTGCAGGTGAGCCAGTATAGGCGTAATATGATCAAACTTTCTTGTTCTTGTCAAAAGTCTGGCAGCCGCATTTTGTACCAACTGTAATTTTTTAATGCTAGACATAGGGAGACCCGAAAATAATACGTTACAGTAGTCGAGACGAGACGTAACGAACGCATGAATAATGATCTCAGCGTCGCTAGTGGATAAAATAGAACGAATTTTAGCGATATTACGGGGATGAAAGAAGGCCGTTTTAGTAACACTCTTAATGTGTGATTCAAACGAGAGAGTTGGGTCGAAGATAATACCCAGATTCTTTACTGATTCGCCTTGTGTAATTACTGTACAATGTCTGCTCTTACTTCGATGACGACTGATAGGATGTCCATATCTTCCCGGTCATATGAAGAATTAATCATGATGCACACAAAGGGTTAACAAGGAAGAGTCTCCCTGCAGACAGTCTTCAGTTGTGTGTGTTTGTCTCCATCTCCGGGTATGAATTGAATGTAAGGAGATGAACAACTTCTAGATTTATGGCTAAATCCTCCTATTATCCAGATGAGAGGCATGATTTATAATCTATAGAATGACTTTAACGAGCAGGACATGGCGGCCAGCTCACAGTAAAGCAGCAGAGGTCTACTTAGCTGTGTTCTATCAATCGGCCCCTAAAAAATAGTTTGTCTGCGTTAGCGCTTATAATGACAACATCGCTATCCATCCATCCATTTTCTACCGCTTGTCCCTTTTGGGGTCACGGGGGGTGCTGGAGCCTATCTCAGCTGCACTCGGGCGGAAGGCGTCAAACATCATGGACAAGTCATCACCTCATCGCAGGGCCAACACTAAGGCCAATTTAGTGTTGCCATTCAAACTATCCCCAGGTACATGTCTTTGGAGGTGGGCATAAGCCAAAGTACCCAGAGGGAACCCATACAGTCACGGGGAGAACATGCAAACCCCGCACAGGACCCAGGACCATTTTGTATTGTGAGGCACATGCACTTACCCTTGTTCCACGCTATCTGAATTCTGATTGAATAAAAACTATATAACCTAAAAAAAAACAGCACTGGACGGAGCATAATATGACATGAAGAGGATATGAATACTTATAGATATTTAAGGAAAGTCAATTAAAAAAAAAAAAATTGTATCTTTAATTATGATCATGATTTCTGGGTATGTTAGGCCAGCATAGAAGGCCTTGCTGGCCCTGATGGCACACCACTGGTAAAAGTGTATAAACACTTTGTAGGGCTCCACAAAAGACAAAACTAAAACATTCAACATGATGCTATAGACTAGAGATGTCCGATAATGTCTTTTTTGCCGATATCCGATATTCCGATATTGTCCAACTCTTAATTACCGATTCCGATATCAACCGATACCGATATATACAGTCGAGGAATTAACACATTATTATGCCTAATTTTGTTGTGATGCCCCGCTGGATGCATTAAACAATGTAACAAGGTTTTCCAAAATAAATCAACTCAAGTTATGGAACAAAAAATGCCAACATGGCACTGCCATATTTATTATTGAAGTCACAAAGTGCATTATTTTTTTTTAACATGCCTCAAAACAGCAGCTTGGAATTTTTTTTTTGGGTTGAGGTGGGCGGGGCTTGGGGGGGTGGGGATGAGGTGGGGGGGGGGGGGGTGTATATTGTAGCGTCCCGGAAAAGTTAGTGCTGCAAGGGGTTCTGGGTATTTGTTCTGTTGTGTTTATGTTGTGTTACGGTGCGGATGTTCTCCCGAAATGTGTTTGTCATTCTTGTTTGGTGTGGGTTCACAGTGTGGCTGCAAGTTGTTTATACGGCCACCCTCAGTGTGACCTGTATGGCTGTTGACCAAGTATGGTTTGCATTCACTTGTGTGTGTGAAAAGACGTAGATATTTTGTGATTGGGCCGGCACGCAAAGGCAGTGCCTTTAAGGTTTATTGGCGCTCTGTACTTCTCCCTACGTCCGTGTACCACTCCGTACAAAAGTCATAAATTTTACTTTTTGAAACCGATACCGATAATTTTGAAACCGATACCGATAATTTCCGATATTACATTTTAAAGCATTTATCGGCCAATAATATCGTCAGTCCGATATTATCGGACATCTCTACTATAGACTACTTTGTTACTACAGCAACACACTTAGGACACACTAAAATAAATGCATTCTTGCAAATGAAACTCAGAAGTGTAAGAAAACAATATATAATTAAAGCTGCAAGCAGCGTTGGTCGGGCCCGCGTATTTGGCAGGTGCTAGTCCTAAGTGTCCCAATACTTTTGTCTACTTTTAGTCTGAAGTGTCCCAAGACTTTTGTCTAGTGTACCTACCTTGTCTGCATTATGTGGGCACGTTGGTGCTTCCTGCTTTTGAGCAGCCATCTTAAAAAAACAGCACCGCAGGAGCATCAGCGCAGCGGGTCTTTGAAGGCTCATAAAATCAAAACCGGAGCAGTTATAAAAAAAAAGCGCTTCTGTTGTTGTAATCACAAGGGTTCAATCCCTCTCCTGTGTTAGTTTGAAGGCGAAACGACAAACGCGCTCAGAGGAGTTCGTTTTTGAAGGAAGGTGACCGGTTTTTACAAAAATTTTGTTTTGAAGGGGGAATAGCAAACTCCCTGTTGATTTTTGCTGGGGGTTGTCAATTTATGAAATGTAGGTCTAAGTGAGACCTACATAGAGGTTTTTGTTTCATGTCTCTCCGACCTTCCCAGTGGGAGTTACAGGCAGTTTTGTCATTTTTTTCTTCCGAGGAGCAGTTTTTTCTCCGTTTTATTCAAAAATTGCTGTAGAGCGCAATTTTTAAATTTGGGGTTAGGTTTTTTTATTAGGTTGCAATTTTTGCCGGTCCTGATGTGTGCGTTCAGTTCGGTGAGTTTTGAAGCATGTTAAGGGGGTCAAAATACAGCTCAAAGAGGCAAAAGTGACTGTTTTTAGTACTTTTTTGTCTTGAAGGGGGAATTGCCAACTTCCTGTTGATTTTAGCCCAAAAATGTACCATTATGAAAGTTAGGTCTGAGTCAGACCTACATAGAGGATTTTGTTTCATGTCTTTCCGACCTTCCTAGTGGGAGTTACAGGCAGTCTAGTTTTTTTTTTATCCTAGGGGGCGCTAGAGCGCAATTTTGATTTTTGCAGTTTTTTTTTTTAATTAAAAGACAATTTTCGCAGCTCCTGATGTGTGGGTCAAATATGGTGAGTTTTGAAGTATGTTAAGTGGGTCAAATTAGTGCTCAAAGAGGCGGCGGAAGAATAAAGAAAAAAGAAGAATAATAAAACCTTACAATTTCAATAGGTCCTTATGTCCCATTGCATAAGGACTCCCTGTGGGAGTCCTTTTGCAATGGGCCATTGCGGGCCCTAACAAGTGGACAACTCTGTTACCATTATCATTTTAGGGAAGGTACACATCCCTACTGCTGATTAACTTGGTTTGAAGTCCACAGAAATAATGGCTGTCTGTGAAAACTGTATATTTCCTACATGTCAGTGTAATTAGGGTTTATTTTAACAGTGTTGTACATGAAAATCCACAGAAATGACCTCACTTGCTCAACGTTTAAAATGCACCGTTTATTTGCAGCTAAGAATGCTGCCTCTGTGACTCCCAAGTACTGCTATGTGTATGTTTGCAGCAAAGTACCCCGCAAGTGACATTTCATCAGAATGTGATCCATCCTGTTATCCCCTTCTCAGAAAGAGGCGGATATGTGAAAAAGTCAGAGAATGTTTAATTTCAAGATGTGAGAATTTGTGGCGTCGCAGATCAAGCCTGGCTTGTATCGTCATGTCGCCTCGCACTGCCGGAGTACCGAGCCGCTGGCCACCCACACACAAGTGCACCCTCAAGCGCGCACACAGACTCCAACCTCTCATGCCCGGAGCTTTTTATCAGCAATTCATTTTTTCCCCTATCTTAGCCATCAATCATATCGGTTTGTCCTTAAATCCTGACTTTGCGCCTGAAGACGAAGAGAGTGAGAGATGTATACAAAAGGAGACATGGACAGGCAAAGAGAAAAGAGATTTTTTTTTTAAATTAAGATTATAATCAACAAAACCCCATAGAGATGAAACTTTTCTCGTCTCATTTTGGGATTAGTTTGATCCCGAGTCTTCTCATTCAGCCTGAAGTCATCTTTGTCTTTGTAACCCTGAGTGCTCAATTCGAGCACTCTCAAGCACGAGATATGAAGCCTATAGTGCAGACTGTGATACTGTGACGTGTCTATTTCCTTTTTTTTTAATTTTATTATTAACTCTAAACCTGCTCAGCGGCTTTGTGGTTAGAGCAGTGGTTCTTAACCTTGTTGGAGGTACCGAACCCCACCAGTTTCATATGCGCATTCACCGAACCCTTCTTTAGTGAAAAATAAAATGTTTATAATTTTTTTTAAATTCAAGACAAAGTTGTATGTTTTTGGTGACACTTTAGTATAGGGAACATATTCTAAGTAATAAAGACTTAATTTAGAGTTATTTGGTTAGGGTTAGAGGGTTAGGGCTATAATAAGGCCATGCCGAATAAGGCATTAATACGTAATTAATAATTAGGGCTGCGAATCTTTGGGTGTCCCACGATTCGATTCAATATCAATTCTTGGGGTCACAATTCGATTATAAATAAAAACATTTTCGATTCAACGCGATTCTCGATTCAAAAACGATATTTTCCCGATTCAAAAGGATTCTCTATTCATTCAATACATAGGATTTCAGCAGGATCTACCCCAGTCTGCTGACATGCAAGCAGAGTAGTAGATTTTTGTAAAAAGCTTTTATAATTGTAAAGAACAATGTTTTATCAACTGATTGCAATAACGTAAATTTGTTTTAATTACTAAATGAACCAAAAATATGACTTGTTTTATCTTTGTGAAAATATTGGACACAGTGTGTTGTCAAGCTTATGAGATGCGATGCGAGTGTAAGCCACTGTGACACTATTGTTCTTTTTTTACATTTTTTATAAATGTCTAATGATAATGCCAATGAGGGATTTTTAATCACTGCTATGTTGAAATTGTTACTAATATTGATACTGTTGTTGATAATATTCATTTTTGTTTCACTACTTCTGGTTTGTTCTGTGTCGTGTTTGTGTCTCCTCTAGAGATGCGCGGTTTGCGGACACAACCGCGGAGTCCGCGGATTATCCGCTGATCGGGCGGATGAAATTAAAAAAAATAAGATTTTATCCGCTCGCGGGTCGGGTCGGGCGGATTAATTAGATTTTTTTTTTGTTTTTTTTTGTTTGTTTGTTTTTTTGCGGGTGGCAGTTAAACCAATTCGGAAATATATATACATAGTTAAATGTTGTTACCCACATACGAAAAACGAGCAGGCACCTGCAGCATATGCCACAACAGAAGAAGAAAAAAGAAAAGAGATGGACACTTTTACGGAGCGGAGAAGGGACGCCTCGCCGGGGTCCGGGACCGAGGCCCCTTCCCCTGAGAGGGCCCCACCGGGAGCCGTAGCTGAGGCGATCCGCGAGAAGGGCCCGACGCACGTCCAGGGTCACTACCGCGCCCACCGCACCGACACCCCGCCTCGTCCGCTTTCGCCGCGGCCGGCGTCACGCGCAGCAGGTAAGCAGCTTACCTGCCCGCCACCCCCGTGGCCGGGGGCTCGTAACATGGGTCACTCCGCGCGCTCCGCCCGCGCAGCTTACCTGCTTGCCACCCCTGTTGCCGGGGGCGCGTAACAGGGGTCACTCCGCGCACAGTGCGCTCACGAAAGGGGTGGGGCTCACCCTGGTTGATATAGAGAGCAGGACGGTGGCCATGGAATTTCATTTAAGGTTTGTGATAAACCATCAAACTCATTCGTTAAAAGGACTCTATAGTAATATAAAGCGAAATTTTCTGGACATTATCATGCAAGAAAAGTTTATTTTTGGGATCGCGATCACCGCGTAATGATTTTTAAAGGTTGCATTACATTATTAACTGTCCCATGTGATCAGCCAGTGCGATTGGAAGTCCATGCTCAATTATTGCCTCCGTAAATAAAACTTCGGCATTTATCACATCCAAAGAATCTGTTTGGGCGACGAAAAACGTTGAAAGTTTTCCACTTGTATCGCTAGCAACGGCATTAGACTTGTGTTTTTTTGTCCCAACGTGGTCTTTTACATCGCTAATTCCTCCGTGTCCGATCGAAAAATCTTGTCTGCACAAGGTGCAATTCGCGTAGTTTTCACCCTTTTTTTTTTTTTTTATTAATATTAGATATATAACAACGGGCGGATGGCGGGCGGATGCAGTTTTGATCAAACGTTACATCGGGTGGATGGCGGATGGATGACGACTTTCTGACGCGGTTGCGGATGAGATAAATTGCCTATCCGCGCATCTCTAGTCTCCTCTCAATTGCTCTGTTTATTGCTGTTCTGAGTGTTGCTGGGTCGGGTTTGGTTTTGGAATTGGATTGCATTGTTATGGTATTGCTGTGTATTGTTTTTTTGGATTGATTAATAAAAAAAAGAAAGAAAAAGAAAAAGAAAATAAATAAATAAAAATCGAAATCTGAATCGCACAACGTGAGAATCGCGATTCAAATTCGAATCGATTTTTTCCCACACCCCTATTAATAATGACTAATTAAGAGCCAATATGTTACTAATTTGCATGTTAATAAGCAATTAATTAATGGTGAATATGTTCCCCATACTAAAGTGTTACCATGTTTTTTTTTACTGGTGCACAAATTGAACCGTGCATGAACATCACCTTGTTCAAACAACAAAACCAACACAGTGCATAAACTCACAACAAATTACACACCTGCAAACCAGTCAGCTGTTGCCGTATCCGTAATACGCCTATAGGGAGAAGTTTGTATTTACACGATGAGTCGGGTGTGTTTTGACCTCTGCCGAACCCCTGAGCCCGACTCACCGAACCCCTATGGTTCGATCGAACCCAGGTTAAGAACCACTGGGTTAGAGTGTCCGCCCTGAGATCGGTAGGTCGTGAGTTCAAACCCCGGCCAAGTCATACCAAAGACTATACAAATGGGACCCATTACCGCCCTGCTTTGCACTCGACATCAAGGGTTGGAATTGGGGGTTAAATCACCAAAATGACTCCCGAGCGCGGCCACCATTGCTGCTCACTGCTCCCCTCGCCTCCCAGGGGGTAGAAAAAGAGAATGGGTCAAACGCAGGGAGTAATTTCACCACGCCTAGTGTGTGTGTGACTATCAGTGGCACTTTAACTTTAACTCTAAATTAGTTGATTGATGCATAGTCTGGTTGTAATGGATGTATTTCAGAAATACCATTTATTTTGCACTTGCTGATCACAGCATTACACCTGGAATGTACTGGTGTCCAATATAAACTGATTAGCTTAAGACTTTTAAAAACTCTGCTTTGTTTTAGACTGACACTGCCTAAGACGTATTACTGTAATTTAGCAATATGTTTATTATTATTGCGCTTGAAGTGTTGTAGACTTGTAATGAATGCATCATACTGAGAACTGAGAAATTCATTCATTCATTCCACACTCAGAGATACACTGCTCCTCTGACCACTGACTGGCGAGAGAGGTAAGCTAGCCACTGAGCTCTTGCTGCAGCTGAATCGCCCCTGAGTTTAATGCTAGATAATAAATCATGCCTCACACCTGTATAGTAGAAGGTTGTGGTCATTGGCCGAGAAGTTGGTCAACTTTTGAATTCAACTTGGACCCAAAGACATCACTAGGATGATAGGTTTGTTTCACTTAAGCATTTTTATCCCGAGAAGTTAGATATGCTGAATTCACACTCTAAACAGGGAGCACAAGTCTCGTGCTGAAAGATACAACCATCCCACCAGTCAGCATTCCAGTGAGAGCAGACATTGTGAATTTTATTATGTTCATGTATTGTATTTCTTGTTTAGCACTTTTGTACTTGTGCTACAACATGGGTTGGTGTTTCATTATAGCTTTATCTGCCTAGTACTCTACCCAACTTCCAAAACTTGACATCGTGTACATGCATCAGTACAGAGAATGATGCTGAAATTGTCTTTTACTTTAGATTATTTGTTACAATTGCTGTTAATTCCGGACTATAAGCCGTAGGGGTGTGGGAAAAAATCGATTCAAATTCAAATCGCAATTCTCACGTTATACGATTCAGTATCGATTCTCATTTTTCAAAAATGATTTATTTTTTATTAATCAATCCAACATAATAATACACATCAATACGATAACAATGCAATCCAATTCCAAAACCAAACCCAACCCAGCAACACTCAGAACAACAATAAACAGAGCAATTGAGAGGAGACACAAACGACACAGAACAAACCAAAAGTAGTGAAACAAAAATGAATATTATCAACAACAGTATCAATATTAGTAACAATTTCAACATAGCAGTGATTAAAAATCCCTCATTGACATTATCATTAGACATTTATAAAAAAATAAAAAATAAAAAAATAAAAATGAACAATAGTATCACAGTGGCTTACACTTGCATCGCATCTCATAAGCTTGACAACACACTGTGTCCAATATTTTCACAAAGATAAAATAAGTCATATTTTTGGTTCATTTAATAGTTCAAACAAATTGACATTATTGCAATCAGTTGATAAAACATTGTCCTTTACAATTATAAAAGCTTTTTTACAAAAATCTACTACTGTGCTTGCATGTCAGCAGACTGGGGTAGATCCTGCTGAAATCCTATGTATTGAATGAATAGAGAATTGTTTTGAATCGGGAAAATATCGTTTTTGAATCGAGAATCGCGTTGAATCGAAAAAATGGATTTATAATCGAATCGTGACCCCAAGAATCGATATTGAATCGAATCGTGGGACACCCAAAGATACGCAGCCCTAATAAGCCGCTACTTTTTCCCTACATTTTGAACCCTGTGGCTAATTTGTAGATTTTTCTACACTGATGACCATAATAAAAATAGTTTAAAAAAACAAGCAAATCCACTGAGAAGATGTTTTTTTGTTTGTGCTATTGCCGCTATCTTTTGGACGAGATCGCTCACTGCAGGTGCTGCAGTGTCCTTCCATTTAGTGCTTTCAACAACCGGGTGAAGAGTGCTGTTTAATTTCTAATTGTATGGATTCTTCATTCATCACTCCAAGCAACATGTGTAAGTTTTACATTCATCCATCCATTGTCTACCGCTTTTCCCTTTCGGGGTCGCGGCGGGTGCTGGAGCCTATCTCAGGTGCATTCCGGCGTAAGGCAGAGTACACCCTGGACAAGTCGCCACCTCATCGCAGGGCCAACACAGATATACAGACAACATTCACACTCACATTCCCACACTAGGGCCAATTTAGTGTTGCCAATCAACCTACCCCCAGGTGCATGACTTTGGAGGTGGGAGGAAGCCGGAGTACCCGGAGGGAACCCACACAGTCACAGGGAAAACATGCAAACTCCACACAGAAAGATCCCGAGCCCGGGATTGAACTCAGGACATTCGTATTGTGAGACACACGCACTATCCCCTGTTCCAACGTGCTGCCTTGTAAGTTTTACAATATAACTAATACAATTAATACTTGCTAAACCATGTGTGATGTCTGTAGGAGTGTTTCCATGTGTATTTGTATGTGCTATTGTAATGTAATTACGATAGCTTTAGCTAATAAGCTAACACTTTTTGTTAGTATTATTTATTTACTATTTCATTTAATTTAATTTACAACATCATTTTTTTTTGGTATTTTTTTAAGTTTCAGAAATTCCTCTGTAAACTCACTGTGAAGGTTTCCCTCTTGTGGTGGGTTCTCCTGGCCGACAGATCTTCGGGAGCCCGGTATACAGTTTGAATCAAGTCTTTTATTTTTCATAAACACCCGGGGGTGGCTTGCTTACCAGCAATATGTGTTCGTCTCTGGGCGTGTGTCTCTCTCTGGCTCCAACTCCAACAACGTGTCTCGTCCCGGCTGCTGCTAATAAGGGCGACAGGTGATTAGATAACAAGTCCCAGCTGGGCAATCTACTCACCTGCCGCTGTCTTCGAGGCCGGTCCTTACACACCCCGCTCCGCGGCAGGCCCGCAGACCACACCCCCCTCCACACTCACCAAGATGTCGCCGTGGAGTTATAATATATGGGAAAGAAAAAAAAATTCCCTAAAATTTAATGGTTTCGGCTAATATATCTTCTATAGTCTGGAAAATACGGTACAACTTTACCGAATGAAAACGCTTTTGCATTGTGTGTGTGTAATTTAGATTAAATTGGTCTTGTTGAAATGTTGCCTTTTAGTTCATAGCGTGATGGCTTAGGATATTTCTGGAGTATTACTATTATTTGTTCCCTTTGTTTATCTATGTTGAGAGAATGTAATGGTGCAAAAATGTCTTGCTGTTTACCGAGGTTGCATTTCAAAGCAAACAGCATATTCGGGTCTACTTTTGAATCCGTGTCCTTCTGCAGGTGATGGTGATAGCCTTCATAATGACAAAGGAAACTTTTATCTCTTTATTTGGGTCTCTTTTCTCATTGTTTCCTTTCATCCTCTGTGTGCCTCATTTGTTTGGTCGCTGAAGACAGTTTGCAGACTATTACGTTTTGATGTTAGGAGAGGCAGCGAGAGTAAGAGCAAGCAGAGCATAATAAATAGAGTATCGAGGAAAATTGTAAAAGTCTAGACACAAGAGTCAGAACTCATATTTGAAGCAAACTAACTGCATGCAATGGCGAGTCTGGCAACTAGGGTTGTGTAACAAATACCGTGTTTTCGGGACAATCAGCCACTACTCTTTTTTTCCCACGCTTTGAACAATGTGGCTTATAAAACGGCATTAACAATTTTATTTGTAAAATCACTTTAAATTCAACAAACAATCTCAAAGTGCTACAGTACATTTAAAAAACAAAAAAACAGCTAGAACAACAAATAGCTGCCACTAACGATAAGATAAATAGTAAAATAAAATAAAAACTAGAACAGCCTAGTAGCTAGAATTAGCACACATAAATCTGACAAAAGGCTTTTCTAGAAAGATGAGTTTTTAAGCCTTTTTTAAAAGCATCCACAGCTGCTGTTTTGAGGCATGTTAAAACAAATAATGCACTTTGTGACTTCAATAATAAATATGGCATTTTTTTCCATACCTTGAGTTGATTTATTTTGGAAAACCTTGTTACATTGTTTAATGCTGTGGTTCTCAACCTTTTTTCAGTGATGTACCCCCTGTGAACATTTTTTTAATTCAAGTGCCCCCTAATAAGAGCAAAGCATTTTGGTTGAAAAAAAGAGATAAAGAAGTAAAATACAGCACTATGTCATCAGTTTCTGATTTATTAAATTGTAAAACAATGGAAAATATTGCTCATTTGTAGTGGTCTTTCTTGAACTATTTGGAAAAAAAGATATAAAAATAACTAAAAACTTGTTGAAAAATAAACAAGTGATTCAATTATAAATAAAGAGTTCTACACATAGAAGTAATCATCAACTTAAAATGCCCTCTTTGGGAATTGTAATAAAGATCCATCTGGATTCATGAACTTAATTCTAAACATTTCTTCACAAAAAAATAAATCTTTAACATCAATATTTATGGAACATGTCCACAAAAAATCTAGCTGTCAACATTGAATATTGCATTGTTGCATTTCTTTTCACAGTTCTTTATGACAGACATTTTAGTGAGAAACCTGAGCTGGTGCTTCACTGAGTTTATGAACTTACATTCATATTTTGTTGAAGTATTATTCAATAAATATATTTATAAAGGATTTTTGAATTGTTGCTATTTTTAGAATATTTAAAAAAAAATCTCACGTACCCCTTGGCATACCTTCAAGTACCCCCAGGGGTACGCATACCCCCATTTGAGAACCATTGGTTTAATGCATCCAGCGGGGCATCACAACACAATTAGGCACAATAATGTGTTAATTCCACTACTGTATATATCAGTATCGGTTGATATCGGAATCGGTATTTAAGAGTTGGACAATAACGGAATATCGGATATCGGCAAAAAAGCCATTATCGGACATCTCTAATTATATACATATTTTTACTAATTATATTAACCCGAAAGGGACAAGCGGTAGAAAATGGATGGATGGATGATACCTGTCATTAAAAATGACTGTGTTTGATTCAGTCTCTGCATTTCCATGTGCGGTATTGGAGTGGTTTTAATACACTTTTGCACTGTTACCGTATTTTCCGCACTATAAGGCGCACCGGATTATTAGCCGCACCTTCAATGAATTACATATTTCATAACTTTGTCCACCAATAAGCCGCCCCGGATTATAAGCCGCGCCTACGCTGCGCTAAAGGGAATGTCAAAAAAACAGTCAGATAGTTCAGTCAAACTTTAATAATATATTGAAAACCAGCGTTCTAACAACTCTGTTCACTCCCAAAATGTACGCAAATGTGCAATCACAAACATAGTAAAATTCAAAATGGTGTAGAAGAATAGCAACATAATGTTGCTCGAACGTTAATGTCACAACACACAAAATAAACATAGCGCTCACCTTCTGAAGTTATTCTTCATTCGTAAATCCTTCGAATCCTTCGTCTTCGGTGTCCGAATTGAAAAGTTGCGCAAGCGTGGTATCCAAAATGGCCGGTTCCGTCTCGTCGAAGTCATCGGAGTCAGTGTCGCTGTTGTTCTGTGAATCCTGCCTTCCGGAAAGCTCGGACCACAGTTGTGACCGAAATATCTGCCCAGGCATTTACGATCCACTGGCAAATGTTGGCGTATGTCGTCCGGCGCTGTCTGCCCGTCTTAGTGAAGGTGTGTTCGCCTTCGGAGCTGTGTGAAAAAAGCCACCCGGCCTCTTCGCGTAAACTTCCCTTAACCACTCGCTCATCTTTTCTTCATCCATCCATCCCTTCGAGTTAGCTTTTATGATGACGCCGGCTGGAAAGGTCTCTTTTGGCAAGGTCTTACTTTTGAATATCACCATGGGTGGAAGTTAGCATGGCAAGCTAGAACCACAGTGAAGGATGACTTCTCATTCCCTGTGGTGCGAATATTCACCGTACGTGCTCCCGTTCCACAGTGCGGTTCACAGGAATATCAGTTGCTGTGAAATACGGTAGTAATCCGTGTGCGGATGGAGAGATTGCGTCTTTTTATGAACCGGATCCTTGTCGCTTTGTAGGAGCCATTTTGTGGTCTTTACAGATGTAAACAGGAAATGAAACGTACGGTGATATCCGCGCGTTTTTTCTTCTTCTTCCGGGGGCGGGTGGTTGCTTACAGTAGAAGAAGAAGCGCTTCCTGTTCTATGGGGGCGGGTGCTTTCCTTGGCGGTTGCTTGCGTAGAAGAAGAAGCGCTTCCTGTTCTACCGGGAAAAAAGATGGCGGCTGTTTACCGAAGTTGCGAGATCGAAACTTTATGAAAATGAATCGTAATAAAGCGCACCGGGTTATAAGGCGCACTGTCAGCTTTTGAGAAAAATTGTGGTTTTTAGGTGCGCCTTATAGTGCGGAAAATACGGTATATGCAAGTTGTTAGAAATGATACGTGTCTGCTATGAAGGAATACACAGGGCACACCGTGGCTGACGGGGGAAAACGTGCGACAAAGTCCGAATCCAGAAATGATCCAAAAACAAGAAACACCATAAAGTACATGCACTGAAAAAATGCTGCAATCACATAAACAATGTTAGAGTACAAACCAAATGCTCTTAACGCCAAAATCACACCCATGAAGAGAAAGGTTTCAAGTTCTCGAAAGTTAACGGGAAGTTAGCCATTAGTGCACAAACAGTAAATGCATAAGGCATGCTGTGTTACAGAAAGATGTAGCTCTAAGACATGAATGCTTCAAACTACTGTAATATAATCGGAATCTCATTAAATCTGAATGTTAATGCATTTAAACAATTGTGCTATGTGACTTTTTGGAGTACAGGGTGGACTGATCTGATTATAGTGATGAGCATGAGCGGCGCCTTGTTACTCAGAGAAATACATGTTGATGAAGTCTGTGTATTAAATAACACGAGCAAGAAATGACTACGATAGAATGATATGTCAAAAACACCACCGACATCAAAGCCAGTGTGTAATTCATTAGTCTAAAACAGCAGGGGGATGGTTTAACTGCATATACATATGTTGTCATGGTGACTGGTAATAAGATAAGGGATTCATTTTAAGGACATGTCTTGCATGATAAGTTTTAGACTCACATTATCTCATGTTATCACATTATGTTGGAGCAGATTGAACACAACTGAAGATGAACTTCTGAATTACTTTTCTTTTTATGGAGACTTGAGCTAAACTTGTTTATGTACCCCATGCTGAATTATTCGGAATCAAAATTCTTACGTGATTAAAGTGTACATTTTGTTGGTCCATTTCAACATGTGGACAACTGAAAAAAGTTTATACCGTGATTCGAGTCTCCACACGTCTAATGAGCATGTAGCATGACATTGCTGGTTTATGAGCAGGCGAGCATGTTCGGCAGCGCACAATCACAGAGTACTTACAAGCAGACACAGTGTGTTGACAGAAAAGGGAGAACGGACACATTTTGGCTTAAAAACTAAAGATAAAGGTGAAGTTGTAACACTGAAACGCCCTCAGGAAGAGGTGCTTTAAGACATGGCTAGCTGGCTAGCGGCTAACGTCCATCCGCCGTCGGCAGTGTTTTAGCTACTTCTAAATCATTAATCCTCGCCTCCATGGCGACAAATAAAGTAAGTTTCTTACAAGTATCATCCCTGCAGGACGAGGAATAGCTAAACATGCTTCACTACACACCGTAGCTCCCCGGCATCAAAATGTAAAGAAACGCCATTGGTGGATCAACACCTAACATCCACTGTAATGATACCAAGTACAGGAGTGTGTAGTCGATAGGACTATGATTCCATCGATATTTTTTGGCATCACAACATCTTCTTTCGTTTAAAAAAAATGTATATTATGTTTATAAACTCGGGGAATATGTCCCTGGAACACATGAGGACTTTGAATATGACCAATGTATGATCCTGTAACGACTTGGTATCGGATTGATACCCAAATTTGTGGTTTCATCCAAAACTAATGTTAAGCATCAAACAACAGAAGAATAAGTGATTATTACATTTTAACAGAAGTGTAGACAGAACACGTTAAAAGAGAAAGTAAGCAGATATTAACAGTAAATGAACAAGTAGAGTAATAATTCATTTTCTAACACTTGTCCTTAATAATGTTGACAAAATAATAGAATGATAAATGACACAATATGTTACTGCATATGTCAGCAGACTAATTAGGAGCCTTTGTTTGTTTACCTACTACTAAAAGACAAGTTGTCTTGTATGTTCACTATTTTATTTAAGGACTTAACTGCAATAATAAACATATGTTTAATGTACCCTAAGATTTTTTGTTAAAATAATGCCAATAATGCAATTTTTTGTGGTGCCCTCTATTTAGAAAAGTACCAAAAAGTATCGAAATAATTTTAGTACCGGTACCAAAACATTGGTTTCGTTACAACGCCAGTATGTATGTATACTATGTATATATATATATACACGTATATATGTATATATATATATATATATATATATATATATGTATACATATGATTGGCAAAACTAAATTAGCCCTAGTGTGTAAATGTGAGTGTGAATGTTGTCTGTCTATCTGTGTTGGCCCTGCGATGAGGTGGCGACTTAATGCAGCGGAGATAGGCTCCAGCAACCCCCGCGACCCCGAATGGGACAAGCGGTAGAAAATAAATGGATGGATGAATATGAAGGTCATCCAAGTCCGTTTACTGCCAAACACCATCAATAAAGCTCTTTAATATTCAATCTACGTGTGTTGCCACATCAAACACACTGAGTCGAATTCAACTTTTTTTTTAGTAAATCAATCTCGTAAAGGCCAAATAACTGTAATAGTCAGCTCAGGAGCTATCCTAAAGATTAACATAGCTTCTTAACATCAAAGGCTGAATCTGAATTTCAATCTGAACGTGTCCTGAACTCCCTCACAGAAAATGAGATTTACCTCTGGTCTTCATTAAGGACCAGCATGATTTTGAAAATCTTTGTTGTATACTGTACTGTCTGCACAAGTATTTGGCTTTGTGACTCCCAATGACCTGCCTTGCAGATTCAGGTATTATCGGTTAGGTTTATTAGAGTAACAGAGGTTAGTTTGTGCTCTTGCTCATACAATTATGTTATTCTTCTTTAGTCTATAGAAGCTCTTACCTATATTTCATATTTGTATTCTAAAGGTTCAAGGTTTTTTAGTTGTCAGTTTAGCCATACACAGTTTACTTAGTAAATTGAAGTAGAACTTCTCTGGTACCGGTGCCTTATAGATGTACTGTTTACCTGGACAAAACCTCTGTAGAATAATACCAATTCATATACGAACACAACTGATTCATTTCCCATACAATACCGACAATGGTATGTCGTACGTGAGTGCTGCAAAGCTGAACGCAGGTGGAAGAAGGACAAGCTTCAGGTGTCACTCCAGATTTTAAAGGACTGTTGGCATGGATATCAGAGCACAGTAAAACAGGCAAAAAGAGAACATTTGGCAAACATTATTGCCTCAAATAGTCTTGACCCTCGTGTTTTATTCAAAACCATTGACTCTGTTCTTAATGCCCCTCGGCCTACATGTTTGGAACCCTCCTCTGAATTGTGCAATGCCTTTTTAGAGTATTTTATTGATAAGATTGACACAACAAGGGCTCTCATTTCTGTTCCGACCTCTGACCCTTCTGTCCCGTTTAACTACTCTGCTGTTTTTAATCAGTTTGAGCAAGTGACTCTGCGGCAGTTACAAGAATTAACTAATCATATGAAGCCCTCAGGTTCCCCCCATGATGCTGTCCCTCCTACATTTTTTAAAGAAGTGTTTTCTTGCATAGGACAGCCTGTTCTTAACATTTTAAATAGCAGTCTGTTTTCTGGTGTGGTTCCTACCAGTTTTAAACACGCCATGGTTCAACCGCTTTTAAAGAAACCTGGTCTGGACAGTTCAATTTTAGCCCATTTTAGACCCATTTCTAAGCTGCCTTTCCTCTCAAAGATCTTGGAGAAGATTGTTTTTACCCAGTTAAACACTTTTTAGAGGACTGTGATATTTTAGAAGTCTTCCAGTCTGGGTTTAAACCCCTCCATAGTACCGAGTCAGCATTATTAAGGGTTTTTAATAACATCCTTCGAGCAACAGATTTAGGAGATCATGTGATTTTAATTTTACTCGACCTAACAGCAGCATTTGGTACGGTGGACCATAATATTTTAATTAGCCGCCTACAGCATTAAGTGGGCATCTGTGGTACTGCTTTGAGTTGGCTGAAGTCATATTTGACTAACAGGACCTTCTCTGTAAATGTTGCTGGTTCTGAATCCTCTGTTGCTCCCTTGACATGTGTGGTCCCACAGGGCTCAGTTTTAGGACCACTGCTCTTTTCTATTTATTTACTTCCCCTGGGCTCAATCCTAAGAAAGCATGATATTTTTTTTCATTGTTATGCCGATGACACACAAATGCATTTTCCGTTAAAGAGAAATCATGCCTCTTCAATGCAGCCACTACTTGCTTGTCTTAATGATATCAAGGCCTGGATGACCCTACATTTCCTAAACTTCAATGAAAATAAGACATAAGTAATAGTGTTCGGACCTAGTGGTACCTGTGAGCTCCCCCCTGTTGATTTTGGCCCCTTGGCTTTGCACGTTAAGCCCATGGTCACCAACCTGGGCTTTCGTATTGACAGTGATTTTAAATTGGACCGTCAGATTGGCACAGTGGTGAAAGCCAGCTTTTTTATTTACGTCAGCTGGCCAAGGTTAAAAACCTTCTTTCTAGGCAACAGTTAGAGACAGTAATCCATGCCTTTATCACATCTCGGCTGGATTACTGTAACACTTTGTATTTTGGAATTAGTCAGTCCTCCCTCTCACGTCTGCAGCTGGTCCAAAATGCAGCTGCCCGACTTTTAACCAACACAAGAAAAAGAGAGCACATTACTCCTGTTTTACTCACTGGCTGTTTTTTAGAGTCCATTTTAAAATGATCTTACTCGTTTTTAAATCCTTACGTGGTCTTGCCCCACCTTACCTCTCTGAGCTGCTCCACCTCTATGACCCCACCCGGTCCCTCAGGTCAGCTGATCAGCTGCTCCTGGAGGTACCCAAATCAAAGCGCAAGCTCAGAGGGGACAGAGCCTTCTCTGTTGCGGGTCCCAAACTCTGGAACGATCTCTCTCTCCATGTGAGACAGGCCCCTTCTTTGGCTATTTTTAAGACCCTTCTTAAAACCCATTTTTATTCACTGGCTTTTAATCCAGCATGAGACTTTAATCAGTTTTTAACTTTTTAACTGCTTTTTATCTAACAAATTGATTTTAGGGTAATTTGTATTTGCTTTTTCAATGTGTATTTTGCTTCTGTTTTAAATGTTATTTTTTAGTCTGTCTTTTGCCTCTATTTCTTTGTGGTGTACAGCCCTTTGTTCTTCAACTGTGCTTGTCTTTAAAGGCCTACTGAAATGCGATTTTCTTATTTAAACGGGGATAGCAGGTCCATTCTATGTGTCATACTTGATCATTTCGCGATATTGCCATATTTTTGCTGAAAGGATTTAGTAAAGAACATCGACGATAAAGTTCGCAACTTTTGGTCGCTCATAAAAAAGCCTTGCCTATACCGGAAGTAGCAGACGAGTAGCATGACGTCACAGGTTGTGGAGCTCCTTACATCTGCACATTGTTTACAATCATGGCCACCAGCAGCGAGAGCGATTCGGACCGAGAAAGCGACGATTTCCCCATTAATTTGAGCGAGGATGAAAGATTTGTGGATGAGGAAAGTGAGAGTGAAGGACTAGAGGGCAGTGGGAGCGATTCAGATAGGGAAGATGCTGTGAGAGGCGGGTGAGACCTGATATTCAGCTGGCAATGACTAAAACATATATATACTCTATTAGCCACAACACAACCAGGCTTATATTTAATATGCCACAAATTAATCCCGCAAAACAAACACCTCCCCCCTCCCGTCCATATAACCCGCCAATACAACTCAAACACTTGCACAACACACTCAATGCCACAGCCCAAAGTACAGTTCACCTCCCCAAAGTTCATACAGCACATATATTTCCCCAAAGTCCCCAAAGTTACGTACGTGACATGCACATAGCGGCACGCACGTACGGGCAAGCGATCAAATGTTTGGAAGCCGCAGCTGCATGCGTACTCACGGTACCGCGTCTGCGCATCCAACTCAAAGTCCTCCTGGTAAGAGTCTCTGTTGTCCCAGTTCTCCACAGGCCAATGGTAAAGCTTGACTGTCATCTTCCGGGAATGTAAACAATGAAACACCGGCTGTGTTTGTGTTGCTGCAGTCGGCCGCAATTACCGCTTCCCACGTACAGCTTTCTTCTTTGCTGTCTCCATTGTTCATTGAACAAATTGCAAAAGATTCACCAACACAGATGTCCAGAATACTGTGGAATTTTGCGATGAAAACAGACGACTTAATAGCTGGCCACCATGCTGTCCCAAAATGTCCTCCACAATCCATGACGTCACGCGCTGACGCCATCATACTGAGACGTTTTCAGCAGGATATTTCGCGCAAAATTTAAAATTGCACTTTAGTAAGCTAACCCGGCCGTATTGGCATGTGTTGCAATGTTAAGATTTCATCATTGATATATAAACTATCAGACTGCGTGGTCGGTAGTAGTGGGTTTCAGTAGGACTTTAAAGGGCTTTATAAATAAAGTTGGTATGGTATAGTATGGTACTAGCCTATAGCCTACCATGTTTACGTTTTGTAAATTACTTCACTAAAACGCAATTAAAGACCAACCT
Source organism: Nerophis lumbriciformis (assembly GCF_033978685.3). Classification (NCBI taxonomy): domain Eukaryota; kingdom Metazoa; phylum Chordata; class Actinopteri; order Syngnathiformes; family Syngnathidae; genus Nerophis; species Nerophis lumbriciformis. Next base: position 2,489,810 of record NC_084577.2, read on the forward strand.
TGTGTGCTTACTGGAGGACATTTTGATGTTAACTGTCTGTCCAGCTTTAAACAGGTAAACATGCTGCAGGATCACTTCTATCAGAGGTTATATATCAGAGATTTTAGATGCAAGCTGATATCATTCGATACTTGTTTTTTGTTTTTTTGCTGTTATTGGACCAATATCAGTATTGGATCGGAAGACACCTACTAATATTATTAATACGGTTGTGTCATAATAGACTGAGTAGACCGGAAGTGATTTTTGTAGTTTATAAAATAAACATAAAAATAAGTGACACATATGCCAATAAAGAACCCATTACAATTTTGTGGGTACTTGGAAAAAGATGCACCTGTAGGAATTAATTTTCACTCTTTGAGCGACTATCAGTGCAGCTGTTTTACAGCCCCAACCGCCCGCCTGTTTGTCATCCTCCATGAAACAGGAAGTCACTTCTTATCACGCTGAGCTGGTTTGAACGTTACCTTTTGTGCAAATCTGGCTCTTCACCGGTGACTTTGAAATCCCAGGAAAAGAGGCTTTGCTGTGTCCCTGTCAATCAATCATGATTCATCAAAACATTTTTGTACCCAGGCACAATTTCATTTCCCTTCAACTGTTTGCCGTGCAGGGAATGGGTAAATGCGATCCCTCTTTCGATAGGAGAACAAGTTAATCAGCTTATTTCCCCTCCATTGTGAGGAGACCGTGATGGAAGAGAGGCAGGTGATAGAAGAAAAATGCAGAAATTCATTTCACTTTCTCACTGTTTCCCGCTCTCCTCTTCTTGCGCGACGTACCGTGGCTGTTGGGGGATTATCCTGACGTGCCCCGCTCCCCATACCCGACACACGCAGTCTCGCTCTGCTTTAGCCGGGGTCGGCGTTGATCCCCTACTCCGAGAACTGCTGGATAGGGGGAACAAGACCCAGCCAAATCGTTTGCCAGCCTGCCAAGCTGTTGGGGAAAGATAGAGATGTTGTGTTTGTACACGAGAACCTGGTGTTTTCTTTTTGCTGATACAATCCACTATGATAAATATGGACCCTTTCGACATTGGTAATGGCATGTGTGAAGAAATACAATAGATTAAGTAGCTTTTTTGATGTGGTTGCAGAACAATGACATTGGGGTTAGCAGCTCGAGATTTAGCAACATATTCAAAGAAACTGCAGTTAATTCTCGATTTATGACTTACAATAGTTCTTGAACGTGGTTCTTAACTAGAAAAGTTGGTATATTGAAGCAAATTTCGCCATAAACAATGTAAACATGAATAATGAGTTCCTGCCTCGACAAAGTCCATATTTTAGTAACAGTTTGTCCTCTTTGTGTCATGATCTGTTGCCCGGATCATGTTTTGTTTAGTTTTGTTCTATTAGTTCCACGAGCTCACTTCTGTTTTCAGCACCCCTGGGTTTGTGTTTTGGTTACCATGGGTGCTGATTAGTTTCAACTGCCTCTGATTAGTGTTCGGCACGCTCACCTGCTGCCGGGCACTAATCAGAGAGTTACTTATTCACGTTGGGCGCCACACTCGGTCTGTCTTCCTTATTTGCAGTTTACAACAGTTACGTTGGATGACTTCTTGTTTCCATGCCTTTGATTCCTGTGTTAAGTCTTGCCGTGCGATCAGCACGTGTCTCTTTTGTTTGTTTCCAATAGTTTGGGATATTCCGTATGATTTATGAGACATAAATCATATCCTACCTGCACGCTTCGTCCGGAGTTTCCGTCTGCATCCTGGGAGAACGACCCACGCAGAAACATGCGACCCAACCGTTACACAATACACAATATAAAGTGCTATACAGTACTGTATAGCAAACAAATGAGGGGGTGATGGATCAACTTTCTATTTAATAACAAAGTCAAAACAACAACTAGTTGAACTGTCCTCATTTTCAGCCGCCCTGCCGACACACAGACACCGTTACTACCCCTGTGGTGCACTCACAGTTTGAAATTCCAAACTCCTTAACTTTGACAGCCAGGTCGTTACAAATGATTAGGAATAAAAAACAAATCCGCTCTACATTGTCAGTTAATCTTCTTTGCGTGCAGTGGAAGGGTGGGGGATGGGGAGAGGAGGCAGTGTTGACAACGCTGTGGATATTTCCTGAATATTGTCCTTTGTTTTTTTGGATTAGTATTTAGTTAGCAAAACTAGAAACATTTTGAAAAAAGGCTAAAAAAAAAAAGACACAAAACGCACACAAAGTAGCACAGTAGCTAACAGCAACACTCAATACCTGTCCATGCACTAAATAATTTCTCAAATAGTTTGGCTTTAAATAAGCATCCTACAATCCATGGAAACACCTTAATTGTGTTTGGTTTTTGAAAAGTCCGACTAAAACACATGGATTATGCGATTGAAAACCAGATCTCTCAAGTGGGTGTGTGCCACGGAGGGGGCCCTTCGTATTAAATGATAAATGATGAATGGGTTATACTTGTATAGCGCTTTTCTACCTTCAAGGTACCGTATTTTCCGCACTATAAGGCGCACCGGATTATTAGCCGCACCTTCAATGAATGGCATATTTCATAAGTTTGTCCACCAATAAGCCGCCCCGGACTAAAAGCCGCGCCTACGCTGCGCTAAAGGGAATGTCAAAAAAACAGTCAGATAGGTCAGTCAAACTTTAATAATATATTAAAAACCAGCGTTCTAACAACTCTGTTCACTCCCAAAATGTACGCAAATGTGCAATCACAAACATAGTAAAATTCAAAATAGTGCAGAGCAATAGCAACATAATGTTGCTCGAACGTTAATGTCACAACACACAAAATAAACATAGCGCTCACTTTCTGAAGTTATTCTTCATTCGTAAATCCTTCGTCTTCGGTGTCCGAAGTGAAAAGTTGGGCAAATTTACGATCCACTGGCAGATGTTGGCGTCGTCTGGCGCTGCCTCCTCGTCTTAGTGAAGGTGTGTTCGCCTTCTGTCATCCATTGTTCCCACGCAGTTAGCAGTCTAGCTTCGAATGCCCTGTTGACACCAATATCTAGCGGCTGGAGGTCTTTTGTCAATCCACCCGGAATGACGGCGAGTATTGAATTAAGCGCGTAAGCGTGTCTCTCAATGTGCTGTTATGAGCTAGCAAATATAACAACTACACTACCCAGCATGCAACGATAGTTACGAGCATGCGCAGTAGCCCTGAGAAGCGTTGTATGCTGGCAGTTAGCACGCTGTGAGTAAACATTGAGAACTCAGTTAACACGCCTCGTCTGCATTATTTATAATTAGACAGACAACACACTTAATAGGAGCCATTTTGGGGTCTTTACATAAACACACAAATGGAAATGAAACGTCACATATCCCAGCATGCACCGCGCGCTTCTTCTACGGGGAAAAAAGATGGCGGCTGTTTACCGTAGTTGCGAGACCTAAACTTTATGAAAATGAATCTTAATATTTATCCATATATAAAGCGCACCGGGTTATAAGGCGCACTGTCAGCTTTTGAGAAAATTTGTGGTTTATAGGTGCGCCTTATAGTGCGTAAAATACGGTACTCAAAGCGCTTTGACAGTATTACCACATTCACCCATTCACACACACATTCACACACTGATGGCGGGAGCTGCAATGCAAGGCGCTAACCAGCAGCCATCAGGAGCAAGGGGTGAAGTGTCTTGCCCAAGGACACAACGGACGTGACTAGGATGGTAGAAGGTGGGGATTGAACCCCAGTAACCAGCAACACTCCGATTGCTGGCACGACCACTCTACCAACTTCGCCACGCCAGCCTCAACACACCGTATATAACCATATATATAACCATATATAAATACCATTCTATAAAAAAATAAGTAACATCTGTAATGATAAATAAACTGTTTCTTCACAAATTAAAAGAACAGAACATTTTAAAGTGCATCGATGGGAGAAAGAAATAAACTGAGATTTATTTAAGAAGGTAGCTAAGGAAATGGAGAATGCCAGTTTAATTCGGACTCACGAACGAAATACGAGCGAGATTGAAAAGAAGCAGGTTTATTACAAGGCACTCCAAACTGATTAAAAATAACTCTGTATTCCACACAACTAGCAAGATAGTCCAGAACAATAGCAACCTTTAGCTGGAACAGTATCGGCCGGGGCACGGGAGTTTTTTTCTTTCTGATTTAAAACTCTTTCCATCAACCCACAGAGCCTTATGAGTGAACACCGAGACACTCAAAAGTTTTTTTTCATAATTCGCCATCTGAAATTCCCTTCTAAACATCTCTCTCCCTGCAGTCTTTCTGCACTGAGACAGGGACGTCGCTTAGCCTTAGGCGTGTTTATTAAAATGATAGAATGACGTGTGGTGTGACTATGTGTTGTGTTTAGCTGAGTGTTACCAGGAGTTGTTGAAGGTGCGTGTTGAGGAAGATGCAGGAGTCCAGAAGGAGCAAGGCAGGTTCGGAGGTCCGTGGGAAAGCAGGAGGTCAAGGGTATGAGTGAGGCGCCAGATTCCGTGTCCAGGCGAGAGGTCGAGATCCAAGAAGGCAGCAAAAAGACAGGAGGGACTCCGGGGAGACGAGAAACACAGCTCGAATCCAGGGAACGAAGAGGAGCTGCAGGGTGACGACACAGGACACAAAACAATGAGCACGGAGGGGAAACACAGAGAGCAAGGAAGCACATAGACGAGGAGAGCTAGAGACGTGTAGGGCTTACTGTACGAGACAAGTATGTAGGTTCTGGCACTGGAACGCAGAATCTGCTGGCTTATGAAGGACGTGGAGCTCTTATCAGCGGCAGGTGTGTTAATTGCTGATGGTGTGCGCGGAGGCGCGGCCGCAGCAGGAGAGGAACGCCCGTGGGCGTGTCCAGAGACGCGCTCAGAGGAGTGCACAGCAGACTGTGTGGTGGCAGGAGCTTGAGCTGTAACATGCTGTCTGCTATTTAACATCAGCATAGCCATTGAAGACGTAATATTTCTAATCAGCAGACATCAGGCACAACAGAGGTAGACTGTTGACTTGTAAGGACCCGCAGATGCCTAGTGGGACGTCATTGGTCAACCGGAAACACAATTCATTTTTGCGCGATAAAAGGAAATAAGGGCTTCACGGTGGCAGAGGGGTTAGTGCATCTGCCTCACAATACGAAGGTCCTGAGTAGTCTTGGGTTCAATCCCGGGCTCGGGATCTTTCTGTGTGGAGTTTGCATGTTCTCCCCGTGACTGCGTGGGTTCCCTCCGGGTACTCCGGCTTCCTCCCACTTCCAAAAACATGCACCTGGGGATAAGTTGATTGGCAACACTAAATTGGCCCTAGTGTGTGAATGTGAGTGTGAATGTTGTCTGTCTATCTGTGTTGGCCCTGCGATGAGGTGGCGACTTGTCCAGGGTGTACCCCGCCTTCCGCCCGATTGTAGCTGAGATAGGCTCCAGCGCCCCCCGCGACCCCAAAGGGAATAAGCGGTAGAAAATGGATGGAAAAGGAAATAAGTGTACGGGAGGCACACAATGTTTGACCAATAGTCGCATTCGAGTGTGCAAATACAAAAAAACGGAACTTTTTGAGAAATCAGGCTATTTTAGTGCATGAAATCGTAGTGACTGTGCTGACTAAATAAGCAACGTCGAGCGATCAGCCCGCCCACAATATCTTCCATGCGAGGCAAACGTACACGGAGACAAGGTTTTGTACAACAAATAACATTTTCATACGGTCTGTGGTTCGTAAATGGAAAAGCTTGTACAATGAGGGGTTTGTAAATGTATTACTTCCAATGTAGAATTCAAAGCACACTGGAGCTATTATGTACAATGTTAATAATGTCAATAGTAAAAGACAAGAGGATCTCCAAGCAGAAGCTGCACTACTTTACCTAAACAGTGGGTATGGAAATAATTAACAATGTGATAACGTATACATTGTAATATAATTATGAATATTCAGTATTCATATGTGTGTAGTATCTAATAGAATAGACAGAAAAAGTGAATATACAATAAAGATAAGACTGTTCATTAAGCAGTCTTATTTTTTTTCCATTTACAGCAGTGACATACTGTGCTGTGATGTTCATGCCGGGTGAGGCAATGACTCCTTCAGATTTTTACTTTAAGTTCTTGGTTTCTTATTGGACCTGTCCAAGTTAAAAAGCTATTGCATGTTAAATAAATCACAAAAAAATACCACAGGAGTCATGTTTAAATGCTCCTTTACCGTAACTTGTAAGACTGAGGCAGGTTGTTATACGGTCAGTGATCAGGTCAATGCATATGTCAGTGCAAAGATGACTGGTGTGCTCACTGGTAAGTTTCACTTCTAAATACGCCCTGATGGAATTTTACAAACCCCGTTTCCATATGAGTTGGGAAATTGTGTTAGATGTAAATATAAATGGAATACAATGATTTGCAAATCATTTTCAACCCATTTTCAGTTGAATATGCTACAAAGACAACATATTTGATGTTCAAACTGATAAACATTTTTTTTTTGCAAATAATCATTAACTTTAGAATTTGATGCCAGCAACACGTGACAAAGAAGTTGGGAAAGGTGGCAATAAATACTGATAAAGTTGAGGAATGCTCATCAAACACTTATTTGGAACATCCCACAGGTGAACAGGCAAATTGGGAACAGGTGGGTGCCATGATTGGGTATAAAAGTAGTCTCCATGAAATGCTCAGTCATTCACACACAGGGATGGGGCGAGGGTCACCACTTTGTCAACAAATGCAAATTGTTGAACAGTTTAAGAAAAACCTTTCTCAACCAGCTATTGCAAGGAATTTAGGGATTTCACCATCTACGGTCCGTAATATCATCAAAGGGTTCAGAGAATCTGGAGAAATCACTGCACGTAAGCAGCTAAGCCCGTGACCTTCAATCCCTCAGGCTGTACTGCATCAACAAGCGACATCAGTGTGTAAAGGATATCACCACATGGGCTCAGGAACACTTCAGAAAACCACTGTCAGTAACTACAGTTGGTCGCTACATCTGTAAGTGCAAGTTAAAACTCTCCTATGCAAAGCGAAAACCGTTTATCAACAACACCCAGAAACGCAGTCGGCTTCGCTGGGCTTGAGCTCATCTAAGATGGACTGATACAAAGTGGAAAAGTGTTCTGTGGTCTGACGAGTCTACATTTCAAATTGTTTTTGGAAACTGTGGACGTTGTGTCTTCCGTACCAAAGAGGAAAAGAACCATCCGGATTGTTATAGGCGCAAAGTTGAAAAGCCAGCATCTGTGATGGTATGGGGGTGTATTAGTGCCCAAGACATGGGTAACTTACACATCTGTGAAGGCGCCATTATTGCTGAAAGGTACATACAGGTTTTGGAGCAACATATGTTGCCATCCAAGCAACGTTACCATGGACGCCCCTGCTTATTTCAGCAAGACAATGCCAAGCCACGTGTTACATCAACGTGGCCTCATAGTAAAAGAGTGCGGGTACGAGACTGGCCTGCCTGTAGTCCAGACCTGTCTCCCATTGAAAATGTGTGGCGCATTATGGAACCTAAAATACCACAACGGAGACCCCCTGACTGTTGAACAACTTAAGCTGTACATCAAGCAAGAATGGGAAAGAATTGCACCTGAGAAGCTTAAAAAATGTGTCTCCTCAGTTCCCAAACGTTTACTGAGTGTTGTTAAAAGGAAAGGCCATGTAACACAGTGGTGAACATGCCCTTTCCCAACTACTTTGGCACGTGTTGCAGCCATGAAATTCTAAGTTAATTATTATTTGCGGAAAAAAAAACAAGTTTATGAGTTTGAACATCAAATATCTTGTCTTTGTAGTGCATTCAATTGAATATGGGTTGAAAATGATTTGCAAATCATTGTATTCCGTTTATATTTACATCTAACACAATTTCCCAACTCATATGGAAACGGGGTTTGTAGACACAACTCAAAGTTTTAAGTAAATTAATGAATCGATTAAAATATTTAAAACATTTTCCTGGATGATATTGTGACAAATTACATTTGTGCGAAAATATTGGTTTTTTTTTTAAAGTTAATAACAATTTTGTACTGAAGTAATTTACTATGATTAATCGTGATCAATCAAAATGTAAAAGTGTGATTCATTTTAATAAGAAATAACTTTTTTACAACACTAACTTGTTTTTCAGATGACAGGTGAGGCTTTGCCTCAAATGCTTTTTCCGTTTCTTTTAATGGTATTATTGACAACAATAATGTGTGTGTTGTGCATGACTTATTGTTTCGATACTTTTAATATATTAATGTGTTCATTTTATGTAAATTTGATGATTCGTTTTACTCCTTGTTGATGATAAATTCACTGGTATTGTAATTCAAGACTGGGCACCACTTTTCTTCTGGTTACTAATGTGGGTTCAGATGATTATAGTACTGTATATTTGTGTTAATTAATCATGTCAATATAGTACCAATTACACAAAATCAATATCTGTGCATGGTGGGTGATCCTGATGAAGGCAGACCTGAGAAGTTATTTACAATGTTTAAATAAATCTGCTATTCATGCAGATAATTTCATCAAAATGGAGTTCATAATGTAGTGAAACTTTGTAAGTGGCATGCAATTGTGTTTTTCTGTAGTGGAGCAAAGTGTCCTAGAAAGAAGATTTGTCAATAGAATATATAGAATAGAAAGTACTTTATTGATCCCTGGGGGAAATTCAGCACCACAGTTCGCTTACAATAAACAATAAACACTTAGATATTTTTTTACATGTGAATAATAATAAATACAGTCTATTATACAGCATTATTCACATGTGAATAATATAAATACAGTCTATTGTACAGCATTATTCACATGTGAATAATAATATTGGTCAAAAAAAATATATAGCTTGACTACCGTATTTTCCGCACTATAAGGCGCACCGGATTATTAGGCGCACCTTCAATGAATGGCATATTTCATAACTTTGTCCACCAATAAGCCGCCCCGGACTATAAGCCGCGCCTACGCTGCGCTAAAGGGAATGTCAAAAAAACAGTCAGATAGGTCAGTCAAACTTTAATAATATATTAAAAACCAGCGTTCTAACAACTCTGTTCACTCCCAAAATGTACGCAAATGTGCAATCACAAACATAGTAAAATTCAAAATAGTGCAGAGCAATAGCAACATAATGTTGCTCGAACGTTAATGTCACAACACACAAAATAAACATAGCGCTCACTTTCTGAAGTTATTCTTCATTCGTAAATCCTTCGTCTTCGGTGTCCGAAGTGAAAAGTTGGGCAAATTTACGATCCACTGGCAGATGTTGGCGTCGTCTGGCGCTGCCTCCTCGTCTTAGTGAAGGTGTGTTCGCCTTCTGTCATCCATTGTTCCCACGCAGTTAGCAGTCTAGCTTCGAATGCCCTGTTGACACCAATATCTAGCGGCTGGAGGTCTTTTGTCAATCCACCCGGAATGACGGCGAGTATTGAATTAAGCGCGTAAGCGTGTCTCTCAATGTGCTGTTATGAGCTAGCAAATATAACAACTACACTACCCAGCATGCAACGATAGTTACGAGCATGCGCGGTAGCCCTGAGAAGCGTTGTTGTATGCTGGGAGTTAGAATGTGGTTATGAGCACGCTGTGAGTAAACGTTGAGAACTCAGTTAACACGCCTCGTCTGCATTATTTATAATTAGACAGACAACACACTTAATAGGAGCCATTTTGGGGTCTTTACATAAACACACAAATGGAAATGAAACGTCACATATCCCAGCATGCACCGCGCGCTTCTTCGTCGTCCACTGTTCCCACGCAGTTAGCAGTCTAGCTTCGAATGCCCTGTTGACACCAATATATAGCGGCTGGAGGTCTTTTGTCAATCCACCCGGAATGACGGCGAGTATTGAATTAAGCGCGTAAGCGTGTCTCTCAATGTGCTGTTATGAGCTAGCAAATATAACAACTACACTACCCAGCATGCAACGATAGTTACGAGCATGCGCGGTAGCCCTGAGAAGCGTTGTTGTATGCTGGGAGTTAGAATGTGGTTATGAGCACGCTGCGAGTAAACGTTGAGAACTCAGTTAACACGCCTCGTCTGCATTATTTATAATTAGACAGACAACACACTTAATAGGAGCCATTTTGGGGTCTTTACATAAACACACAAATGGAAATGAAACGTCACATATCCCAGCATGCACCGCGCGCTTCTTCTACGGGGAAAAAAGATGGCGGCTGTTTACCGTAGTTGCGAGACCTAAACTTTATGAAAATGAATCTTAATATTTATCCATATATAAAGCGCACCGGGTTATAAGGCGCACTGTCAGCTTTTGAGAAAATTTGTGGTTTTTAGGTGCGCCTTATAGTGCGGAAAATACGGTACATTTTGTAAACATCCAGATTATTTTGGCTTCAACACAAAACTTTTTATTTCAGGGATGGTGATGCCCCTCTCTAATAGATGTGATAAATACATGTTCAAACAGATATGTTTTCACACATAATAACAACATGAAATACCTTCTCCAATGCGCACCTCGGACATTTACGGATTGTTTTTCTGTCCGCGTTGGGGAAATTGTTGCTATTTGAGAAACAGTGTATTAAACCGTGCAAAACATTTCACATCCTGCTGCAGGCAAGCATAAATCCATAGTGCTGTTTTAGGTCGTTGTTAAGTACTTTCCCCTGCCTGCTTGAGTAAACACATTTTCCCTGCTATGCAAATGACTAGCTATGTCATAAAGTATAGTCCACAGCAGCATCACATGCTGGGTGGCTTATTTATGCAAACAACCCATAATATGGCTTTAGAAGGGGACACAGAATATTCTAGATATTCTCTCACTGAGAGGTACTCAAATGGCAAAACCTCTTCAGTCAAAATATAGCTGTCAAAACACTGGGACTCTTTATTTAAGGAAGGAACATTGCAGAGTAGGATACAGATATTTTAAAAAGGTAGACATCGTACCTGGTATCAATTTGTTTGTGACAATTGTATTGGACCTTATTCACTTCAATTCAGAAATGTACATCAAATTCTATTTGTAGTCAAATAATACATCAGTCTCTCTGTTCTGTAAATCAAAAAGTGTAAATCAATTGACAACATTAATAAAATAATTGGTAACACTTTAGTATGGGAACCATTAATTAGTTGCTTACTAACATATTGGCTCTTAATTAGTCATTATTAATTACTTATTAATGCCTTATAAAGTACTTATTAATGCCTTATTCTGCATGGCTTTATTATACAACCAGTAACTAAGAGTCTTCCCTCAATAACCTCAGAATTATTGCTTATTAGTAACCCTAACCCTAACCCTAACCCTTATATGTTCCCCTAGTGTCCAAACAACTCTAAATTAAGTCTTTGTTACTTAGAATATATTCCCCATACTAATTTGCATGTTAATAAGCAACTAATTAATGGTGAATATGTTCCCCATACTAAATTGTTACCAAATAATTTATTCTGTAAAAGAAGCCATGTTTAGAGTCTAACTTAATGATAAAGACCTAACATGATAATCCACCTACATTTTCCATTTCATTATACATTTGGTTTACTGTAAAACAGTGAATGTAGTTACTGTTTATACTGTATTTATGACATTTTAAATGGTAAATGGTAAATGGGTTATACTTGTATAGCGCTTTTCTACCTTTTTAAGGAACTCAAAGCGCTTTGACACTATTTCCACATTCACCCATTCACACACACACACATTCACACACTGATGGCGGGAGCTGCCATGCACGGGGCTAACCAAACTCATCAGGAGCAAGGGTGAAGTGTCTTGCTCAAGGACACAACGGACGTGACTAGGATGGTAGAAGGCAGGAATTGAACCAGTAACCCTCAGATTGCTGACACGGCCACTGTCCCAGCTTCGCCACGCTGTCCCCAGTCATGATATTTTCTTAAGTAGAACTTGCTGAATTTACACACTTCCTGATCAAAACCCTTAAATCAGTATGGCCTCTACTGTAATTATGCAAATCTTCATAAACTAGGTTGAATGTTGCACTTATTATACACCATGACTTTCTACAGTCCATGCAATTTATTTAAGGTATGTGCGACGTCATTATTCTTGCTATCGAACAATAAACTGCAGAGAAATGCCAAACCGTACGCTAAGGCGCACAGTACTCGGGGTCACCCGGAAGGGGGTGTATGTGAGCTGGTGGGGCCTTGCCGCTGCCATCTTTCTCCTCGAGGCAGAGCGCAACTAAAAGAAAATGATAACTTTTACTATAAAATAACACCTTTTCTTGGAAAAAGTCAGGTGCCTGCACTTTGTATTCAGATAAACATAAGACTACAAATTACTTTCAGTTTTATCAACAAAAAACAATTCAATGTAGTGTCTTTATCTATTTATACTATGTAGTAGGGCTGCAACAATTAGTCAACAAATGTCGACAATGACATTTGTCCCCGACAATTATATTTGTCGACAATAGTCGTGACGTCATCACTCGTGTTTTTCCAGGCGGATGTGAGTCACTCGCAAAAACAACGCCAGTGATAACATGTAAAGTTTGAGGATATTTCCTCTTATTCTTGTTAAAAACATGAATACCTTGCTTATTTTGCAAAGCGGACCTTGTTATTATGGTAGTACATCTGTGATACGCGAGTATTTAAAGCGGAGACATGATGTCGGACGTATGAGGGGGGGTTCCGGTCTCAACCTCGGTAAGAGTGTTAGCTTCTACCTTGCGAGCAAGTTAACAAGATTGAGACGAAGTTGTGTGAAAAAAAACTTTAACTATAATTTTAGCTAAAGTCAGCCAGCTAAACTTTTTCTACGTCAATTCAAGTACCGTATTTTCCGCACTATAAGGCGCACCTAAAAACCACACATTTTCTCAAAAGCTGACAGTGCGCCTTATAACCCGGTGCGCTTTATATATGGATAAATATTAAGATTCATTTTCATAAAGTTTAGGTCTCGCAACTACGGTAAACAGCCGCCATCTTTTTTCCCCGTAGAAGAAGCGCGCGGTGCATGCTGGGATATGTGAAGTTTCATTTCCATTTGTGTGTTTATGTAAAGACCCCAAAATGGCTCCTATTAAGTGTGTTGTCTGTCTAATTATAAATAATGCAGACGAGGCGTGTTAACTGAGTTCTCAACGTTTACTCACAGCGTGCTAACTGCCAGCATACAACGCTTCTCAGGGCTACCGCGCATGCTCGTAACTATCGTTGCATGCTGGGTAGTGTAGTTGTTATATTTGCTAGCTCATAACAGCACATTGAGAGACACGCTTACGCGCTTAATTCAATACTCGCCGTCATTCCGGGTGGATTGACAAAAGACCTCCAGCCGCTAGATATTGGTGTCAACAGGGCATTCGAAGCTAGACTGCTAACTGCGTGGGAACAATGGATGACAGAAGGCGAACACACCTTCACTAAGACGAGGAGGCAGCGCCAGACGACACCAACATCTGCCAGTGGATCGTAAATTTGCCCAACTTTTCACTTCGGACACCGAAGACGAAGGATTTACGAATGAAGAATAACTTCAGAAAGTGAGCGCTATGTTTATTTTGTGTGTTGTGACATTAACGTTCGAGCAACATTATGTTGCTATTGCTCTGCACTATTTTGAATTTTACTATGTTTGTGATTGCACATTTGCGTACATTTTGGGAGTGAACAGAGTTGTTAGAACGCTGGTTTTTAATATATTATTAAAGTTTGACTGACCTATCTGACTGTTTTTTTGACATTCCCTTTAGCGCAGCGTAGGCGCGGCTTATAGTCCGGGGCGGCTTATTGGTGGACAAAGTTATGAAATATGCCATTCATTGAAGGTGCGGCTAATAATCCGGTGCGCCTTATAGTGCGGAAAATACGGTAATTTTTAAAGCAGCGTCAATTTGCAATGCCGAAAAAAAAAAAAGAAGTACTTTAACAAACGCGAACTGAACGAACTGACAGGCACCAATGTTGAAATGTTGAAACAAGTTTTTGCTGTATTTACAGCTATTAGTAATACAGTAGTAAAAGTTGTACTGTAGTTTTATTTTGGGTCGTCCTAAATTTTACATTTTTCACTTCTGATACGATACCAGTTTTGCAGCCTTGAGTATTGGCCGATACTGATATTGATCAGAAACAATATCAGCACAAATAATCATACTTATTTTAATTTGTAGTATGGAATGTCCGAATAGACTTGATCAAGTGAATTTATTCAAACAAAGAACTATGATAGGTCTATAAACACTATTTGAAACATGTTTAATTGTCTGAAATGGTCTTATGCTTTATTTAAGTCGAAGTGGAATGGCAATCGTTTTTTTGGCGACACGTACAAGCTCATGACGTGCTTGTTACTAGATATTTTCTAATTCACTCTTGCCTTAGAGACATTACATCTGTACGTAATATGCAACTATAATTATTGGATACTTGTTTATATTTACAAATGTCATGTGCTGCAATATTGTTCAATAAAGGACACTTATTACGTACCGTATTTTCCGCACTATAAGGCGCACCTAAAAACCACAAATTTTCTCAAAAGCTGACAGTGCGCCTTATAACCCGGTGCGCTTTATATATGGATAAATATTAAGATTCATTTTCATAAAGTTTAGGTCTCGCAACTACGGTAAACAGCCGCCATCTTTTTTCCCCGTAGAAGAAGCGCGCGGTGCATGCTGGGATATGTGACGTTTCATTTCCATTTGTGTGTTTATGTAAAGACCCCAAAATGGCTCCTATTAAGTGTGTTGTCTGTCTAATTATAAATAATGCAGACGAGGCGTGTTAACTGAGTTCTCAACGTTTACTCACAGCGTGCTCATAACCACATTCTAACTCCCAGCATACAACAACGCTTCTCAGGGCTACCGCGCATGCTCGTAACTATCGTTGCATGCTGGGTAGTGTAGTTGTTATATTTGCTAGCTCATAACAGCACATTAAGAGACACGCTTACGCGCTTAATTCAATACTCGCCGTCATTCCGGGTGGATTGACAAAAGACCTCCAGCCGCTAGATATTGGTGTCAACAGGGCATTCGAAGCTAGACTGCTAACTGCGTGGGAACAGTGGATGACGAAGAAGCGCGCGGTGCATGCTGGGATATGTGACGTTTCATTTCCATTTGTGTGTTTATGTAAAGACCCCAAAATGGCTCCTATTAAGTGTGTTGTCTGTCTAATTATAAATAATGCAGACGAGGCGTGTTAACTGAGTTCTCAACGTTTACTCACAGCGTGCTCATAACCACATTCTAACTGCCAGCATACAACAACGCTTCTCAGGGCTACCGCGCATGCTCGTAACTATCGTTGCATGCTGGGTAGTGTAGTTGTTATATTTGCTAGCTCATAACAGCACATTGAGAGACACGCTTACGCGCTTAATTCAATACTCGCCGTCATTCCGGGTGGATTGACAAAAGACCTCCAGCCGCTAGATATTGGTGTCAACAGGGCATTCGAAGCTAGACTGCTAACTGCGTGGGAACAATGGATGACAGAAGGCGAACACACCTTCACTAAGACGAGGAGGCAGCGCCAGACGACGCCAACATCTGCCAGTGGATCGTAAATTTGCCCAACTTTTCACTTCGGACACCGAAGACGAAGGATTTACGAATGAAGAATAACTTCAGAAAGTGAGCGCTATGTTTATTTTGTGTGTTGTGACATTAACGTTCGAGCAACATTATGTTGCTATTGCTCTGCACTATTTTGAATTTTACTATGTTTGTGATTGCACATTTGCGTACATTTTGGGAGTGAACAGAGTTGTTAGAACGCTGGTTTTTAATATATTATTAAAGTTTGACTGACCTATCTGACTGTTTTTTTGACATTCCCTTTAGCGCAGCGTAGGCGCGGCTTATAGTCCGGGGCGGCTTATTGGTGGACAAAGTTATGAAATATGCCATTCATTGAAGGTGCGGCTAATAATCCGGTGCGCCTTATAGTGCGGAAAATACGGTATACCTAGCTTGTGTGCTCTTGTGTGCTTAGCTGTTGTGTAGCTGCAAGTGGCCTATAGCCCACCATGTTTATATTTTGTAAATGACTTCACTAAAATACATGAAAAGAACTGTTGGTCCCGCTCTAAGTAAACATGCTGCAGGACTGCCTGTATCAAGCCAGAAATCCAAATAATACTTTTTTTTTTTTTTGTGATATCGGACAAATATGTGAATTGAGACACCCCTAGTTTATTTACATGCTAACACATTTATCCATACTGTCAATATAGGTTGAACAGTAAGATGGCAGCATTTGGGTGCAAAAACATTCCATGGGGGTTGTCCCATGCAAAGCCCTGCACAAATGAGACAAAATAGAGCTAAAAGGCACAATGTAAAGATTAAAAGCTAACACATTAATAGGAAATCTATCATCATTGTAAATCCTAAGTAAAAAATGGATGCATTTACCCACAAAATCCGCAACAACATTTTAATTGATCCCATTAAATATTTTATTTATTTAAAAGCATGACTAATTATAATACCACATATGTTTGTTTTAAGTATGTATTTAATGTTTTCAGAATATGAATATAATATCAGTCCATCCTTTAGTTTTTTAATATGTGGACTTTTGTCACCTGGCTGTAAAGTTAAGACTACACATTCTAGTTAGGCAACAATTGGCATATGAGACACTTAATCTTCTCTTGTAATTTAAAACTATTTTATTTTACTGCAAAATTATTAAAGATTCTCTTCAGGTTAAAGCATTGAGGATGATGGTATTATTTGCTTTCTTATATCCTTAAATATAGTCAGTGTCAGGGCTGCAGCACACCTGGAGGATGTAAACAAACAAGCTAATAATACCAGCATCCGTAAAAAGAAAACAAAAACACCTGCTGTCATGTTGTCTATTCATATTTAGACTTTACGCAGTTGGCACCCTCCTGCCACAAGATTCACTGCAAGAAAGTCACAAATGTTCTATTTGCAAAGCAAAAGCATGTGTAAAACACTGAGCACATACGTTCCTGGTCAAAAGTTTAAATACACTTGTAAAGAACATAATGTCATGGCTGTCTTGAGTTTCCAATCATTTCTACAACTCTTTTTTTTTTTGTGATAGAGTGATTGGAGCACATACTTGTTGGTCACAAAAAACATTCATGAAGTTTGGTTCTTTTATGAATTTATTATGGCTCTACTGAAAATGTGACCAAATCTGCTGGGTCAAAAGTATACATACAGCAATGTTAATATTTGCTTACATGTCCCTTGGCAAGTTTCACTGCAATAAGGCACATTTGGTAGCCATCCACAAGCTTCTGGTTGAATTTTTGATCACTCCTCTTGACAAAATTGGTGCAGTTCAGCTAAATTGACATATGAAATGTAACTTACTTCACCAATTATTATGTATTTACTTATTTTTATTGTGATTACTTATGGAGTATATTGTGAATAAATTGAGAACAGGAAGTGAACAAAAGTTTTAGCAACTGTTATGTAAAAGAAAAGAGGTAGGGTTAAATAAACTCTGCTTCTTCCTACTCCTTTTCGAACATGTTGAAAAGAGAAACTGGAGATTGTGATGTATCATGTTGTATGCTTGCATGTTCGAAATAAACTCAAACTCAACTCAACTCAACTCAAATTTGTTGGTTTTCTGACATGGACTTGTTTCTTCAGCATTGTCCACACATGTAAGTTAGGACTTTGGGAAGGCCATTCTAAAACCTTGTGGCCAAACGGCTCAATTTTTGTTTCATCTGACATCACATGGACAAAGATAAGACCTTCTGGAGAAAAGTTCTGTGGTCAGATGAAACAAAAATTGAGCTGTTTGGCCACAATGCCCAGCAACATGTTTGGAGGAGAAAATGTGAGGCCTTTAATCCCAGGAACACCACTCCTACCGTCAAGCATGGTGGTGGTAGTATTATGCTCTGGACCTGTTTTGCTGCCAATGGAACTGGTGCTTTACAGAGAGTATATGGGACAATAAAAAAGGAGGATTACCTCCAAATTCTTCAGGACAACCTAAAATCATCAGCCCGGAGGTTGGGTCTTGGGCCCAGTTCGGTGTTCTAACAGGACAATGACCCCAAACACACGTCAAAAGTGGTTAAGGAATAACTAAATCAAGCTAGAATTAAGGTTCCCAAAGTCCTGACTTAAACGTGTGGACAATGCTGAAGAAACAAGTCCATGTCAGAAAACCAACACATTTAGCTGAACTGCACCAATTTTGTCAAGAGGAGTGGTCAAAAATTCAACCAGAAGCTTGTGGATGGCTACCAAAAGCGCCTTATTGCAGTGAAACTTTCCAAGAGACATGTAACCAAATATTAACATTGCTGTATGTATACTTTTGGTCACATTTTCAGTAGACCCATAATAAATTCATAAAAGAACCAAAATTCATGAATATTTTTTTGTGACCAACAAGTATGTGCTCCAATCACTCTATCACAAAAAATAAGAGTTGTAGAAATTATTGGAAACTCAAGACAGCCATGACATTATGTTCTTTAGAAGTGTATGTAAACTTTTGACCACAACTGTACATGCACCACTACTCTGCGGGTTAGTGTTTATGTGATGCAGCCTGCTGGGAAATGACATGTGAATACACTTACTGTATGTACTTAAGGTCAATGTGAGAGCACACGCACACACACAGAAATTGCATGATGGCCGCACTTAAATAGCTCCTCTCATACATCCCTCTTGAAACCTTTTCTTGTCAATGCTGCCCATTACCTCACTTTTCTTGAGGTGGATGGAGTTCCTGCCACCATCCCATGTGGGACATTTTGGGCTAAGTAGTCCAAATACAATAGCTCTAAAAGCCTTGAGATCAGCTTTTATGGCTTGCTTGTACCTTTTAGAAATGTCTCCTCTCCTAGCCACTTCCATTCCTATTTCCTGCCTACTGGAAGTATTTTGACCATGCTGGAGGTATAGTCGCTTATTTCAGACCCAGGGTATCCGTATCACAGTAAAAGAACAACAAAAGCAACACAAGTAGCAGAATTAAACACAAATACTAAAATCAAAAATGACAAAACCCTCCACAATCTTCAATGTCCAGCATACAGGCTTGTTTGCCAATGCTTCCACAGTCTGGTGAAAAATGTGAAGTGAAGTGAATTATATTTATATAGCGCTTTTTTCAAATGATTCAAAGCGCTTTACATAGTGAAACCCAATATCTAAGTTACATTTTTAAACCAGTGTGGGTGGCACTGGGAGCAGGTGGGTAAAGTGTCTTGCCTAGAGATGCGCGGATAGGCAATTATTTCATCCGCAACCGCGTCAGAAAGTCGTCAACCATCCGCCATCCACCCGATGTAACGTTTGATCAGAACTCCACCCGCCCGCCATCCGCCCGTTGTTATATATCTAATATTAATAAAAAAATAAAAAAAAGGGTGAAAACTACGCGAATTGCACCTTGTGCAGACAAGATTTTTCGATCGGACACGGAGGAATTAGCGATGTAAAAGACCACGTTGGGACAAAAAAACACAAGTCTAATGCCGTTGCTAGCGATACAAGTGGAAAACTTTCAACGTTTTTCGTCGCCCAAACAGATTCTTTGGATGTGATAAATGCCGAAGTTTTATTTACGGAGGCAATAATTGAGCATGGACTTCCAATCGCACTGGCTGATCACATGGGACAGTTAATAATGTAATGCAACCTTTAAAAATCATTACGCGGTGATCGCGATCCCAAAAATAAACTTTTCTTGCATGATAATGTCCAGAAAAATTCGCTTTATATTACTATAGAGTCCTTTTAACGAATGAGTTTGATGGTTTATCACAAACCTTAAATGAAAGAAGTCCTTTGTTCTCCTGCACCATGCATGCGCAATCCTGTCGGCTGTATTTCACAGCACGACATACTGTAAAAAGTGTTTATACTATTTATACTTTCAATTAACAAATTGAAGTCTTGTGAAAGGTTGACAGGATAACTGGCATTAACTGTCAAAATAATTTCAAACTATTGAAGTTAGCTTACAGAATAAACATGTCAATCAACCCATATGATTTTTGCTGTAATATTTTTGTTTTGAAAAGTCACTGTGACTGATAGAAAAGTGATGGTTTTAGCAACATTTTAACCTGTCTGAATGCTAATAGTCATTTTGCGTCGGGGGGCGAAGCCCTGAACTCTCCACCAGGACTTTGTCCTGGACCTACCGGGGTCTGCGGCCCTTGGACCCTGGCTACTAGGTTTTTCTGATTTAAAAGTTGGCAGGTATGGTGAGGTTATAAAGCTTTTGCCTGTTAAAGAAAGGAGACTGATCCAATGCACAGACATTCGCGTGCCACGCTGTCACGACCCAGACGCACACCAGTGCACAATCATATGGGAGCCGCGCTGAGCGCACCTCCAAGCGCGTCTCGCTGCCGGCGACGGCCAGATATGGGCCCACGCTCCAGCGCCATCCATTTTCAGGGCTAGTTGATTCGGCAGGTGGGTTGTTACACACTCCTTAGCGGGTTCCAACTTCCATGGCCACCGTCCTGCTCTCTATATCAACCAGGGTGAGCCCCACCCCTTTCATGAGCGCACTACGCGCGGAGTGACCCCTGTTACGCGCCCCCGGCAACAGGGGTGGCAAGCAGGTAAGCTGCACGGGCGGAGCGCGCGGAGTGACCCATGTTACGAGCCCCCGGCCACGGGGGTGGCGGGCAGGTAAACTGCTTACCTGCTGCGCGTGACGCCGGCCGCGGCGAAAGCGGACGAGGCGGGGTGTCGGTGCGGTGGGCGCGGTAGTGACCCTGGACGTGCGTCGGGCCCTTCTCGCGGATCGCCTCAGCTACGGCTCCCGGTGGGGCCCTCTCGGGGGAAGGGGCCTCGGTCCCGGACCCCGGCGAGGCGTCCCTTCTCCGCTCCGTAAAAGTGTCCATCTCTTTTCTTTTCTTTTTCTTCTGTTGTGGCATATGCAGCAGGTGCCTGCTCGTTTTTCGTATGTGGGTAACAACATTTAACTATGTACCGAATTGGTTTAACTGCCACCCGCAAAAAAAAAAAAAAAAAAAAAAAAATAATCCGCCCGACCCGACCCGCGAGCGGATAAAATCTTAGTTTTTTTAATTTCATCCGCCCGATCCGCGGATAATCCGCGGACTCCGCGGTTGTGTCCGCAAACCGCGCATCTCTAGTCTTGCCCAAGGACACAACGGCAGTGACTAGGATGGCGGAAGCGGGGATCGAACCTGCAACCCTCATGTTGCTGGCACGGCCGCTCTACCAACCGAGCTATGCCGTCCCTGACGGTATAGCTCGATCTTGACAAAATCTGACAGGACTGTGGAAAGGGTTAATCAGACCATTAATCTTTCATTGTTTTCTGACTCAGCTTCCCTACACATACATCTATAGCTGTGTTTTTCAACCCTTTTTCAGCAAAGGCACATTTTTTGCGTTGAAAAAATCCGGAGGCACACCATCAGCAGAAATCATTAAAAAACTTGTTGTCGCAATTGTTTGATATGACTTTAAAGTTAAACCATAACCAAGCATGCATCAATATAGCTCTTGTCTCAAAGTAGGTGTACTGTCACGACCTGTCACATCACGCCGTGACTTATTTGGAGTTTCGTTGCTGTTTTCCAGTGTGTAGTGTTTTAGTTCTTGTCTTGCACTCCTATTTTGGTGGCTTTTTCTCTTTTTTTGGTACTTATAGCAGTTTCATGTCTTCCTTTGAGCGATATTTCCCGCATGTACTTTGTTTTAGCAATCAATAATATTTCAGTTGTTTTTATCCTTCTTTGTGGGAACATTGTTGATTGTCATGTCATTTTCAGATGTACATCGTGGACGCCATCTTTGCTCCACAGTAAGTCTTTGCTGTCGTCCAGCATTCTGTTTTTGTTTACTTTGTAGCCAATTCAGTCTTAGTTTCGTTCTGCATAGCCTTCCCTAAACTTCAATGCCTTTTCTTAGGGGCACTCACCTTTTGTTTATTTGTGGTTTAAGCATTAGATACCTTTTGACCTGCACGCTGCCTCCCGCTGTTTCCGACATCTACAAAGCAATTAGCTACCGGCTGCCACCTACTGATATGGAAGAGTATTACACGGTTACTCTGCCGAGCTCCAGACAGCACCGACCACATAATTTGCAGACTATAATTACTGGTTTGCAAAAAATATTTTTAACCCAAATAGGTGAAATTACATAATCTACCACGGCACACCAGACTGTATCTCACGGCACACTAGTGTGCCGCGGCGCAGTGGTTGAAAAACACTGATCTATAGATTATGTCAAGTTGAAAATCAGGTAGGAAACCCAACACTGACAAACATTTGACTGTCACTGGAGCTCCTTGAAGCTCTCAAAGGCCTCATGCTGTCATTGTAAGCCAATATGAGCTTTTCAATACTGGTTTGTTTATACCGTCACCACAACATTATCATTATCATTTTAATTTGAGTATCGAAAGGTACTTACTAGTCCAGCAGAAACAGAGCCAAGGCAGCATCGGTCGAAAATCCGTCCTCGTTTCTTTGATCCACGAGTGCCCATTACGTCGATCGCGAGCTACCGGTCTATGACGGAGGGTGTGTCAGTCGATCGCCAGCCAGGCATTAAAAAAATAGACCTAAAAATTAGCGATCATCAATCTTCACTATGACGTCACTTTCGTCACTTGATTGACATTCACGGCACCCGAGGGTCTTGTGATATCATAATTAAGAAACAATGACAGAGAGGAGGGTGAGAAACACTTTTTATTTCAACGGACTCTCGCGCCGTACCTGCTGTCAAAACCCTAAAGACCGACTGCACAGTTCCTGTCTTCACAATAAAAGCGCTGCTTCATCCTGCCTGCGCTAACAAAATACGATTCTCAGAAAGCCAGAGCGCACAAAAGCTAGCAAGCTACAGAGTTTCCCGCCAATGTATTTCTTGTAAAATGTATAAAAAGGAGTGTGGAAGCTGGACAAATAAGATGCCCAAAACCAACCAGTTTCATGTGGTATTGGACAGAAATTAGGACTTTTTTTCTCCTCCATTTGAAAATGCAGACGTTATCAGCACTACTGTCTGATTCCAATCAATGCAAGTCATCAGAATCAGGTAATACCATACTTGCCAACTCTCCCGGATTTTCCGGGAGACTCCTGAAATTCAGCGCCTCTACCGAAAACCTCCCGGGACAAATTTTCTCCGGAAAATCTCCCGAAATTCAGGCGGAACTGAAGGCCACGCCCCCTCCAGCTCCATGCGGACCTGAGTGACGTGTCGACAGCCTGTTTTCACGTTCGCTTTCCCACAATATAAACAGCGTGCCTAGGGCTTTTAGAGAGTGCAGTGCACAACTGCTATACTATATATATATGTATATATATATATATATATATATATATATATATATACAATGTTGGGACTAACGCATTGCAAAGTAACGCGTTACTGTAACGCCGTTAGTTTCGGCGGTAACTAGTAATCTAACGCGTTATTTTTTATATTCAGTAACTCAGTTACCGTTACTACATGATGCGTTACTGCGTTATTTTACGTTACTTTTTATGTAGTATAAAGTGTGTTTTATCGGAGCGCTGCTGTGTCATCGTTCTGACTCTGCTTGTGTCACAAGCCGGAGAAGAGAGAGAGACATGCGCTCTGTGTAGGTGTGTGTGAGTGTGGGGAGGGAGGGGGTTGGGGCGTGTCTGATCATGGAGATATTTTCACTACTTTTCTTTTGTCGAGCACAAAGAAAAGAACATTTTAGTTAAATGTAAATTGTGCTTTGGATCAAAGATCCCATCTACTGCCCAAAACAGCAATTCAAATCTGCTGAAACAAGCTACATAAGCAACATGCTTCGACAAAGCTAGTAAAGAGAGATAGAGACTCTGATGCCACTTCACCTCCACCACTTAAGGATTAAGTCTGCCTCTGCGCATCATCCACCGCTGAAGGTAGACACACTCTGTCAATCAATGTTCCTTCTAATTGTTCATGTGTGTGAGCAAACGCAAAAACTCCCTGAGCATTGAGTGGAGCCCATGTGAGCAACATCAGACGTGCACACTGTGGCTACACCAGCAGCACACCTGTCCCAAACCTGACTAAATAACAAGTTCAATCTCCATCCATCCATCCATTTTCTACCGCTTGTCCCTTTCGGGGTCGCTGGAGCCTATCTCAGCTGCATTCGGGCGGAAGGCAGGGTACACCCTGGACAAGTCCCCGCCTCATCACAGGGCCAACACAGATAGACAGACAACATTCTCTTATTATTATAATCAAATGTCAGCAGTCATTTCCATTTCTAATATAAGTGTTTAGGCCCACTTATAATGACAATAACAACAAATATTGTTTTTCATGAACTGTGTACTTGTATTGTTTGTCTGGGTGGAGGTCCTGCTTTGGAAATAATTTGTACCCCTTTCAGACATTGCATTTAGTTCCCATTAAAACATTCACATGTTGCACAGTGAGATGTAAGCAGGGGATCATGTGTACATTCCTGCAACTTCCTGTTTGTAAAAAATATATTTTTATTAGTATTTATTTAAAATACTAACAGCATTTAATGATTAATATTTATAAATTAAGATTCCTAATAAATGAC
This sequence comes from Nerophis lumbriciformis, assembly GCF_033978685.3. NCBI lineage: Eukaryota > Metazoa > Chordata > Actinopteri > Syngnathiformes > Syngnathidae > Nerophis > Nerophis lumbriciformis. The sequence continues at coordinate 2,514,319 of NC_084577.2, forward strand.
ACTAGAATAAGCACACATTTGATTGGCAGAGGTGGGACCAAGTCATTGTTTTGCAAGTCACAAGTAAGTCTCAAGTCTTTGCCCTCAAGTCCGAGTCAAGTCCCGAGTCAAGACAGGCAAGCCCCGAGTCAAGTCCAAAGTCAAGACTGGAAAGTCTCAAGTCAAGTCCTAAGTCCTGCATTTTGAGTTTCGAGTCCTTTCAAGTCCTTTTAACCACAGACTAATATATTAACACAGATTGTGTATGCTTTTCAAACGCTGTATTTATTTATTAAAACAAGTGCATTTTAAATTGCAGGAAAGAAAATTGTGCTGACATTGCACTTTATAATAGCACTATTAACCAGTCATTTTAAACATTAACTCATTCCTTTACAGAACAAACACATTGAAAAATAAAGTGCAAACGTACTTATTTGTACAAAAGTGTTAACATTGAAAAAACATGACATATACGTGAACATAACAAAAAAGTTGTACTTTTTATATGTCAGGGCCCTATGCTGCATTGCATTTGCAAAAGACCAAATTAGCCAAGAGTCTGTCAGTCATTTGTGCACGATGGGGGCGTAGTATGATGCCACCATGGCTGAAAACTCGCTCCACTGGAGCACTGGAGGCAGGCACTGCCAAGACTCTCATGGCCACTCGGAACAGTGAAGGAAGAGTCTTCATGTTCAATGCCCAGAACAAAAGGGGGGAGAGAGTTGTTTTGGGTTGGTGCACTACTTGTAAGTGTATCTTGTGTTTTTTATGTTGATTTAATTAAAAAAAGAAAAGAAAAAAAATTATTTCTTGTGCGGCCCGATACCAATCGATCCACGGACCAGTACCGGGCCGCGGCCTGGTGGTTGGGGACCACTGAGGTAAACAACCAACAGTATGTCAGAAAGCTAGCTAAAACGGTACACATATTCATAGTATAGTATACATTTTAACTGACCTTTATTTTACTATTTTTGTCTTTTTTTAGGTGGCTAAAATACGCGGTGCTGCTGACCGCCGTCTAACGTTACGTGTGATATATTGACTAACGTAACCCTGCTTAAAAAAAATCACTGAACAAAAAGTATGAATAATGTAGTGAACTGCAACAGATTCCCGTGTTTGCAATAACGTTATAACGTTAGCAGTGAGTTTACAGCCTCACTGATTTAACTACACAGCAAATAAAAGTCACGTTACTTAGCCAATAAACGTTATCTTACATTCAAAACTTACCGTTCTTTGTGCAACTTCAAATGCCGGACGAAGTTGGAAGTTGTTGCCTCTCCATCAGTAATTTTGGAACCGCATGTGTTGCATACTGCAAACCGTTTTGTGTTGACCACCTCGTAATTTTTATACCCAAACGAAATTATTTTAGGTATCATTTTTTGTTCACTGGCGTGTGGTTTGGACATGTCTTCTTCGTTGGTTGTCCTGCAATTTGATTGGATGAATGCTGTGTGATGAAAACAAAGTAGATCTAATTTGATTGGCTGTTGTACTGAGACCACACCAGCTGACACACGCAACGCTGATAGACAAGTACACAATGAAAAATACGGAGCGCTCCCGAATAACTTTTTCATCTTTGGGTTTTGGGGAAAGTAGCAAGTCATGTCAAGTCATGTCAATTCAAAAGGCTCAAGTCCAAGTGAAGTCACAAGTCATTGATGTTAAAGTCTAAGTCGAGTTGCAAGTCTTTTTACATTTTGTCAAGTCGAGTCTAAAGTCATCAAATTCATGACTCGAGTCTGACTCGAGTCCAAGTCATGTGACTCGAGTCCACACCTCTGTTGATTGGTAAATCATAGTGTAACGACCTGGAATTACACTTTATGTGTGGTGTTGGAGTTGTCCGACTTTTTGTGTGGCTGTAAACGCATCACTGGCTCAGTGCCATATGTGCAAGTGTTGGCGCACGTGAGAAAGAGCGAGCGGCTGCTGTTGATAAAACAAAGTTACTTTTGGTCTGGTTTGTACTGCAGAAAATGACCACTTTTGCTAGATATAATTTTTTTTACTAATGTTTTGGTGATGTGTTTATGGCCGACAATAAAGAGTTTTGCTCAGTAAAGTGATGGATGGAATTCATGTCCTCAAAGCGTCTCGACAGACGTTACAATATTTGAATAATGATGACGAAAACGGTTTTCTCTGTCGTGTCCGTGTCGTGTCGAAAATTGTTATGCGCTTATTTTTTTATTTGATTTTGTGCGTGGCATAGATTTGCCGTGCGCAGAGGACACTTGAGCAGTGCACAATTGCACAGGCGCACTCCTGAGAGGGAACGTTGCTGTCAATTCTCTTATATAATCTTTCATTCTAGACTTCTAGAGTGTTTGATTATCACATCACTCTAAATGTATAGACTATAAAGTTCACAAACATAAAAAGGGATCCTAGTGGGCCAGGCCAATTTTTCCTTATCTCTAAACTAAAACTGGGGAAATGTGGAGAGTGTTCTGGGCTTCAGACATGATTTTGTATCAGAATTACTTGAGGAAGAAAATGCCTGGTTAGGCTTTGTGTATGTAGTGTGTGCCTTTCTTGGTTTACATCTATGCTGTTATTATGCTGTTTGTTACTTATGTACGTTATGTTGCAGCTATTTAAAATAGTTTTGTCAATTTGTTCTGGCCAGAAACAAATTGGTCTTTGTAACATATCTTTGTCTTTGTGTGTTGTATGTAGACCACATGGCTTAGCAGAGTTGAGTGATGCAAATGCATGTCAAGTTGATCAACAGATTGTATTATTCTCCAGTGCAATAACAGTACTGAAATGAAGGCTAAAAGAGCATTAATGGGAGCTTTAAAAAAAAGAAAAAAGAAAAAAATAAGTAACTAAATAGTTACTTTTCACAGTAATGCATTACTTTTTGGTGTAAGTAACTGAGTTAGTAACTGAGTTACTTTTGAAATGAAGTAACTAGTAACTGTAACTAGTTACTGCTTTTCAGTAACTAACCCAACACTGTATATATATAACTAGAATTCACTGAAAGTCAAGTATTTCATATATATATATATATATATATATATATATATATATATATATATATATATATATATATATGAAATACTTGACTTGGTGAATTCTAGCTGTAAATATACTCCTCCCCTCTTAACCACGCCCCCCGATAATGTCCGATAATGACTTTTTTGCCGATATCCGATATTCCGATATCGTCCAACTCTTAATTACCGATTCCGATATCAACCCATTAACACATTATTATGCCTAATTTTGTTGTGATGCCTCCGCTGGATGCATTAAACAAAGTAACAAGGTTTTCCAAAATAAAGCAACTCAAGTTATGGGGAAAAAATGCCAACATGGCACTGCCATATTTATTATTGAAGTCACAAAGTGCATAATTTTTTTTAACATGTCTCAAAACAGCAGCTTGGAATGTGGGACATGCTTTCCCTGAGAGAGCATGAGGAGGTTGAGGTGGGCGGGGTTGAGGTGGTGGGGGGAGGGGGGGTTAGCGGGGGGTGTATATTGTAGCGTCCTGGAAGAGTTAGTGCTGCAAGGGGTTCTGGGTATTTGTTCCGTTGTGTTTATGTTGTGTTACGGTGCGGATGTTCTCCCAAAAAGTGTTTGTCATTCTTGTTTGGTGTGGGTTCACAGTGTGGCGCATATTTGTAACAGTGTTAAAGTTGTTTATACGGCCACCCTCAGTGTGACCTGTATGGGTGTATGCGTGGCATTCACTTGTGTGTGTGAAAAGCCAGAGATATTATGTGATTGAGCCGGCACGCAAAGGCAGTGCCTTTAAGGTTTATTGGCGCTCTGTACTTTTCCCTACGTCCGTGTACCACTCCGTACAGCGGTGTTTTAAAAAGTCATAAATTTTACTTTTTGAAACCGATGCCGATAATTTCCGATATTACATTTTAAAGCATTTATCGGCCGATAATATCGGCAGTTCGATATTATCGGACATTTCTAATCACAACACAGCTCAATCCCAATAGCCCAGTCGACTCCCAAACTTACAACATTAACCAACTGGTCATATTTCTTATTCCACATTGTGGCGACCCCTCAGACAACTTTAGTACTTCTTCCGCATCATAAAAGGCCCTACGTACACTAAAAGTTTGATTTTACGCGGCCCTATATAACGCACTATTCAATATAACACGATCGTGCCATGGACCCCGAATTTTCGCCCGTTAACATCGCGGTGTTAGGACTGGTAGACTTTGATGTAGGACGAGCTAGTGGGCTAACCAACAGCACCTGCCGCCACCGCCAAAGAGTCACTCTCCCACTGCAGATGAAAGCTTTATCACACATGGTGATGGAGGAGCTGGATGGAGTGGTAGCCATAATCCAGAGTACCTACTTACCAACACGTATTTTGGAAAACATGTCTCAAATAGACCACAGTAAATACAGTGCAAGCAGGGGCAGAGTGGCCTAAGTCATTGGTGTTAATGGCTGAAATTTAGCAAGGCACTTAAATCTTTTTCAAACTCCAGAGAAAGCTGTCAAATGCTCCAGTGTTCTTGCCATGTCCATAAAAGTGCCAATAGCTACCAATGAATAACATATAAACTAAGCTGTCAATTGATTCAAATGTTACAATAAGATTAAACACAGTGTAATTTAGATAATCAGGATTAATACTTGTTCATGGTTGATTGTGTTGTGTTATCATGTTGTTCATTGTTATGCTTATTGATGGTGCACTGCAAATCATGAGATGCAACTTGTAAAACTTTGGTAAGCACGAGTTCAAAGACTTCAAAGATTATTTGCCAATTTTTCATGATTATGCTGGATTTGCCTTGAACCATTCACTTAACATCCCGGGCGGTATAACTCGGTTGGTAGAGCGGCTGTGCCAGCAACTTGAGAGGTTGCAGGTTCGATCCCCGCTTCCGCCATCCTAGTCACTGCTGTTGTGTCCTTGGGCATGACACTTTACCCACCTGCTCCCAGTGCCACCCACACTGGTTTAAATGTAACTTAGATATTAGGTTTCCCTATGTAAAGCGCTTTGAGTCACTAGAGAAAAGCGCTATATAAATATAATTCACTTCACTTCACTTCACATTGTAGGGTTGTATGATATAAACAATATAATATACATTTGGCCGACAGTATAGCTTTTAATACTCTCCTTAAAGTGTGATAATGCATGTTGATGACACAGTCTATGTGTCTTCCACATTGCAGCTTCTAAATTAATAATCCTCGCCTGAAAAAAAATAAAAGTGTTTCTTACAAGTATCATCCGAGGACTAAAGGACAAAGAAAAGCTAAACATGCTACACTACACAATGTAGGAGAAAAAAAGCATAGCTAAACACTAAGCTAGAGTTGTTCAATATAAACAGAAGTTGGTGGATTGATACAAAAATTGACAGTAATGATACTAAGTACCGTATTTTTCGGAGTATAAGTCGCACCCGAGTATAAGTCGCACCTGCCGAAAATGCATAATAAAGAAGGAAAAAAACATATATAAGTCACACTGGAGCCCGGCCAAACTATGAAAAAAACTGCGACTTATAGTCCGAAAAATACGGTATATTGATAAGTATTAGAGCAGTGGTTCTTAACCTTGTTGGAGGTACCGAACCCCACTAGTTTAATATGCGCTAGAGATGCGCGGTTTGCGGGCACAACCGCGGAGTCCGCGGATTATCCGCGGATCGGGCGGATGAAATTAAAAAAATT